>NC_141549.1:82083571-82414285 GCF_021556685.1 Rattus norvegicus | reverse complement strand
TTTCCCTGGAGGGGTTTCCCTGTCTGAGTGATTGATAGGCCCATTTGCACTGGGAAAAGACAATGGAAAGCCCTTGCTCTGTAGCAGGGTCTCCGCTGGCTAGTCACTAGTCTTACGATCCTCTAGGCAGCTCAGAATGTCATGCCTCTGCTCACACCCTGTCCCTTTGAGTCGCACCACAGTCTTGCAGCTGCTGACTATGATTCCTGACTGTACCAACATCTAGCTAACTACGTAACTCTTCCTGGGCGTCAGAGTCCATCAGCATCCTTCCTGGAGATGGAGGCTTCTGAGATGACTTTGACAGGTGCTTCTCCAAGATTGTGTTTGTACCCAGAGGTCCCTGAAGCAAAAACTTACCTGGGTTTGTTTGTGTTTCCCAAGTCACTGGGATGTGTGAATGGCTCTTACACAGGACCTAGGAATTCAGAACCCAGGTACCAAGTGTGGCTTTGTGGAGTGGTCAGTCCATCTGCAGATTGGTCAGGGAGAAGGAACAGTTTTTATCTCATTTCCTGTAGTTGAGGAAAATAGATATGGATGAGGCCATGAGAAGATGGAGAACGTTTTTTTCTTTTTGATTATTCTAGAACTGAATTATCAACAATGCAAACTTGATGAATTATTACTGTAAGATAAACCAATATCTAATTTTAATAATATTACATAAAATTGTAGTTTTAAAACTATTTTTTTCTGAAAGTTGTGCCCAGAAGAGCCACATAAATTCTTTAATCTAGGAAAGAGGGCCATAGAATAGAGTAGAAGTTTAAATTAATTTGTTTGCTAGAATATATCTGGCATGAAACCAGATTTTTTTTTACATAGTTAGAAATGTCCTAGCTTTTTGAAGACTTCTAAGCCAATTCCCTATGAAATGTTAGGTAAAACTGCTAAATTCCTCATACATAGATTTGGATATCAAACATCTTGTTGTCTTCACTGTAACTTTTAAACATTTTTTATTGGATTTTTAAATGTACATTTCAAATGTTATTCCCTTTCCCCATTTCCAGTCCACAAGCCCCTCTATCCCGTCCCCCTCCCCCTTCTTCTATGAACGTGTTCCTCATAGAACCTACCCCTTCCCATCTCCCCACCCTGACATTCCCCTACACTGAGGGGTACAGCGTTGGCAGGACCAAGGGTTTCTCCTCCCATTGGTGCCCAACAAGGCCATCCTCTGCTACATATGCAGCTGGAGCCATGGGTCTGTCCGTGTGTACTCTTTGGATAGTGTTTTAGTTCCTGGGAGCTCTGGTTGGTTGGTATTGTTGTTCTTATGGGGTTGCAAACCCTTTTAGCTCCTTCAGTCCTTTCTCAAACTTCTCCAAATAGGGACCCCATTCTCAGTTCAGTGGTTGGCTGCGAGCATACGCCTCTGTATTTGTCAGGCTCTGGCAGATCCTCTCAGGAGACAGCTATATCAGACTCCTGTCAGCATGCACTTCTTGGCATCAGCATTATTGTCTGGGTTTGGTGGCTTTATGTATATGGGCTGGATCCCCAGGTGGGGCAGTCTCTGAATGAAGACACATTATTCCCTAATCTACCCGGAAGCCTGTTGGGATATACTTGCTTGACGTCATAGCAGTTGTCTAATGGGCTACCACTCCATTGTTTCCCTTGACAAGGAGGTGTACTAAGTAGGAAGGCATCATGCGTGCCATTCTAGGACGCAAAGTGACAATTATTCTTCCACAGTCCCTACTTGAGCCAGCAGTTCCCATTAATAACAACAAGTATTCAAGCCCAACTTAAACGAGTGCAGAAATCTGTAACTCAGAAAGAAACCGGATGACGCGATACCCGACAGCAAACAGATGTGGGTGGAAACGAATGATTAGACTTTGATTAAAACCAGAGTTAACAGGAGCCCTGGATATATGAAAGTTCAGGAGAATGAACTGGAAGGTTTAATTTCATCCATTAGGTACGTAAGTACGTAATAGGTACTTTTGAACTCACACAGCCCAGACATTTTAATAACCTAAAGACACTAATTGAAATGCATTTATAAAATCTACCTTGAGGAGAAAGATAAAAGAACGAAGATAAATTAATATCTACGACATCAGGAGTGTTTGCAGGGATATGGCTTATGGGAGGATTTTTGGGTATTCTGAAAATGCTCTCTGTCTTGGTTCCATATGGGGCAATCATATGTAATGATTAGCAACGTCTATACTCAAGGTTCTGAGCCTGAGTTATGCTGCCCATACTTTAATTAAGAACCAGGAGAAGGTTGGTGATGTAATTCAGAGGTAGAAAAGTTGCCTAGCTTGCCTGAGGTCTTGGATTCCACCTCTAACCCCTAGTGGGAGTGGGTTGTAAAAAGAAATGAATGAAAAAAGATTACTTAGCTGGAGTGAAGTTGTCATCTTTAACAATAGCATGAGCAGAGGGGTTTGTACTGAAGATGGCTTGTTGGAGAAAGCACCAAATACCGTGTTCCCCACTGGGTCTTGGTTGCAATGCTAGGTCCTTGGCAGTATGCACTCCTGTATCAGTATGATGCTGCCCATAGACCCAGCCAGCTGCCATGCTGTTTTCTTAATCTTTCTAAGATGCTTGTTCCTACGGGCGGGGGGGGGGGGACTCTGAATTTCTTAGATGAAACCATTCTTTCTCTAAATTGGCTTTGCGTACAGTGATAGCACTGAAAGAAACTGCTTGGATCAATGGGAGTAAGCAAGTATGTCATCTGTCTGCTGAAGAGGAGGGACCCCTCAGGGGCTCTTCAACCTCCATGCTTTGAATCTGACTGCTTCCGAGGCTGAGGGTCTCAGGAAGGTCAGGGGTTCCTCACTCAACACTCCTACTTTGACCTTTTCTGAGGAAGACAATGAGTTTAGCTCCCATGAACACTACTAGCCCAACCTCTTCCTTGGTGTGCAACACACACACACACACACACACACACACACACACACACACACACACACAAATCTGTTTTGCTCCCGTCCCTCGTTGAATGGAATCAGGAAAAGAAATTTTTTGTCTAAGGCTGTATAATAGAGACCTCCATCCTGTTTTATAATAAAGCTTACACTGGGGACCAAACAAAGAAATATCTTTTAAACGAAACCTAAATATTAAATCTGTTGTGTATTTTCCAAGTTACAAGCAGAAGAATTTTGGGAATTAGAACAAAGCTCGGGCTGCTCTCTCTTTTCTATCTTAAGAACTGAGATGGGGAATTGCTTTTGCCTTTATCTGGGAAGTTTTGTAACTTACCCAGGTGGCTAACTCCCTGTGTTCAGAGCGCAACTGTACCGTTTCTGCTTTATCTATCATTTCCTATGAAGTGCTCGAAGTTCTTGTTGTTCTAATCTGTTGCTGAGTTTTCCATGTCCTCTGAGGCTCGGGGAAAAGCGATTGAGCATTTGTTCCAGCAAATAGGAAGCTGACTGAACAGCTCAGGGTTTGAATTTTAAATAGCGCTGGCTTTTAAAAATAAATAGAACAATAGCCATGAGATTTTTTAAAATTCTTTAATCTTAAAGAGTTCAAACTCTGAGTTTGCAAAGACAGTCTTGTGGTGGACAAAACTTTTTACAGTAAAATAATTCTCTGCCTTGTAGATGAGTCACAACTGAATGTGACTCCATAAAAGCATTGGGCAAAGTTCTCTGCACCCAAATCCCGTGGGAGGGAGAGCTGAACCTTCAGAGAGGCAGACACGCCTGGG
This sequence comes from Rattus norvegicus, assembly GCF_021556685.1. NCBI lineage: Eukaryota > Metazoa > Chordata > Mammalia > Rodentia > Muridae > Rattus > Rattus norvegicus. The sequence goes on along the minus strand of NC_141549.1, from coordinate 82,410,594 downwards.
AAACCAGAAGAGACTGCACTCTGTGCACATCCAGACGCCAGAGGAAAACACCAAACGCCATCTGGAACCCTGGTGCACGGAGGCTCCCGGAAAGAGCGGCACAGATCTTCCCAGTTGCTGCCGCTGCGGAGAGGACTTAGGCAGTACCCCACGAGCAAACTTGAGCCTTGGAACCACAGGTAGGACCAACTTTTCCCCTGCAAGACACCTGCCTGGTGAACTCAAGACACAGGCCCACAGGAACAGCTGAAGACCTGTAGAGAGGAAAAACTACACGCCCGAAAGCAGAACACTCTGTCCCCATAACTGGCTGAAAGAAAACAGGAAAACAGGTCTACAGCACTCCTGACACACGGGCTTATAGGACAGTCTAGCCACGGTCAGAAATAGCAGAACAAAGTAACACTAGAGATAATCTGATGGCGAGAGGCAAGCGCAGGAACCCAAGCAACAGAAACCAAGACTACATGGCATCATCGGAGCCCAATTCTCCCACCAAAGCAAACACGGAATATCCAAACACACCAGAAAAGCAAGATCTAGTTTCAAAATCATATTTGATCATGATGCTGGAGGACTTCAAGAAAGACATAAAGAACTCCCTTAGAGAACAAGTAGAAGCCTACAGAGAGGAATCGCAAAAATGCCTGAAAGAATTCCAGGAAAACACAATCAAACAGTTGAAGGAATTAAAAATGGAAATAGAAGCAATCAAGAAAGAACACATGGAAACAACCTTGGACATAGAAAATCAAAAGAAAAGACAAGGAGCTGTAGATACAAGCTTTACCAACAGAATACAAGAGATGGAAGAGAGAATCTCGGGAGCAGAAGATTCCATAGAAATCATTGACTCAACTGTCAAAGATAATGTAAAGTGGAAAAAGGTACTGGTCCAAAACATACAGGAAATCCAGGACTCAATGAGAAGATCAAACCTAAGGATAATAGGTATAGAAGAGAGTGAAGACTCCCAGCTCAAAGGACCAGTAAATATCTTCAACAAAATCATAGAAGAAAACTTACCTAACCTAAAAAAAGAGATACCCATAGGCATACAAGAAGCCTACAGAACTCCAAATAGATTGGACCAGAAAAGAAACACCTCCCGTCACATAATAGTCAAAACACCAAACGCACAAAATAAAGAAAGAATATTAAAAGCAGTAAGGGAAAAAGGTCAAGTAACATATAAAGGCAGACCTATCAGAATCACACCAGACTTTTCGCCAGAAACTATGAAGGCCAGAAGATCCTGGACAGATGTCATACAGACCCTAAGAGAACACAAATGCCAGCCCAGGTTACTGTACCCTGCAAAACTCTCAATTAACATAGATGGAGAAACCAAGATATTCCATGACAAAACCAAATTTACACAATATCTTTCTACAAATCCAGCACTACAAAGGATAATAAATGGTAAAGCCCAACATAAGGAGGCAAGCTATACCCTAGAAGAAGCAAGAAACTAATCGTCTTGGCAACAAAACAAAGAGAAAGAAAGCACACAAACATAACCTCACATCCAAATATGAATAAAACGGGAAGCAATAATCACTATTCCTTAATATCTCTCAACATCAATGGGCTCAACTCCCCAATAAAAAGAAATAGATTAACAAACTGGATACGCAACGAGGACCCTGCATTCTGCTGCCTACAGGAAACACACCTCAGAGACAAAGACAGACACTACCTCAGAGTGAAAGGCTGGAAAACAACTTTCCAAGCAAATGGTCAGAAGAAGCAAGCTGGAGTAGCCATTCTAATATCAAATAAAATCAATTTTCAACTAAAAGTCATCAAAAAAGATAAGGAAGGACACTTCATATTCATCAAAGGAAAAATCCACCAAGATGAACTCTCAATCCTTGTGGGAGCTGTATTGGATTTGGGCCTGGTTGCTTTGTCACTGTGTGGCACAAGAAGTTTACATTCACAGAATGTTGTCAGCCTGAGCCAGACCCTTCTGGGTCTCCAGCAAGGTTTGACCCTTGCTGAGCCCTGCCCTTGCATGTGGAAGCCTTTTGTCCCCAACTGGGAACAGTCTGGCCCGGTACTTCTCACCTGAGTCAGAATTAGGCTGGCCTTCCTGGTTATTTCCCTAATTTATTCAGGCCACATAGTCGGTCCTTTGTTACCGAAGTCTCAGCCAGGGTTCCCCACTGTGCTTGACAGATACCTGCTAAGTGGTGTTCTTTGGATATATAGTTTGGTCAATAAAGAAACCAGAAGCGCGCTCTCTTCCTCTTCTGGCTTGACACGAATAACCTGTGTGTGTGTGCTTCTTTCATCCCACAGGCTTTCGCCCGATTCTCGGTACCGTGTCGGTGCTGGCGCCGACAAATCCTCATCTTCGGTTGGTTTATATACAAGTGTGCAATTTCTAGGCTTGAAAGTAAAATGATGCTATCTGGTGCTGGATAGAGGTGCCTTATTTTTTATTATGGCAGCTTGCTATTTTTGTAACATGGTGATTTGGTTGAACACAATAAAGTACAGTAGTAACTGATCTCCCCTTCTTCCTGGATGAGTGAGGAGATGATTAAATGTTGATGTCAGCATCCTTGAGCATATTCAGATGAGCTTCTGCTTCTGTTGAAAAGGATGCTGTGTTTGATTGTGGTCCGAAGCTTTGAAGCACTACTTGGCATCTCCTTCCTTGGAGGTCTCACTGTTTAAACATAACAGATTTGATAGCTTGTTGGTAAGGTGAGGTCCAGCTTGTCTCCACTAGGTCATCTTCATGTGAATCCGGTGGTTATACGGTTTTGTTTTAGGGATATTTCATTTTTTTAATAACGGTTTTAGCTGACATTCATGGAGAGAATGAATCCTTAGAACTGTGCCACTAGTGAAAGGAAATCCTGTCTAGAGTATGTTTCTTTACAAAGCTGTGTCACACCATCCTTTGGGCCCTCTGCTGGAAAAGTAGAATCAAGTCTCAAATAATGCCTTTTAAATTGTATCCTCTAGTATTATAGATGTAGGACAGTACTGTATCATACCTCTGTGGATGTAAAATAGCTTGTACCTGCTTTATGATACGTAGTAGTGACCGTGCTTTATCAGAGCTGTTTTTAATGATGTTGCTCAGAATGTTTTCTTTCCAATTGATGATTGAGAAGCTAATTTAAAAAAAAATGGTGCCAGGTACCACAAGAGTAACAGAACTGTGCTGTTTTCTCGGGTTTTGTTTTTTTACTTTTTTTTTTTTAATGGAGTGTGCTGGATGTCTCTACAGTTTTGTTCAGATGACTGCAGAACCTGGAAAAGCCGTTGCTGCTGTTGATGCATAACACACTGCTATTATTGGTCTTTTTATATAAATATAAATATATATACAGATATATAATTTGAATTTTTTGAAACTTTAGCTGTGCTGTCAACTTTGGAAACAAGTATCCCCGTTTACTGTGTTGAGTTGGCACTGTACAGAAATTAACAGTCATATTGGTCTAGAAATGTTGAACTTAAGTTTTTTCCATTTGTACAGGGGTAACACACTGTATTAAATATGTAAGGTCTTATCTACGTGGGTTTGATTACAAAAACTAATAAAGTATTCTCTAAATTAAAAAAAAGCATTGGGCAACAAAGGAGCTTAAATAGATGCATCTTAGACATATAGTTATGAAAATAGAAGTTTAGGTGGTTGGGCATGGGGTTAAACAGTTAAATCTTGAGGGATAATAAGAAGTTAAAAGTCTGTTTGACAGTCTAGGAAAGAGATAGGTAGCCAATGACTTTGGATTGGTGGGTTATACATGTACTAAAGCCTGTCTTGGTTGAGGTTACAAGGAACAGCAATGTTATTTTAACAAGGAATGCTTACAGTTTCTCTGTGGGAACTGTAGCATCTCCTTCCTCTTTCAAGTGACCCAGGCATTAAACACAATGACATGAGGTCCTTAAGGTCTGTGTCCCTCGGGCGTCTGTGCCAAGTTCTCCAGCTACTGACTTCATGTAAGGATGACATCTGTGAAGGCCTTGTTCTCAAGGACAAACCCTGCATCATTCTCAGTCACATCCTCCTGACAGCGGCCCACCTTTCCAAGAACTCACAGCTCACTAAGTCAACATCCCAGTTTCTGCAGGGTTGTATGTTCAACTCCTTGTGGGGCTGTTTAAATCTCAAACAAGTAACAGAACCACACCCCTCTACTCAGCTTGCTTGGTGGCTCACGAGGCTTCATTACCTGAGTCTCTTTCACCAAAGGAAACCAGTGAATAGTTACTAAGTGCCATTTCCCTCTTCCTCATCTCCTTGTCAAGCTTGTGAGTCTATTGTGTCCTACTTTACCTCATGGCTGTTGTGTGGTTCTTGCGTGGTGGGAAACAGCATCCAGGAGAAGCCCATGCGTGTCCTAGCCTCTCAAGTGAAGGAAGGCTGTCAGACTAATATTAAAGTCTTAATCTTCCCTATATCTTAAAGGGTTGCCCAGCGTATCATGGTGTGAGGTGTTAATAGTCCATCATATTGGGAAGGCATGGTGGTAAGAGTGTAAGTCTGCAGTTGCACTGTGTACTCAGGCAGAAGGCAGACAGATGAATGAGGAGGTTCTGTTGCTTTCTTTTTGCCCCCCCCCCCATTTTATTAAGTCTGGGACCTTTGTCCTATTGTCTGTGTTGGCACCAGCAACATTTATGGCTGGCCTTTCTTTCTTAATTAAATTTCAATGGACAAACCAAGAAGTGTGTCTCCTTGGTGATGCCAAGTCCAGTCAACTTGGCATCTTCTCTACCTAGTCCAGGATGCTGTTAACCCACCATACACTAGAGCATCTGGGTAACTTATACTTTATACACACAATTATAAACCATGCGGGGGAAAGCATGCCAAGACGCAATCACAGAGTTATTTAAAGGAAGGTTTAGGCTAAAGTTGTCTAGAAGCCAGACTAACTTTAAGAATAACAATTAATCAGAACCCGGAGAGCTGTCACTGTGGCTTCTAACAATAGCTGACTCCATTAACCTCAACGGGACTTTAATTACCATCGCTGTGACAAAAGATGGGCCGGAAAATCTTTGTGGCACTTTTTGAATTAAACCTCTTACTTTTCTGCAGCGCGGAACTCACACAGTCTAACGAAATTCTCATGAAACCTGGGTGACAGATACATAAGCCCCTTGACTATAAAAGGTGCCCAGTTATTTTTACAACAAGAAAAGCCTCCTGGGACAGGCAGAGGCGTTTGCAGCCATGCACAGCATTGTTGGCATTTGCATATCTGGAGCAGTGTACGTGTTTCTGGGCTCTTCAGATGTCTGGTTCTTGTCCTGGGTTTGGAATGAGGCCTGAGAGAAGAGAAGAGGTCGGTGTGGATGGCCACATAGAAGAGATGTGAGGCAAGAACCTCAGAAGTAGGGATATGGGGATGAGAACAAGGAAAATATCACTTTCAGGGGTACGTGACATGTTGTTTGTCTGCACTGACCAGCACCAGGTAAGACCTGCACATGTTACACATTGCAGATGTCAGAAATTCCTCTTAGAGATTTAAACTCTCTGAACCAGGAAGTGCCTTAATCTAGGAGCTGAAAAAACCCATCAACAGGGTTAAATGATCTGAAAATGCACATCCCCCAAAGATAAATGCAAAAGCAGTCTCTAAACGTTTCTATTCAATGGAAGCATGATCCAGTGAATTCGAACAATCCCAAGTATCAAACTTGGGGTTGACACGGAGATATTTTTCTTTCATTTCAGAAGTATCCTCCTTAGTAAGGTTTTGGGGTAGTGGTTGGTAAAATTCCATTCACTCCACCTCTGAAAGCTGTAAGATGCTTATTTCACCTGTGTCACGAAATAAGGAGACTCCGATGAAGCGAGTGCCTCACTGATGCTCATGTACAATGGAAGAGTCACTAATAACCAAAAGAAATAAGGAGTAACTTAGGTTCAAGTTCTGTCTGACTGAAAGCCCACGTACATGAGCAGCGGCTCTGTGGTCCATCGTCTCTCATCTCTCTCGTGGCAAAGGTTTGCACAGACAACGCAGACACAGAATGATCCGGCAAGAGGACCAAGGGCTGTGTAAGCACCCAGAGACACACCAAAGCTAACAACTGTTACTTTGTTACTCTCTTAAGACGAGACCTTCTGATACACAGAACCCTGTGAGAGCCTGTTGCTTGCACAGAAGTCCAGAAGCGGGCAAGCTGTTGGAGCTTCTCCGCCTGGCTTCCAGTCAGGCTGTGATCCATTTTATTCAGATACACTGTGTCTTGCACAACATATTCCTCGTTATTTTCATGAGCATGATTTATTTGAACTTACATTGTGTGCGTGAACCCACTCTAGTTAATGCACGTGTATACCTCCTTGCATGGCGTGTTTGTCTCTCAGTGGCATTGGGTGCTGTATTAGCACACATGTAGTTTTATGATTACAGTTCCATTTTAAGTTATACCTTTAATGATGGAAACATGGTATTCTTGGTTAGTTTTCCTTTTAAATATTTTACTTATTTACTTCTACTTTGTTTTTGGAGAATTTAATACATAATAACAATGTGGAGTAATTAAATCCTTTTAGTCTGAGTTCTTAGTAGGATTACCAAAATGCTTCATCTTTCCCAATTAACTTGATCATTTGCTTGCCCTGTATTTACTTTGACAGTAAGCTAACTTTGTCTCGTACCTATAATATATGATTTTGTCTTATTCTTGAGGAAAATTTAAAATGTTTTTATTTTAATATAGCTGTTAAGTCCACATGTATTTGTGGATACATATATTAAGAGTCTCCAAATATAGACTTGTTTGTTTGGGTCATTTTATAATTTGTGTTATAATTATTATCAGCATTTAAAAATTCATTATACATTCCTTTAATAGGCGTTATCTTTGCCTATCTCTTTTAAAAATTATTCTGGTATTTTGAAATAATTATATTTTGTCCTAGTAGTCAATTCAGGTTTGTCCAATTTTAATATTCATGTTCTTCCATTCCCTTACCTAATTACTGTCTAGTATCAGTTTTAATTAAGATATTCTCACTTCTGTAAATTCTCAATACAATAGTTAATGAGCTTTATCATTTGACCATTTTTATTTCCACTTATCACCCGAATTTAGTTGCATCGTTCTCACCTAGCAAACGTGCCACCGTCAACACAGGCTGGTCTTGCTCCTAGCTTCACCGTATCGCAGCAGCTCTCAAGCCGTGACCCCTTTGAGGGTCGCTTACCAGATATTCTGCATATCTGATAGTCACCTCACACATCACAACAGTAGAAGAATTACGGTTATGAAGCAGCAGTGAAAATAATTTTATGGCTGGTGGTCACCACATCATGAGGTGTGTATTAGCGTGAGGAACTGTGTTAGAGGGCCGCAGCTTCAGGAAGGTTGAGAACCACAGTTACGGACCTGCAATCTCTGTCTCTGGGAATTGGGTAGAGATAGGAAATCTAGGGCCTGGACCCAAGTGTTCTGGAGTACAGGTGTAATGAATGTCTTCTCTCACTCTTGTCCTCTCTTCGCGCTCCTTCCTCCCACCACCCCTTTCTCAGTCCATCCCTCTCCCAGTCTTCCCACGCCTTCAGTCTCAGATGTATTCTTGACAGTAGGTCAGTGGCTACTTAAGTTCCCTTCTCTTAACTCCTGTAAACTGCAAGATGCTTGTTTTACAGGATGACATCATGGGCTAAAGAGATTCTTGTTGCACACATACATTATCGATGCTCTCCTACATGCGGAAGGGTCGCCATGTCGCCAGAAAGAGACATGGAACAAGTTTATTCCAGCTCTGCCTGATTTTCAGGCCCATGCATACGAGTCATGCTTTAGTCCCAAAGGCAGGGATGCATCAGCTCTCAGGTGGCAAAGATTTACAGAGGGAACTCTGTCACACAGAGGTATGAATGGATTGGACAAGTAACGTGATGCCTTTGAAAATGGGTGAATTTAAACTTACAGTTCAGTTGGGAGGAAGGATAGGGCTTCACCCAGGTACTGTTTTCAAGAATTCTTACTGAAGGGAGTTTGTCTTACATCTTCACAGTCGTATGTGGAGAACAATTACTCCGCCCTTTCTTAAATCAGTCCCTCTTTCTTTGGTAGGATTAAATCGGTATTCCACCTTACATACTGATTGGGTAGGACAACTACAGTTCTGATTCACTTTGAAGTTTTATACTTATAACTAGCAAGGAACCAGTGAACATTCGTTAGCTTTGTAAACATTGTTTGGGTATGGCAGTATTCGAGATGAGCACATGTGCTTCCGAAGATTGACTGAATCCCTTAGTTCACTCGTTCTGTGAAGCATCTCCTTTCTCTTGCATCTCTCTCTTTGTGGAACAATGCTGACCATGTTAGGTCACACAGTCCCTAGAACCAGCATAGGACATCCACTGTGGAGTTTTTCAGAGAGTCCAGGGGTAGGAGTCACGGCTGTGAGGTCTTGTAGGTTGGAGCTGAAAACAACTAGTGTTTTTTAAAAACCGTTTGCACTCCGAGTGTAGACAATCAGAAATCAGGTGAAGGAAGAGGTGGCTGCTGTCACTGGGGGGAGGGGAGGGTTTGTGCATCTCCAAAATTCCCACTGCAGTGGGGTCTCTGAGATAATACTATGTAGCGGTTTGAGTGAGGATGTCCCCATAGTCTCAGGTGTTTCAACACGTGGACCCCAGTTGGTGGTGGACCTTGTTGGAGAAATATATCATTGGAGGCACACTTTGAGAAGGTAGGGACTTGCTTAATTTCCTGTCTGTTCTCTCTGCCTCTGTGCTGTGGCTCAAGCTGTGAACCCCAAGCTTACTGCTCCAGCTGCTATCTCTGCCTGTCATTTGTCATTTGTCTCCACCACTATGGACTCTAACTCCCTGGAGCTACAAGCTGAAATAAACTCTTTCTCCTGTACATTGCATTAGTCACGGTGTTTTATCTCTTCAATGGAAAAGTATCAAATACATACAATTAGCCACATAATATACACTGTTATACACTGATCACTGTATAGTATACACTGTTATACATTGATCACTGTCTAATATACACTGTTATACACTGATTGCTGTATAGTATACACTGTTATACGCTGATCACTGTACAGTATACACTGTTATACACTGATTGCTGTCTAATATCACTGTTATACACTGATTGCTGTCTAATATACATCTTATACACTGATCGCTGTATAATATATGCTGTTATACACTGATCATTGTATAATATACATTGTTATACATTGGTTCCCTGGGCACAGTGATATGCTCCTGAGGGCTCTGCCCCATGAATGAGGGACTAGGTTGATATGAGAGTCCACTCCTCCTTCTGCTCCTCTGTTCCTCCTGTCATGTAAGCACATAGTCCCTTCTCTTCAGTGGATGCAGAAGCAGGATGCTCTACTGCAGTGGCTTTCATGGTTGTAGATTTTGAGAGTCCAGAGTGATGATAATTTTCTGCTCATTATAAATTATTCAGGCTCAGGTATTTTGTTATAAAAATCACAATGTGGCAGACACAGTACCCGCTGCTACAAACAGCCCCTGAATGGTGATGAAAGACAGCAGTAGTTGTTTGATGCTTCTGGTTCAGCATGTGAGTTGAGGGATTTGGGCATGTTGTGTCATGTTGTGTCATGTTGTGTCATGTTGTGTCATGGTACGAGTTGGCATTTATCTCCCCTGTGACATCTTATATCACAGCTGGAAGGGCTTGAGAGATCGGAGAGTGTTCTAGAGCACGTTGGAAGGCTAAGCACATGTGCCAGCTTTTCCACAGAACTATGTAACCCGAGGCTGTGGCTGAGGTGAGCACACGCACACCATGACACAGGGCTGGGGCCTCTTTTTGGTATTACTCAGTGTCTTCCAATTTCTTACATGGTAACTGTGTTCCAAAGTGAGTATTGCCATGGACCCAGGCCAAAGCCACAGGGCTTTTTATGATGAAATGGATGCCGTAGCTCTTTCTTATTAGTGCCATAGCTGTGACAGGTGTTGTAGACATGAATGCCAGGCGTTGCTCTTCCTCCTGTCCCGGGGGCTGGGATTTGCAGGTATAGCTATAGGCAGAGCATGCATCCTGAGGACCACTTTCCCAGGATTGCGGATGGCCTTGTCTGGCTTCTCTCCTTGGAGCTGCCATCCTGTGTGTTTCCTCTACATTTTCTGACAAGGACCCAAGATAGTTGGGTGAGGACCCCAGTCGATGGCCTCAGTTTAGCATAGCCTGTCTCTGGATACAGTCCCATTCTGATGCTAACTCTTTCCTTATTACATAAAATGGAGAAGCTCAAGCTTCTGATCTTACTTTTGTATCATGTTTTATCGACTTCATTCATGTGCAGCAACTTTCTGAGAAAGCTCAAAAGACTCAGGGAATTCTGAGAAGGAGTTGCCCTTCATAGGCTTAGGAAGCAGGCAGCACAGAAGCCTCAGGAAGCGGCTAATGTCCCAAACCTCACTGTCCAAACAATATAAACTGTAAAGGCAGTTGAGGAAGAGGACGACCCACCAAGATGCCTAGAAGCAGCACGTGAGCTGAATGCAGGCTGTGCAGTGAGTTCTAGGTACCCGTCTTTTGTGAATTGTCACTCAAGCTAGAGTGGGCTTTTAATGATGCTGCTGTCTGTGAGTCATTATTGTTCCCATAAGATCCTCACCCATACTCCTGTTAGTAACCCGATAAGAACTTGTTGGTTCCCCAAGCTGGACTTTGATGGTGTCTTGTCTTTAGTCTGTTCTCAGCGGGTAGGTCCTCATGTCTTCCTAGGAATAGTGTCCAATGGGAAAATTGAAGAGAAAAACTGGTCTGTTCTGTGCAGACTTGCTGTGGTACCCATTAAGCCTAGGGCTGCTCACATGCTGGACAAGTGCTCTGCCACTGAGCCACGCCCTTTTAAAAACCCTTATTGTTATACAGTCTCCCTACATCACCCAGGCTGCTCCTGACTGCCCTCGATTTCTTTTTAATCCTATAATTTCAATCATGGCTTGGTTGAACCTGTAGGCATGAAACCCTGCATGCAAAGAGCTGCCTGCATCCTTCCCACAATACTCTAAAATCAAAATTTCCCACGGCAGTGAATCAAAATGACTGAGTGAACCCTTTTGTCACTGAAGTTGGTATTTCTCCAGCCAGGGGCCTCCGGGAAGTTTCTGAGACTTTTCTACTCTTAGTGGGGAAACTGTGTTTTGCTGGGGACCAAGGGACATCTGTATGCACAACACCTGCTGTGGGATTTAAGCATCTTAATAAGAAATAACCGAGGGCTTTTGTGCCGCGGTGTCAACCTGGCAAATGAAGCTACCTGAACGTTTCCTCTGAACTTTAGCAGACAAAACAAAGTGATTGCTGCAGAATGTTCTAGGTGCTTTGCGTCTGGACACAGGGTGTGGAGCGGTCGAAGACAACGTGCCTGTCTCAGGCACAATACTGGATGGAACCAGCGAGTGGTCCATGTACTATAGCCTTATGTTAAAGAAAGGGCTGGGAAGGGACATACGGGGCTTGAGCATGACGCATGAGAACGTGGCTTTTGTTCTTATAGAAATCACTATTTGCAAAACACGTGCCTGACTTCTAAGCTCTGGTCCTTTCAGACAGCCGGAATCTAATGGCTGGTGTTAGTTAGGGACATTTCATTCGTTAAAAATCGGGCCCTGTTACTTTGGCATCTTGAAATTTGATAGGATGGTCATTTTCCGGGGCTTTTAGTAGCTCTAAATCAAAAGCGGTCAAATCAATTTAAGTACAACGTAGTGAAATAAAGCGATTCCATGCGGTCTGACAGAATCCATGAATAATGCATCTTTAATGGCTGCCAATTAAGGTCGTTTTTGGGGACTCAGGATGGAAGTACTGGTGTCTCAAGGGTGATTCATGGCACCGTTCTTTGGACACAGTGACACTGTCAGCATATAAATGACTACATGGCAGAAACAACAGAAAATGTATCCTCCCCTCCCCACCCTCCCCCCATTGCCGCCCTCCCCCCATAGACTAGTTCACTGGGGGTTCAGTCTTAGCAGGACCCAGGGCTTTCCCTTCCACTGGTGCTCTTACTAGGATATTCATTGCTACCTATGGGGTCAGAGTCCAGGGTCAGTCCATGTATAATCTTTAGGTAGTGGCTTAGTCCCTGGAAGCTCTGGTTGCTTGGCATTGTTGTTCATATGGGGTCTCGAGCCCCTTCAAGCTCTTCCAGTTCTTTCTCTGATTCCTTCAATAGGGGACCTATTCTCAGTTCAGTGGTTTGCTGCTGGCATTCGCCTCTGTATTTGCTGTATTCTGCGTGTGTCTCTCAGGAGCGATCTACATCCGGCTCCTGTCGGCCTGCACTTCTTTGCTTCATCCATCTTATCTAATTGGGTGGCTGTATATGTATGGGCCACATGAGAACCACAGAACCTTTAAGTCCAAGGGGAACCATGGCGTCATCAGGTCTACCCACTGCACATCACTGCCATATCCACTTCCTAGACGTTATCCACAAGACCACAGAACTTGAGTGTGCACCCACCCCCTTCGAGGAAATTCAGGCTCTGGAGTTCCATACGTATTGAAAATAGTACTTATAATGGTCAGTATCAGAGGGTCGAACACACGGAAGGAGCGGAGGGAGGGGTGTGACCAACAACGTAAGCCATATGTAGGCAAAGAGATGCCAGAGACAGACTCAGGTGACGGTCAGAGAAGTCTGGGGCTGAATTATCCCACCTCTGTCACATACAAGCCCACTGTCTTCATGTTGAGCACGAGTTGGAGTGTGGAGCTCTGATACTCTCTAAGAAGAACCCACCCAGTGGTAGAAAGTGGTGTCTCCCTGTCTTTCTCCAGCGGGAATTCTGTTCTAATGTATTCCTTGAGTCTTCTCCTGAGTGCTTTCTGCAGGTTCAAGAACTCAGCTCCAAGGCCTTTGAGAGAGGCCAGGAGGGGCCTCATAGGAAGGCTGCTTGCAGTGGTACTGCAGGCTGTTCTCTCTCTTTCTTATCTGTGGGCAGACACAAGGACTTGAGAGAGGAGCAAAAATCAACCACCGTGTCAGTCAGTGCACTGAAGCCAACTAGTCACTAGTTAGAGGAGCCAGGGCTGCTCCCCAACCTGGTAAGGCTGCCCTGTGCTGGACAATCAGATTCTGCAGTGTTTTAATGAACAGGTTGCACAGGGCAACCATGAGTAGTGCAATTGGGGCGGCCTCGATGCTGCAGACCTTCCCAATGTTTCAGCTGCAGCCCTACCTCTGTTAGTGCTTAATTTCCCTTTATCTCTTCCAGTCACCAATGTTTCTCCAGCTGCCCTTCTCTCTATGGAAGTGCACACATCAGACCTCCAGGCTTCCCTTTTTGACTTGCCGCTTTGACCTTGTTCTTTGCAAATAAGCGATGCTCTTCTCTGTTGGTCCACTTGTGAAACCTGAAGTCGTGTGTAAATGTCAAAAATAGACCATGCTCTGGGAGAGATGATAGTTCCTTTGCTGCTCTGCATGCTTTGTTTTCTTGCAGTGTTCTAGGAGGTGTGGAGAGTCGTCTTAGACAGCCATGCTTTTGGATTTGAATATGTGGGTTTATTAAGCATGCAACCACCAGAAGCCAAGGAATAAATATCAACCAGCAGACATGGAGAAGCTGCAGTTAAAATGGGGCACTCAGAGCATCCAGCAGAGGTGACTGCAGTGGCCCAACAGAGAGATCAGACTAAAGGTAACGCTATCCAATCTGCAGCTCACAAACGTGTAGCAGAAGTGGGCTGAGGAAGCGCCCCTGAGAAAACCTGCTGGAGTTCCCAGTTGAGAAAGTCCAAATGGAGCAGAGTGACACCTCAGGTGAAGTTTCCAAGTAAAAGATCAGATAACAACACAGAGAGATTAACAGCTCCAAGTTGAACATTGGCAGTCTTCCCTCAGAAGTGGGGGGAGGGGAGATGAGGCAGTCAGCTGAGTTCCTGATCCAACTGTGCATGTATGAAGTTTGGCTTCCTGCTCTCACTACAGGAGTTTTACATGATGGGAAATAGTTTTCCTTCTAGCTGTTCCTGAGAGCACCATGGTTCTCATGCCCTCAGATGTCTCATGCTTTGTTTTAGCCCTGTTATAGAGTTAGGATATCAGCCTGCCCTGAAACAAGGGACCTTGGAGAAGGCCTGGAATGAATGTGAACTTGTTGATGTCTAGGACAGGAGAATTTTCCTAGACGCTAGAGACCACTTCCAAGAAGCTTAAACAGAAGATGGCAGCTCACCAATACAATATGTGTTCCAAAGACTCACACAGCAGAACAGCCCGTGCTTGACAACCCCCGAGTTCTGCTATGTGAATCTCCGTCAAGCTTCTTAAGTGGATTTGTGTCTCCGGCCATCGCTCCTCTTTGCACAAGGATCCAGCGTCCTCACTGGATTCTGCCTTCCCCTCTCATGTGAAAGCTCCTGTCAGAGGATGGAGATTCTGCTTGTGGGAGACATCCCTGGGATGTGGTACTCTACCAGTCAAGGGCAATTCTGAGAGCCCCATATTTAATAACTGAAACTAAATAACTTCAGTTATTTGAAACATGGAATTATTTCAGTCTGACTACATTACCATTGATCAAGAAACAACATAACTATCCAGTGAATGAGGATAATAGATAATTTATCCTGGAGCTAAATATTAGTGACTACTCCCAGGAACACAGATTTGGGTCACCCTGAATTCTATGGTCCAACAGGGAAGCAGTTTTTTGTAGCTTTTAAAGTAGCAGAACAAGAAAAGTCATGAATGAAGGCAATTCTGCGATACATTGTTGCAAACATTAAGTGGAGGGCGTGGGGCTACAGTAAGGCAGAGAGAGCTTAGCTTAGGCTTCAGACATTCTGATGACCCCCATCCTTTAGGTCCTGGAAACTAGGGTTTTGTTAAGATCATTTTTCTATTGGTCTGACACAAAGGAAGTCAAGGAGTGGCTATTGAGGAACTGAAGAAGGAGGCTTTGGACCCTTAAGATCACCACCCACCAACATCACTGAACTCTAACCAGTTAACCAGCCTGTGTGGAGGGTTGAAAGCACAGCATTTTCCTGTGGAGTTTTGTGCACATTATCAGCATCCCTTACTCATTCAGAGGGAGAGCTGAGAATTATGGATTCACACAAGAAGGGAAGGCAGCATCCAGGGAGGACACTGGCTCCTCATGCATAGCAGAGTCATGGCCAGAGAATCAGATCCACTTAACAAGCATGGTGGAGGTTCAGAAACCAGAACTTGGGGGGTGTCATTTGTTCCCTGTTCTTTGATGTCCTCATTAAATTTTATATCATAGGTCAATTACTTAGAAAAAAATTCATGCACAAAGGTAGACAGGGCACGGTTGCTTTAGTAGTTGAAGAGGTATAAATGCTCCAGTATGTAGTTTTATGAGCAGCTTCAATATTAGGCAAAGGATAAACCTCTTAAGAGGTTAGTGGCCCTCTGGTTTCCATGCTGGGACATTCCTATACGCATCGGCATGCACGTGAAATAAATAGGGGCTGTAACCATGGCTCAGTGAGTAAGAAGATTTATTCCTCTTCCCGAGGACCAGAGTTGTTTAGTTCCCAGAACCCATATCAGGTGGCTTGTAACCATTTGTAACTTGTAACTCCAGGGGGAATATGATACCTCTGGTCTCCATGGAAACCTGCACACACACACACACACACACACACACACACACACACACACACACCCTCACTATGATGGTCTGCATATGCTCAGCCCCTGGGAGTGGCACTATTAGAAGGTGTGGCATTGTTCCAGTAGGTGTGTCACTGTGGGTGTGGGTTTTAAGACCCTCATCCTAGCTGCCTAGAAGTCAGTACTCTGCTAGCAGCCTTCAGATGAAGATGTAGAACTCTTAGCTTCTCCTGCACCATGCCTGCCTGGATGCTACCATGTTCCCACCTTGATGATAATGGACTGAACCTCTGACCTGTAAGCCAGCCCCAATTAAATGTTGTCCTTATAAAAGTTGTCATGGTCATGGTGTCTGTCCAAAGCAGTAAAACCCTAATTGAGACACTCACACACACATAAAATTGTAAAAATAAGTATAATAAAACAAAAAGAAAAGTTTATACTGGATGATAATGTAAGATGATGCTGGCTAATTTTTAAAAATTATGTGTATGGGAATTTTGTCTACATACATGTTGACAATGTATGTCTTGTACTTATGAAGAACAGAGATTACATTAGTTTCCCTTGTCCTGGAGTTACAGATGGTTGTGAGCCAGCACGTGGGTGCTGGGAATTGAACCCAGGATTTAGTGTGGCCAAAAAGGGGACCAAGGCTATACTACTGAAGTTGGTTATCATGCAAAACTGACACTTTATCGCTGTGGATTAGTTAACTGAACATGAAGAAGGGATTTAAATGTCCCACTAAACTCAGACTTCCTGGGTTGACATAGCAACCACATTTTAATACACTGTTCCAAATGGACAGAATATGCCTTGTCTTTATATGCATGCCAAAATACACGATACGATCTTTCTATTAAGTATTTTAGCACAAATTCCTATTCTCTGTATGAATCTTAGTGTGAAATCATTGCACCCACGATTAAATGTGGGCAGGACACAGATCCCATTTTGACATGAAGGCCAGCATAGGCTCATCAACCACTCCACTGCTGCAGAAGTTCCAGAATGTGGAGGCTGACGGGCACAGTGGGTTCACTCATAAACATCTCAGACCCACAGTACTTAGTAACACGATGCTTTTCCCAGAAGCTTATGAGTAGAGATACGTTTCCAGGAATTCAATTCTAACACTGAAACCACAAGATATTTTTGGCGAATATAAGTTGCACAAAGAAACATGTTTCCAAAAGGGCCAGTGTCCATGTGCTGTGAAACCCACGGCAATTCAGCATAACGGCACGAACTCACGTATAGATAGTTCTGGCTGAGCTCTGGAGGAAGTAGAAGTCTGGGTGTCCACTCTGGTTATACAGAGCGAACAGCCCCATTGTCCTTGTAGCAGGGCAACCCAATTCACATCCTGTAGGTCAAAAGGGTCTTTCATAGGTCACAGAGCTTGGTAAGTCCCATCTCTCCTCTTTGGGGTAAGAGCAGAGATATCTCAGTAGCAACAGGTCTGTCCCATCATAGAAGCCATAGGAGCTGGGTTCTGTCAACCCATCTCCTTGGGCAGCAGCTGCTTGTGTGGCTACAAGAGTCTCCCACAGGAACAGGGACAATCAGGATTCTCTAAGGTGCAGCTTGTACTTGAGTGCTCTCTACCCAACCTACTGTGTACCCTGCTCTACAAAGGAGGGTCCACAGACCAGGATTGAGATGAGAGGCAGCTGCATCTGGGAACAGGCAAAAATCCCGGATGGCCCTGGCATGGGACCATATAGAGGAGGGTTCACCCAACCTGCTCTAAGGTTGGACAAGGCTTCAGTGGGGGCAGAAACATGGGTTACATTGACCAAGAGAAAAGAGAGCTGGTGGAGGTTGCAGAAGCAGAGCCTTGCATGTTAGGTACAGTGTTCGGGAGCAGTGTGAGACGGGCGGAGGAAGAATAGGAAGCATGGGAGATAGGAGGGAAGGAGACCAAGGAGTGACCATAAAAATCAGTGCTATCCAGGCCCTAATGTCACCATGCTCACTGTGATGGATGGTTGACACTGTCAACATGACATAGTCACAGAGCAGACTGAGATGTGGGCTGGTGCATAGATGCCTCCCAGGCTCTGGCCACCCAGGGAAGAGGAGAATGCTTGCTGCCTTTAGTTTCATAGCATCCCCAGACACTTCTCCCCTTCCAGAGTGGGGCAAGGCTGTGTCAGTGAGGTTAATAGAAAGGACCCAACAGCAACCCCGAGTGTCAGAACGACTTCGCTGGCTGGCTGTGAGAGTTTCTGACAGCAACCTTGCAGAGTTTATGGCTGAGTTGTTTCTAATCTAATTGAAGTGACAAGGTGAGTCACACTTTGAATCCGCGGTAGAAATGTTTGATACAGTAAAATAATTGTTGGTTTGTGTGTGTTCATTGCACACAGTGATAGGCTTCATCTGCTGCTTTTATCCTGGCACACCATGTACTTCAACCGTGTCCACCCACCTTTTCTCTTTAGTACAAACCATTGCTTTTGCTTTCCATAAAAAAAAAAAAAAAAAAAGGTGTGGATTCACAAGGAAGGAGATATATTCTGACTTTCTTCATTTAATATGATGATCTTTGGTTGCTTCCATTTTTTTCCCACAATTGTTATAATCTTGTTCTTTTTGATAGTTGAATAAAAATTTATTATACACACAATATACACACAAACTATATATAATATATCATATATACACATATTTATGCGCACACATATATGCACAACATTTTCTATATCTAGTCACTCTTTGAGAGGTATTTAGTCTAATACACTAAACTACTATGAGCAGTGCTGCAGTATACATGGGTGTTCTGGTACCTATGTGGTATGTTGACACACTTTGAGTCCTTTGGTAAATACTCAAGAGTGGTTTAGCTGGGTCATATGGTTGTTCTTGTTTTAGATTTTTATGGAACTGCCATACTGATTTGCACAGTGTCTGCAGCAGTTTGCACTCCCACCAGTGGCACAGAAGTTCCTCTCTTTCCCCATATCCTCACCAGCATTTGTTGTTACTTTCTTGATGATTTTGATGAGTGGATTTGGAATCTCAATGCATTTGCATTTCGTTGGTGTCAAAGTGTGCTGATTATTTTTCATGTCCTCATTGATCTTTTGTGCCTTGTCTTTTAGGAGCTGTGAATTTTATTAGTGCATTTACTGATTACATGGTTTGACTCATTTCAAACCAAAGGTCTATCTAATCATAATTAAGAAAAAAATGCAAAGGGTAAAAGTCTGTAAAATCTTTGAGAAAACCTAAGGGTGGATTTGAGCTGTGTACTGGGGTAGGATAATCTCAGTACCCACTTGTACATCTTTCAAAACAGGAAGAATGAAGCCTTCCAGACAATAATCACATTATACAGGATGTTCTCACATCCAAGGGAAAGAAAGGCTCACTGGCTAATGGTGACTAGACCCTCTGATGTCAAGGAAATGAGAGGGTGAGCAGAGCCTGCTGGCTGTCAGTGTTCGAGTCCCATGGTCTTCATGTCTAGCTGGTTCAGATTCTCTGTCACTCCTCTGAAGTGGAAGTCTTTGGTTGTGTCATGTAATGCAGACTCATGTGGTGTTTTGATGAAGCAAGACCCATGGGAACACAGGTGATATTTAGAGAAAATATGAATAGGACTCAACAGACAGTGACAGGGCTCTTGTATAGCCAGTCTTGCAACCCTTTGTTGGTCTAGTTTCTTCTCTGATCTTCACTTCATTGAGAGAGGCATGGCAAAGAATTCCTAGCATCCCGCTGGTTCTGGTCACTCCCACTGAATTCTGTCAATTCAGCAGGGGCCTGGCTGTTTCTGCCGGATCGTGCCACTGCTGCTGATTCGGGTTTGATGTCCTGACACTACTGACCTGGACTGCTCTTATCCTGACAGAGATTGGAATCTCCCCAAAGACCTACTTCTAAACATGTCCATTCCCCTTGTCCTATTCACCATCTTTTCTCTCCTACCTTTGGACAGTGGGCTAGAAGGGGGTGGAAGTGTTTGAGCACCTTTATTAAAAATTGATTTAAAAAATATAAATCTACACTCTCCTTTAATCTTATGGCTTTGGTTGTGCTGCCCTCTTGCCTCTCAGTTCTCTCTCTCTCTCTCTCTCTCTCTCTCTCTCTCTCTCTCTCTCTCTCTTTCTCTCTGCTAGGCTTCAACTGTCTACATTGCCTATGCACATAGCATTTACCTGTAAGGTTGTTACTGTCATACTTCTGTGTCTTGGAGGTTAACTTGTCCTGTGGTGCCTGGGTGTTGGGGTGTAGACTCTATGTGTGAGCACACTGAGGATTTAACACTATAGCAAAGGGGATCCAGGACTCAGAACTCATCATGATGGCATTTTGTCAAGACTTAGGTCAGGGATCATGCCTTGCACTGGACAAGAGGTCAGTGCTCCTGGGCTTGCCTTGCTGTCCCATTGGTAATGGATGGTCCTTAGCTCAGTGATTTAAAGTGTTAGTGCTTAATAGTCATGCTTCTAAATTATGCATAATGAGATATAGGGAAAAATTGAAAAGCAAATGGCTCTTTCCACAGCAGTACATTGATGTAGATGTTTGGTGAGTTGTTTGTGGAGTAAGCCCCAGACAGAATAAAACCCATGGAGTCTGTTTTATGCTGGAAGCAAATATAATGGCCAGAAAAGTCTCCCATGAAGAAGCAAAAGAAAGCAAAACAGAGCTCCACAGCGTGGGGTTGCGGTGGGGGAGAACTGGCTTCCCACCAGAAAAGAACAAGGATGGGATAACAATAGAAATACATTGTATTAGTGTATGAACAATTTAAAGAGTAATAAAAAAGTTACTTAAAAATGTAACACTCATCTCTTAGCTTCCTTTTAAATGTGTCTTGTATTGGATTGTGTTAAATATTTAAATCTGATGCTGGTAACCTAGTGATGTAAATAAAACCTACTAAACTGAGATAGAAGAAGAACAAGAATGAGTTCCCTAGTGACAGGTGAGCTGTGCTGGCAAAGGGTGGTAATAGAAACCTCCTGCTGGGTCCTGTTGGGTGGAACAGGAGGACGGGCTTCCCCTGTCCTGCATTCCACCTCAGCTCAGAGTTAAGACCTCAAACCAACATGTCCGCTCATGGCCTATTCAGCTGCTGAGACGAAGGTTTGGACTCTAGGAGGTTGTCCGTCCTCTTTTGATAGGAGCTGCTGAGATGTGAAAACTGGGCGTGGGACCCTTACACACTTCGTATGTTGTAATGTTGATATATTCTGATACCTTCTCACCCTTGATATGCTTAATATTTTATATGTGATGTTATTCGATCATTGATGATTGAATCCACCTTTTAGCTTCTCTACCTCATGTCACTGGTTTGATAGGTTGAGCTTTAGTCAAACTGTAGCACATAAGAGGTAGCTTGGTACCCTCCTCTCCGTAGCAGACTATTGATGGTTCCTATAGCATGCAGGAAGGCTTGTACCAAGGGGAACAATCGCCTGCTCTAGGTATGTGGTGGTCATGTCTGAAACTGTATGTCCACAGCTGGCGGGGAGCAACTGAACTCAGCATAAGTGTTGTGCTAGAGTTTGCCATAGGCTCTGATATGCTGCCCGTGGAAGGCACATCCTATCCAGCTCTTAGTACTGTTAAGAGTTTTCATGGATAGGGCAGGTGTGACTTTATTTTTTTGCCAGAGATCTACCTGCTGAGTGTTGACCAACTGACAGAAACCAAGGATGCTGAGATGCTAGGAAGGTGCGTTGTCATGGTAACCATTGCAGGTGTGATGCTCCAGGAGGAAGGAGTTCTTCGCTCTACTCACATTGCCTGGCTAGGTGCCATGATGATGGCCAGCTTACATGATTTCTCCAGATGAGAGCAGATAGAAAGACGTTACCACACAGAGATGTAGCTGGTGTTCTTCCCAGCTCCCAGAGAGGTATTCATGAGTGTATATGTGTATGTTTTCTGGGGGAGATCCTAGATAATGTATCTTGCTCCTTTCTAAAAAAATTCTGAGAAGGCGGACTGAGGGAAAGCATGCTGGTCTTCTGTTATACAGAGAGCTGAACAACATGACATGCATGCATTGCTATAGTGTAGCAGACTGAGGGGCCTAAGGGCATGGCTTGGGGAAGAGAAGCAGGATGAAGTCATGGAAGGCAGGCCATCCAGCTACTAAGAAGCCAGAATTAAGAACCCACAAAAGGTACATCATTCATATATGGACTAATGTTTTCCTCCCTCTCTCTCCCTTCTCGCTTCTCTCCATTTCTACCTTTTATTTTAAGATCATAATGTGCTCTAGGTAGGTCTGAAAGTTGTGATCCTTCTGCTTCAACCTCCAAGTGCTGGGATTGCTGGCATATACCACTATACCTTGCTAGTAACATATACTGCTTACTGCTTCCCAAGCAACCCAGGGCAAGGCACTGCTATCATGGAGTCTATCTAAAATAGGGTAGAGATTCCTTTTATCTTTGAAACTATATTTTAACAGGGGAGGTATACAGTGCACACAAATACATGATTACTCTCCCTCCCATTTCCTCCTCTTCAGTCCTGTCTGCTTCTTCCCTCCCCAGATGTTCTCTTCCCCTTTCTTCTTTCCAGTTCTCTTCTCTCCCCTTCCTGCCTTCGCCTTCTTCCCTTATCCCTTTCTTTCCTTTTTTTCCTTTTCTTTTCTTATTTCCTTTTTCTTCCTTTCTTCCCCTCTTCTCCTATCCAGTTTCTCTCCTTCCTACTCTGCACCCCCTTCTTCTTCCTTCTTTTCCTTTCCCTTCTGTCTTTGCCTCTTCTCTCCCATTCTTCCCTCCCCTCATTTTACTTATGCACCCCTGATATCCCTTTAGATTCATTTAAGGTGGAATCAGCTCTACTTGTGCCGGATACATATCCAGGGCAAGGGTGATGAGGAAATTTGGGGTGAGTAGTGGACCAACTCGTCTCTCAAAGAGGAGTCCGTCAGCTACAGACAGGCTCCTTCCCTCTCTCTCCATTCCTTTGTTGCGAACCTCCTCCAACTCCTGGATTCCGTGACTTTATCTTCATGTTTAGCCTCCCAAAGAAGCCATCAGAAGTGCCTTGTTCAGTCCCCCTAGGTAGTGGTGAGGGAGGGATTTCCTTCAAGTTTTCAATTCAATATTTCAAAACTCTTTGGTGTTTTTCTCAGGGCTGTTATTTCTTCAGAGAGATCTGAGTTGAGCAAGTGGCCCCAGATAGCCACAGCCAATGAAGAAGTGATTGCTGACTAGTCTGGAGCCCGGATGATGAATATGAAAAAGTGGGGTATCAGACAGAGTTCTCCAGGGCTAATTCAGGGATTAGGGATGTCATTAGATTGGAGACAGAAGTGAATTTACAGCTGTACTTTGAGCAGGGTTAACAGAAGGCCAAAAAGAAAAAAAGTCCATAAACAGCAGCACTGATGACAGAGAAGCAAAGACTGCATTGGTCTGAAGAGTCTGAGCAGGGATAGTAGCAGATTATATGGAATACTGAATACTGAAGAGGTGAAGTTTTAATTTATATGAGATAAATCATCTGCTCTTTGATAATCTTTGGGAGGTTGAGTGGAGATTTGAGAGCACTTCCTTGAAGTTTCAAATCGTGTATTCTCTTCTTTGTACTTCCTATTTTAAAATATTTAATAAATTTATGTTTAAAAATTCTGTGAGGGGAGAGGGTACCTATGGAGCCAGGAGAGAAAGCTGCTTACTTTGGAGTTGGAGTTACAAGTGGCTGTGAGGTGTCTGAGCTGGATGTTAGGAGCGGAACTCCGATTCTCTTCAAGAGCAGCAGGCACTCTTAACCACTGAGACATCTCTCTAGCCCCTCAAATCTTGTACTTGTTACAGAGTTTATCTTGCCAGCTTATGTCAAGATCAAACATCTCTACAAGTAACAACTTCCCAGCACTTAAAGGCACTTTAAAGTTAAAATTTTATATGTTCACATATGCATTTGTGAAATACATACATAAATTCTTACCAGTCTGAAGAGACCCATCAAGCATAAGATCCACTTAAAACAGTCAGGGTTTCTACCATCTACTCTCATGACACATTACCAGGAGCTGTGAGATATAAAACCTGGGTGCTAGTCACAAAGATTAGAAGAAAGTATTGCCAATAAGTCTTTAATATATATTTATATATTGGATATTTTATTTATTTACATTTCAAATATTATCCCTTTTCCCAGTTTCCCCTTTGAAAACCCCCTATCCCATCCTCCCTCCCTCTGCTTCTATGAGGGTACTTCCCCACCCACCTACCCACTCCCTCCTCCATGTCCTGGCATTTACCTACAATGGGGCCTTCCCATTAATGTCCAACAAGGCCATCCTCTGGGACATATGCAGCTGGAGTCATGGTTCCCTTCATGTGCACTCATTACTTGGCGTTTTAGTCCCTGTGAGATCTGGTTGGTTGATACTGTTCTTCTTCCTATGGGTTGCAAACCCCTTCGGCTCCTTCAGTCCTTTTTCTAACTCCTCCTGTGGGGAACCCGTGCTCAGTCTGATGGTTTTCTTTCAGGGAGAAAACACAATCAGAGTTTCTTGCTTGAATCCCACTTTTACCTCTTGACCTACTTTTATAGCATTTTGTGTTTCCATGAATTAACTTGAACTCAATCTATTTTTCAATTATCTCAAAGAATTATGCCTGTTCTTTTAATTGTATGTTTTGCCTTGTTATCAAAATTAATTGCCCTTGCAAATTTCCCCGGTCTGCAACCCTAGGGAGATGGCTGTTCAGTTTTTCCAGGGTTAGGTACTCCTGATTTGTCATCTACTGCAGGTCTGGGAGGAGACTGTGACTCCAGCTTTGCGACTTGTCATCCTCACTCAACTGTGGAACATGGTAGCCTTGGGTCCTCCTCACCGAGGGCCATCCAACTCTTTCATCAGCAACCAAACAAAACTCCAGGCCACTTCTGAACACTATTTTCCCCTATAAAATGAGATACATCTAAAATAATTGAATTTTGGTTTTTACCAGAATTCTAATGATTTTGGAAGGTATTTTCTTACTGCTAGGTTTCTTTCAACTCTGTGCTTGTGTGTCTGGGAAGCTATGTGAATTCACAAGCTCTGATCACAGCCACAGTAACATCTCCATTGCTCAGCATTGTTGTGCATTGAAGAGGGCTTTCAGGGTCAACCAGAGGGGGACCCTCGTCTCTTCAAGACCCTTTCAGTCAGTCAGAAGTGATTGGGACTGTGTCTAATGGTGTGGCTGTCCATATTACTCTGCAGTGCAAAATGGCCCAGGGAATGCAGAATCAGGGAGAGAAATTTGGACCAGAGACAGCTGTCTCCACACATTGCTTTGCTGTAATACCATGGGCTCTTCCCTGCGGTTCAGCATTGCTAGGAACATAATGGGAGAGTAGCTAGGGATGGTTTCCATGGTTGTAAGAGAATACCTAAGGCTGAGTAACTTGATTTTTTAAAATACATTTTATCTATTATTTTGTGTGCATGACTCTGAGTACGTGAGTGTATGTACCTGTTTGTGTGTGTGTGTGTGTGTGTGTGTGTTTGCATGTGTATATGCACACTTGTGCACTTGCAGTAACTACAGTGTGTAGGTCAGAGGACAACTTGTAGGAGTCAGTTCCCTCCTTTTACTCTGTGGATTCTAGAGAATCAAATTCAGGTCCTTAGATGTGGTGGCAGAAGCCAATCTCACTGATCCCAAACTGGTAATTTATAATGACAGCAAATATGTCTGTTTTAGAGTTTGAGGATTCCAAAGCATGGTGTACTTAGCAGGTAGAGACTTGTGGCCACATTAGGAAATAGCAGAGACTGAACTGATATGGTATCCCTTGTCCTCCTTAGAAAGCCAGGAATGTCTTTGTGGCTCTAATTCCATGACCCATCTAACCCTACCTCTCAAAGACCCATCTCTAAGGACCGTCACTTAGAATCAGGGAATCATATTTCCCAGACACTCAGAGCATAGCAGAGAGACCATAGTAGCCTCAGACTATTGAGGTTGGGGCTAGTCCTCCTGGTTGGAGCCAATATGCACACCAGGGGGAATGTCAGAAAAGGGGCCTATGCCGTTTGGTCCTGGCACATGTGTCCTTGGCAGAACTCTTTCAGTCAAGTGTAGCTGAGCTTGGGCTATGGCCTTGGCACCAGCCTCATCTTGGCCACCTGATAAAGTGCCTACTCCTTCAGTATGCTTCCTCCTCTGCTCCTGCACCTTATTCTGGATAGCAAGTATATTGACACTTCTTATGCATCTCCACTTACTCTTGTAAACTGAAATATTGTTCCAGGGGAAAAATTCCTTCTATGACAGTTTGAATCTCCTATGGGACAATTATAATAATGCCTGTGAGTCAGTGGAGGGTGGATTATCAATCAACAGTCTCTGACACTATTGCACTTTTGTCAGCATCTCAAAGATAAGACCAAAGCAGTCATGTGGTAGTGGACTTACAGTCATCAGAGATGGGCAGAGAGTTGGGGATGGAGTTGGAGGATGGAAGCTTGAGGGGTTGTGTTAATACCAGGGTCAATGAGAAACCCATGGTGCCTCATGTGAAATACAGTTTCCATCCTATGGAAAGTGACAGGATCCACCTGTGTGGATGAATCCTGTTTATAGGATGTTGAGATGGGTATTTAGAGATATGAAGTGTGGCTTGGTCCTGTCAGGTGTTAACAGAGGGACAGCCTGAATTGAGAGATGATGGTTAGATGGTCTAAGTTATGTCTATGGGGCAAAACAGCAAGACTTCTACTGACCAGGGATGGGGTGT
Organism: Rattus norvegicus; assembly: GCF_021556685.1. Classification (NCBI taxonomy): domain Eukaryota; kingdom Metazoa; phylum Chordata; class Mammalia; order Rodentia; family Muridae; genus Rattus; species Rattus norvegicus. Next base: position 82,384,262 of record NC_141549.1, on the reverse strand, counting down.
ACAGGAAAGGTTTTTGGTGACCCCAGACTTCAGTGTAGGGTCATCATACCGTTCACAAGGCCTGGGAGTAGGGGTGTGAAATCACGAAGTGGGAACTGCGTACATGCTTTCGAAAGGGACCTAATGGGACCTGGGTAGACGAAGAGGCAACTGATGGAACCATCTCAAGTTAAAACATTAGATGCCATGAGTACCACGTGCTGAAACAATTAGAGTTCTGACCCAGCACTGACTTCAAATGAGATCTCCTAGCCTTACATTCCACGGCTGCCATTTTGACAAATACAAAATTGCTTTCATTGCCAAGAAATGTGGAGAGTTCAAATCAATATCTCCCAGTGTTGGAAGCGACAGGTTCTAAATTGGATCCAACTTTGTCCCCCTTCCAGCTACCTCTTTTCTTTTGCTCCATGGCTCTGTCTATCACCCAGGCACTGATGAGGGACTCAGAGACTTTGTTGACATCTGATTCTTTTCTTTCCTTCTCCCATTGGTATCTCTGCCTGGCTTTGGACCACCCTTCACCCCTTCCATATTCTCTCTCACCTCTGAAGTTGTGGCAACTATAAAGTCACCTGCAAGTCACCAATATTTGACCTACTCCACTAGTGCTTTTGACAAGATTCCCAGCCTAAAATCTAGAGAGAGTCAGCCAGTGCCTCCTGCTGTTCATGAGAAAAGGAAGTTCTTCACACTCTGGCAAGTCGACAAGTTCATCCTCATCCAGAGCTAGTAGAGGCTTCAGACTCTGGGCAAACCCACGGCTTCCAGACATTCTAGAATGAGGATCTCCACTGTTTCCTACTTCTGCAAAGCCACGTGTCTCCACCCTGGTTCATGTTTATTGAAAGAAATATTTGGGCTGGAGAGATGAGTCAGAGGTTAAGAGTGCTGACTGCTCTTCCAGAGGTCCTGAGTTCATTTCCCAGCAACCACATGGTGGCTCACAACCATCTGTAATGGGATCCAATGTCTCTTCTGGTGTCATGAAGGCAGCTACAGTGTACTCACATACATAAAGTAAATAAATAATTAGAAATATTTGAGAATTTCATACATGAATACAAGGCATTTTTTATAATATTCATCACTATTTTGATAGTACCTACGCCTCTAATCTGTGAATGGCTTTGTAACTGGGCTGTAAGTATTTATCTCTGTGAAAGCACAATATATTGTGGGATGCTTGCTATAGACCATTTGTAGAATGAATAACTTTGAACCAAGAAAATATGAGACAATTTGGCTGACTTAACATGTACGTGACAGAAGGGAATCCTTGGCTGTTAGTTTACTAGGTAGATGCACAGTGCAGTGTTTTCTGAGAATTGTGTTAAGGGGGAAGCACACACGGATCGATTAACTGACTTGTTAAAGAAGACACAAATGCACGAATGATTGCACCTCTGTGCACCAATGCTGGGTAAGCCCCAGCTAGCATAGTGGGCTGGAGAAAGTACACCAGGCTGCACTGCCTGCCTCCCTTTTCATAAACATGCCCTGGGCTGATTTATTTTCTTCTATCCTGAATCCAGTTGTTTTGTGCCTGTGGATTTGTGGTCACAGTTTCTTGTAATTAGTTCTCTAGAGACAAGTCTTTTACAGTGTCACAAAGAGGGCATTAGATGTTAACCTACGGCATGGTTTATCAGCTCTACAATGTACCAGCTAATCACTATGAATCTAATTTGTGCAAGAACCCTATGCAAGCCTGGCCCTCCCCTCCCAGAACCTTCAGTAGAGTCCACAGACTCTGAGCTTTGTTTCTTCGATATAAATATAAATATCTAATTTCCCCCCAAGAATTGCTCTGTGGTTGTGCGTTCTTGGCAATAAAAATGAGTGATGTCACCCGGAAGGCACGCAAAGCCATCAGGACCTGGGAGCATATTAGACAGGGACATGCAAATGTGTACGATGGAGAAATGAATACATAATAATGACCTGGCAAGAACCATAGCACACAGTCTTCTAGCACTCCTGGGTAGGCTCTGTATGGAGGAAGGGGTTCTGTGGGTTGAGTAGTGTGGTCACCATGGCCTGTTGGGTGTGTTGAGAAATAGTTCCTGCTGGTTCTGAAGATTCGAGTAAGAGACTGGTCACTTTAAAGAGTGCGTGAGGTGTTGGGGCATCTGCAGGCCTCTGCCTTGGCCTGGAAGCTGAATCCTAGAGCTGAGTTTCATAAGTCAATAAGTCATAGAAGTCACTGAGCTAGAGTCTCCTGTCAGCAAGGGAAACTGGTGGGCATAAACTGAGGCACAGGAAGATCCATTCACATCTGCCATACCTGCTGTCCATCTCCCACACCTGCTGTCCATCTCCCACACCTGCTGTCCATCTCCCACACCTGCTGTCCATCTCCCACACCTGCTGTCCATCTCCCACACCTGCTGTCCATCTCCCACACCTGCTGTCCATCTCCCACACCTGCTGTCCATCTCCCACACCTGCTGTCCATCTCCCACACCTGCTGTCCATCTCCCACACCTGCTGTCCATCTCCCAAACCTGCTGTCCATTTCTCACACCTACTGTCCATCTCCCATGCTTGCTGTCCTCAGTCTTCATCTGCTGCTCTTACTACTAGAAACCCCAGTTAAAGATAATTAATTTTTTAAAAGACATGCAAGACTGGTATTAGTTAAATAAATAGACTTATTTGTTCTTATAATGTTTTATTGAAGAACATTTAGGAGACAGAAACAATCTGAACACAAGCATTTACCATCTCAAGTGCAGAAATGGACCCTGCTTGGGTTCTACTGGAAGTCTTCTAGAGCCCAGCTCAGGCCTACAATCACAGCTTGTAGAAAACACATGGCTGATGTAAATTCTTCTCCAACCCCCCCTTCACCTCTTTTTCCTCTTCCACTTCCTTCTTTTACTCCCCATCTTTTCTACTCCCACAAAGGAAAAATTCTATTTTGATGATATTAAAATTTAAAACACATAACTAACAATCTTCACATGAAAATATCAGAAGCTCACAACAGTACAGAGATATTTGCAAATTACACCACCATTAAGCTAAACTATGGTTTTAGTGAGAAGCTAACAGAATACTAAAGAGTTTTGTAAGAAGTGTTGTAATTTTAATTTGTTTTTCCTTTGAAAAAAATCAATCACTATTTGATAAGGCATATTAAATTATAGGTGTTTAATAATAGGCCATCGCCTAAAACAGTCTGTGTCTAGTACACCCAGTAGGTCAAGGTGACCATTAGTTTTATCTTATGAAAGAAGCTGCCTTTATTTCAGTCAATATTTGGCACTTGGGATGAGTCTAGAGGATACAATAAATTGGAGGCAGTGTATCCATTAGACTTACAGAAACATCATTTTTATTAGAAGGTTGTCTTAGGAATTGACATTACATCTTTCAAAGTTCAGTCAAAAAGTGAAGAGAGCATCATAGGTGAACCCTCCATGAGGGTGTACACAGCCTGAGTTCTACTGAGTGTGCTGTGCATATTAGGGTTCTCCTTAGTGCTCTAGTAGAAAGAGACCCTGGTCCATCTCTACGCCCTAGTACATCAAACAGTGGACAAGTCAGGTAAAGATGCTGTTCAAACTTTGTTCCAGGCCACATTGCTGTCATATGACAGTGTTCCCTGTTGAACTGTTTGTCCACAGAGGAAGCCATGAATGAATGAATGAATGAATGAGGAGCTGATGATGTCCTTATTGAATGTGTATCCTGACATGACCACAACTAGGCCAAGGACCCCATTTTCTCAGAGCTATGGAAATGGCAAAGCCTTCTTCCAGTACACGTATGAGTGTTTCCAAATGATGGACCAGTGTACTCCAGCCTGAGACTACTCTCCTAACAGAGACCTCCCATTGAGACTATTTACTGTTTGGCCCTAGTGCTGTACGTATGAATGCACTGGGTTCCTAGGTTGCTCATTAGGTGCCCTGCATCAGAGCAAGTACAACCCACCAGATCCCAGCTTTTCTCTATGTGTGTCTGCCATTTCTTCATTTCCGAGTTGCCCTGGTCAGGTTTCTAAACCAAGCCTTGATGAACATGGCCCTTGACTTATTTTCCTCTTGGGAGATGATGAAGCTTTGACAGCAGGGCGTGTTCTCTTCCAGGTTTTTCAAGCCATCTATTTCCCCAACATACTTGCTTGGGTTGCACCACACAAGGGCGGCCTGGCTCCATGTACAGTGGGAAATCTCTCCAGCAATTCTCTTTAATGGGTACTGCGATCCATTGTGGCTGTTGCACGGAAACTTCAAAGGTTTAAACATTCCATCACCATTGAGTTCAGCCATTCTGTGTTGGATATGTAGGCAGCAATATCTGAAGGCCGGGTCTCAAAGGAACATGCATGGACCATGTACTATGATTCACATGGAACTTGGTATAACACAAGCATGTATAAATGAATGGATTTGGGGGCAAACATGGTCATCCACTCATTGTAACATTGCTAATTATTCCTTAAAAGGGACTCTGGCATATCCCGCTGCTATGCTGCACCTTCAAGGCATGTTGCTAAGGAAAGTGTTTCTGTTCCAACAAGAAAAAAAAATTAAGTTTTGTCAGTTATATGAAGTCTCTGGAATGATCAGATTCAAAGGCAAAATAACATAGACAACAAAACAAAACAAACAAACAAAAAACTTGTAGACACAGAAATGGTGGCACCAAAACAGGAAGAGAGGAAAATGGGGCAACTTTGTTAGATGATGACAAAGGTTCAATTTGGCAAGATCAAAAAATAGGAAAACACAGAACTTTGTTGGACTGCCATTTAAGATATGTTTTAATGTATATTCCATAAATATCCATATGTATCCACATTATATCAACATTAAATACCCAAACACAAAAGCATATAGAAGGTAGATATAGCAGAGGCCCCCTGACATCCTCTGGCACATAGCGTGGTGTTGGAAGATGATGGACAAACCAGAAGCCTATCTCTAGCTGTGACACCCAGTCATCCGTAGTCCCTCTTGTCTGAGTCCCATTACCAAACTAGGACAATAGTCCCTACCTGCTTATCCCATAATGCTGTATGAAGACCAAAGAGGATTGTAGTCACAGAGATAAAAGTCCTGAGTCCTTCACAAATACAGCCGTCATAGCATGTACTCTCTCTCAGAATAGTTTCCATCCAGAGCGATAGATCTTCAAGCATCTGGGCTTAATTTATGACTGTTTTGAGGTGCTTATCTTGGAGAATTGGTTGTAATCTCATAATTTCTTTTTACAATTGAAGTAATGAACTCCTGACTCCTTTTGTGTCTCATTTTCCCGGTGTGGTGCTTGCCTTGGATACCTATTCAGTATTTTAATTACTGGGGCTTCAGCTTGTCCCACACAGGCACTGTGAAGATTAATATCTATTTGGCCATTTAAGTTTGTGATATGATTTGAGTTCCTCAGAGGAAAAGGTTTATACAAACATCTTATAATGATGAGAACGATAAGAAAGAGACTGAGCGGTAATAAAGAAAAATTAAAATGAGGCAAGGAAGCTATTCTTTCTCTACAGCTTGAGTAGAATAAACAAACAAGGCGATTGGTAGTCCAAGTGGTGTGCTCTATCTGGATCTTTAAAATGCTGCAGAGATCTCCACGCTCCTTCATGTAGAAGGAGTATATATTGAATTTTTGTTGAAGGATTAAAAGGATAGCTTCTAAAGAATGTAGGCAGGCTGTTTCTGTTTTGAATGTCATGTGGGACAAGGGTCGACTGTGACCTGATTAACAACTCTGAGGAAAATCAGAAAGTTTCATTCTAAGCACTATGGGCTACATTGAGTCTGTTTGGTGCCTAAACTTTAGCCACACTCAGAATCAGTCTGTGTCCCTCTCTGACCTCTGCAGGCTGACACCAGGTACTCCACTGGGTACCATGGAGAAGCCCAACCTTCAGATTCCACAAGGTACCAGACCACTGATTCCTTTCTGGATAGTTTCCATGGAGACTTGGCTTGCTTAGCCATTGCTAGCCAAGAACAGGTAGCAACAAGATGTGGGAGCGATAGACATGATGTTTTACAATGCCAACTGGAGGCACAGGGGCATAGTAGCAACAAAGAGAAGGAGGTAAGGATGGCTGAGACCACACAAGACACAGAAGAGTTGCATTCACCACACAAAGTGATTGAGTCGATGATCGCATCACACCATCTTTCCATCTCTGTGCCCAACACCGGCTAATCACAGTCCATCCCTTCTCTCTTTTTATTCCATTGAGGGACCCAGCCTATGGGATGATGATGACCACATTCAGAATATATTGTATGAGGTAATACTGTCGGGATGCTCCCTTACTGGGAAGTATATTGTAGTAGTTAGTGTCCTGGGTAATGATCCAGCCAATCAAGTTGATACCCAGTATTAACTATCATGCCAGCATTGTAAAGTATAGAACAGGGAGAGGAAATGGAAGGGGACTTCTGCCACGTCTATGCCAGAAATCATGAGACTTCTTGGGCTATAGGGAGTCCTGGGATGCACCGGTACCGTGTGAGGTTCTGGTCTGAGAAAAGCAAATGCAGACTCCATTGGGGTCTGCAGTGTAGTGGGGAGCACTCTGGCCACACAGATGGGTCCAGGGTTAATAATGACTACTAGTTCCAAGTAGGACCCACATTCTAACCTATCCCAGGTACCCACAATGCAGGCATAGATGCCTATGTTTGGAGATAAGCTTGATCTAATCTGGTGTGGTTGAGACCCAGTTCTATGTTCTTCAGTTTTTCATTTCATCACAGGAAGTGTTCATTTGTGAATGTGTTCGTGCTTATCTGTGCTGCTGACATGCTGACTTAAATGCTGCTGTAAATGACTTAACAGCAATTTTTATAAGTAATCCAATTTTGATATTTACATATACACATGCACACATACATACACATGCATATACACACACATATGTAACATATGTACATAGATACACATACATGTGTATTTACATATATGAATATACATACAAAAGGGATAATACATATATACACATACATATATACACGGGCATAATGCATATATACACATGTATGTATCATATATACATACATATATTTATTGGCATTTCACAAAATCTTAGGACATTTCTTTAAAGTTTTTTTTTTAATTATGTGGCTGTGTGACCTCCCGCCTTTATGTAGATTCACCACTTGTACAGAAGACACAGGAGTGCACCAAATCCCCTGATCCTGGAGTTATGGGTGGTCCTGAGCCTAATGTGGGTACTGGAAACCTAACCTACTCTCTGTAAGAGGGGAATCTCTACTGCTCTGATGCTGTCATCCTGACAGACCATTCGTTGTCTAGACTAATGCCAGAAACTCCCATGGTTGTGGGCCTCAGGGAAGAGGCTCAGGATGGAGACCAAGGGTAGACACCTACACATTTTCCAAGACTTAGGAATTCATTCAGTACTTTGTACTTCATTCCAGATGACCCTGTACCCATGTTCCCTTAATTTAGTTGCAGCAGTATCTCTAAGCTACTATGTTTCTAATATTGATGGTTAACTAAAGAGATACCAGAAGATGGCTGTGCCTGGGTTGAGGGAGATAGCTGTTCATAGAAGGGAGTGATGCTGATCTGGATGACCTGATAACTTAATGAGGATGCTGGGGCGTTCTGCGGTGGGGAGCAGAGTCTTCTGGAGAAATGGCATAAGTCAGTCATTCCTCCATTACAGAAATGGTAACACTTCAGGTATGGGTGCTTCTCGGTAGGGCCAGAGGGGTCTTTAAACCCCTTCTGGAAGGACCTCCTCAGGACTCTGGTGCAGAAGGAACTGGCACCTATGAAGTCTTCTGGAGGGAGGGTGGGCGTGACAATGACAGGTAACATCAGTTCCAGGAAGTAGTCAGATATCCATGGGAACTGGAGGCTCTTTCTGATCCCGACTCAACAGGCACAGATCTTTTTGTGGCAACTGAAGTTGGAAGTTAAGCTCTGTACCCCACCAGCCTGCTCGCCAAATCTTGAGATGGCTTTGTGGAGATGTCATTGCACTTGGCTATGACTGGCAGGCACCAGGGGACCTCTTTCTGTAGACACCTGCAGAATGGGGGAGGGTAACTCTATCCTCCCCTATCAGGAGGAAGACAATAGAGGCAGAAGGGTCCCACCTCTCTCTCCTGCTGCACCTCAGAGTCCCACACCATAGTCATTGGTGGAGAAACAGCATAATGAGGTTTGTCTGACATTCATGGAGCTGACCTTGGCATGGTGACCTCGAGACAAGATTTACAGACACTAAGAAAGGGGAGGTGGCCCCTACTGTCTCCCTTAGCTCCAGCTCTCTGCTCATGTGTGTATAACACCGTGATGTCCATACCTGCTTTTTCTCAGTCTCTGCTTTTTGAAAGCTGCTCATTAGAGACCGCATTCCAATTTTTAATGAACATTGCTGAAGTAACTGAGGAGTGAGAATCAATAGATAAGCTCCAGAGATTAGATTCATCAAGAAATATTTTTAGTATTCGGCAGCTTCAAGTTTTTATGAAAAGAGAAATGATGTCTAGGTATAAGGGAAATAAACAGAGGCAACTGACTACAACAGCCTCCCCTCTCCTCCCCTCTCCTCCTCTTCCCTTCCTTCTCCTCCTTGACTCACCTTGCCTCTCTTCTCTCCTTTCCTCTTAACCCCTCCTCTCGCAGTCATCTACCCTCCTCTCCTCTTTTCCATAAAAATAGTAGCAACATCTTCATGAAACTTCTCAACAGTCAGTATGTTGGATTTTCCTCTTCTCCCTCAAATAGAAGTTCAGTACTGAACTTCTGGGCTGAGGTGTTTTATAGTTTGGTTGGTCAGCAAGCTCTGGGGAACCATGTCTCCACCTCTAATGTTGGGACTACAAGCACGCACAGTTGTGCCTGACTTTTATGTGACGTTAGGGATTCAAAGGCAAGCTGCACACAGCAAGCCCTGGTACTTGAGCCTGAGTCAACTCCTTGGTCCTGCGCTGAGACCCTTGCTATGTCTTTACACACAAGAGGAGAGGATCTTCAAGTTAAGTTAAAATGGACACATGCTATCAATGCCCGAAGGAGCTAGAGCAACATTCAAATATCATACATGAAACCGTCTTTAGAGTTCTCACTCTCACCCTAAATCTCACCTTTGCATAACAAGGCCTGGGCTCAGCTCTCGTGGTCCTTCCTGGTCTTGCTGGGGTGTCATGTTTGGGCTGGGATTTGGTTTGGAACCATGACTCAATCTTAAGCATGATACATGCCATGCTAGTGAAGTGGAAGTAGATCCAAGGAGCCAAATTAGATCCAGTGAAAGTATAACTATGGGACACTGTTTAGATGAAAGAAACACCAGACTCTAACATAAGTAGACTTTAGGTTTAATCTTCATGGTCCACAACTTTCTATCTTGGTCCCCAACTCTCCATGTAATAGCTATTAGAAGTGAAGCCTGTGGGAGTAGCTGAATCCATGTGAGGTGAGAAACATGGAACTCTTACCTCTAGGCAGGTCTTTCCTCCGTATGAGAGACCAATGAGAAGATGCCTTTCATGAACCAGGCATCGCTCTACATCTGACCCTGGGTTTGCCAGCACCAGCACCAAAGATGTCTAAGCCCCCAAACTATGAGCAGTCAGTGGCAATGGAGTCTTAGTCCCTGGCTTTGGTCTTAAGTTGAAGCTTCTGGGGCACACAGTGCCAGAAGGTGATGGCTATGCAGAGGGTTGGTCTAGGAATATATGAAGAGTGGATGGTGTTCCCAATATTGCTGGCTGAGACTGAAGTACTGTGGATTAATGCCCATAATTTACCAAGAGCGCATGTGACTTCATAATGGGAAAACACAGCCTGAAGAGAACAGATGGAGGAGCTACTTCTGAGTTACTTGAGTGGCCTAGTGACTTTTCTCTTTTCTGTGACTAAAAGACACAATCAGAAGAAGCACAAGGAAGGAAGGGGTTGTGGTAGGTCAACAGCCTCTAGGTTCATTTAATGCTGGAGGAGAAGTCAAGAAGCAGGCAGTCATGAATGAACACACTGGTTCCCTCTGTTTACACAGTCTAAGAGTCCAGCCTAGAGAATGGCACTGCCCACAGTGGTGAACTTTCAAACCTCAGTACCCAAATGGAGGTTATCTCTCACAGGTGTGCCCAGAGGAACATAATGAAGGCAATCTCTCACAGGTTTCCAGAGGTTCACCTTCCAGATAAGTTTAGATTTCATCAGGATGACAGTTTAGGCTAACTATCACAGTACACATTTCCTGAACAACAGAAATGACCCAGATATACGTAAAGGGGTTTACACCCCTGAGCTATCACAGACATGCTTCACGTGAGCTACACACTCACAAGGGAGGTGGTCCACAGCATAGATTAGGAAACATACACGATGGAGCCCTGTGTCCTCTTGGAGGGCATATAACCTTTTTGAGTCCTTGTGGAGAACAGTATTTTCTAAATAAAATTAGAATCACCATGTGACTTAGCATTTCTGAAGGAAAGGAGATCACTAGCCACTAAAAGATATTTCAGTCTTATGTTTATTGTGTACTATTGTACAACAGCAAAGACAGGGAGGTAAGCAAGCGAAGTGACCATGAATGAATGAATGAATGAATGAATGAATGAAAAAAACATGTTACATAGCCACAATTGAACACCAGTCATCCCTCACAATCTTCTGCCGTCTGTAACAAGATGGTCCAACCTAGAAAACATTTTGCTGCTTGAGACTAGACAGAAAAAGCAAGTCTGGCCATGCGTGACTATCTTTGCCTCTGTGTGGAATCTGAAATAAGTAAAATAGATACGTAGAGTTACAGGAAGAAGCTGTGAGGAGCGAGGAAGTGTGACTCAGAGGGCAGGATGTAGCAGTCATATAGGATGAACAAGAAAGATAAGTAATGGGTGACATGAAGGCCATACTTGGGCCATATTTGATGTTATTGGTAAGCTAATAGAATTTAACTGTGCTTGCCCAAACGAAAAAAGAAAGTGGAATCTAGCTTCAGTAGTCAAATATTTTTATTATTCTTGTGCACTATGAATTATATATATATATATATATATATTATTTTTTAAAGGACCCACAAGGAATACAGATTCTATGAAAATCTGGCTTGCGAAGTGATCATAGGTACAGGGATTTGGAAGCTGTTGTGTGCTGGGGACAGCAATTCTTCAGTTGTTAAAATGAGTTACTTTGCATCTACTATGTCACTTAGTCATTGAAGCAATTATCAAATCACTTGACTTGATCGTATTTCAGCATTTGCAGCGGTTTAAGAATATATCTATTGTTTGTGCCCTGAAGATTTAAAAGCAACCTGAAGAGATTTATTTTATTTTATTTTATTTAAGAAGCAGGATATCTCTGACAGTGGAGATCAAAGCATGAGGAATCACATGGAGAAGGGGAAGACACAGGGCATTAAAATTCATGTCTCAGAGCTCTCCTTGCCACTGTGGTCTGAACTCAGCAGCAAAGACAGAAACAGGAATCTCAACAAAATAAAAGGAAAATGTGCTGTTTTTCTAAGAAATCAGCATGGTTAGTGGCGATGAAATCTGAAATATAACTGTTAGGAGCACACCCGTGTATAGGACTCAGAGAGAGAAGCTCTTCACAGATTCAAAAGTATTGGTACAGAGACAGATCCAGAACACAGGGATGGCTCCTTCCCAGTGAACTGATGTCCATGGGGACCCTAGTCATACTGTTCTCTACCATAGCTATCTAAGCTCGTTCCTCCTGTGATGCCAGTCCTAATCACTCCTAAAAGAATGGGAAAGCTTAGGACATAGATCGCTTTAAAGAAAAGAAAAGATAAATGAAAAATTAATAAATCTTGCAAGAAAGCAGAGGAAACACTTCCCTTCCACGGAATTGATGCATCTATATAAACTTAGCAGAAAGATACATGGTAGCTCAATGGTTCTCAACCTGTGGGTCACTACCTCTTTAGGGGTCACATATCCACTATCCTGCATATCTGGTATTTATGTTATGATTTACAGTAGCAGCAAAATTACAGCTATGAAGTAGCAGCACAATAATTTATGTGAGGAACCGTATTTAAAGGTTGCAACACTAAGAAGGTTGAGAACCACTGACCCAATTGAATGGGAAGAGTGGACTGATGGAGTTGTGAGCTCTGCTGGCCCGGCAGAGCAGGAAGACAGCACATGCAGGTGGCTCACCCACCTGTGGTCTTGCTTACTGTGTTGGGAACAGGCTTCCTGTGCTGAAATTAGTTTCTACGCCGTTAGACTTGTTCTAACTTGGTTCCTTTGCTTATTGCCTTAGCTCCTGGGCTCTGTCCTGAAGGACAGCTGTCTACAGGAATGGCCTCTGTTGCCTGTGTCTTCCTAGAAGTTATAAATGTTGCATGGCGTTTATCAGACAGTAGGATGGCATGTTCATTTCAACATTTCTCTTTCCAGCAAGACCAAGTGATGTGTGTGTGTTTGTGTGTGTGTGTGTGTACACGTGTGTGTGTGTGTGTGTGTGTGTGTCTGTGTCTGTGTGCGCATGCATTTGTCCTTTATTTATTTGCTGTGCTCTCAGACACAAATAATGGCATAGCATCCCCAATACCTAGCTTTTCAGGGAGTGTGTGGCTGCTTATATGTTCCTCAAGCTACCCATGTGTTTTAGACATCAAGGCAAAAATGCATGATATGCATGGCTCTTAATCCATTCTTCAACATGATTCCACTTTTCAAGTAAAGTACATTTGGCTTTAGCTTAGGTGACATCGTTGATGCCGTAGGTAAGGCAGTCATGAACATATCTATGGCCACAGACATGACTATGCACTTTTGTACTTCTTTTTCTTTCAGTGCTAGAGATTGAACTCAGGGTGTTGTGCGTGCTAGACAAGTGATCTACCTCAGAGCTATGTCCTATTTTTTTAAAAATATGTGTGTGTGTGTGTGTGTGTGTGTGTGTGTGTGTGTGTGTGTGTGTGTGTAGTCTCACTCAGTTGCCCAGAATGGCCTTAAATCTTCCCTGTGTCTGAGCAGAACTTGGACTTAAGATCTTCCTCCTCCAACCTCTTTCATAGCTGGGTTGACCGTCTGCACTCGGAAAACCAGTTGGCTATGTACACACTCTAGAGAGTCAAGGGTACCCTGGCTCGAATGCTTGCTGTCAGGGGATGGTTTGATTTGTGTGACTCTGAAGATGACATCAGGACTCCTCGGGGCTATCTTTTGCCTTCAATCTCTGCTCAGGTCATGAGGGTTGAGGCTCAGCATTTCCACTAAGAAGCATTTTCATTCCTGTTCCCAGACCTATGTTGGGATGAAATAGTTTGTATCCACTAAGGGGTTATAAGTCCTGCCCTGGGGAGAAATAGCCTATATCTAAGTTTTTTAAAAAAACATACTTATTTGTTCATGAATCCAAAGCTTTTCCAAACATTTATATTCATTCTAAATGGAGTTATCTCCTCTTATAATCTGCTTTATGCAGCCATCTGTTTTTTACATGTCTTGTGTTTTCAAATTAATTATTTTATATTATTTTATTGCTAACCTATCTATTGGAAGAGACATCTAGTCCTTTTTCCAGTTGAGTGAAAACTTTGGTCTATTTATATGCACACAGTGTTGAAACCAAGTAAAAACAGTACAGGTGGCAGAAAACTGTCATCCACCCAAGTGAATGATTTTATTTAAGCTCATTTATATTCGTTAAGAACCTTTATCTCTGCTTTTTAAGATCTAGCATGTGTGGGGAATTTTATTTTCTCTTTGAACTTAGTGAACACTGTGGGCACACTGTATCTTAGCTGGTATTTGGTTGCACCACTGATGGAATTACACAGGCTGCTTCCTGCCCTCCAGGCTTTTAGTGTTTTTCCTTGGTTTGTATCCTCTTTTCACATCTGTGTCTCTTGTCACTTTATTTAGAGGTGAAGGTGTCCTCCTCCTTCACATGCCCCTGTGTTTATACTCCCGATTGGTTCAGAGTTACAAGTTATCCAATTTCCAATGAGTCCAGCTTTCAAAAAATGGGGTAGGCTAGCATTGAACTTCATCACCTGCAAATATTCATTCTTTCTCTGTCCACGTGAATCCCAGAAGGTCAATGATACTGTGTCTAATCTCAGTAGGTGTGGCTCACCTCTATCCTAGACTGTATCCCAGAGTCCATGGACTGTTGCGTCCCTCGTGCATTGGTATCAGCCTTTGTCTTTTCCATTTGGGAATTGGCTCCGAGACCAAGGAAAAGCAGGTGCAAACACTGATCTCTCAACACCTGGTTCCAACCTTCCCAAGGCTCCTAATCCTCCTCAAGGCTCCCCCATCCTCCTCAAGGATCTCCATCCTCCCCAAGGCTTTTCATAGGCTTCCCATCCTCCTTAAGGCTCCCCTATCCTCCCCAAGGCTCTCCATCTTCCTCAAAGTTGTCCATATTCCCCAAGGCTCTCCACCCTCCTCGGAGCTCTCCATGCTCCCCAAGTCTCTCCGTCCTTCCCAAGGCTCTCTCACAATATTATCTACCCTCTCCAAGGTTTTTCACCCCCAACCCAAGCTTCTCCATCTTTATAAAGAGTCTGGGTTCCTACCCCTTCCTTGGGCTGTCAGTTGCAATAATAGCTTGGACAGTTCCTCTCGCTTTTGTCACCAGGGTAAAAGGTATGAATAAACAGCCACACAGCTGTCTGACCTGACAAGCCCCAACCTTACATCAGAGCCACAACTTCCCCTCATGAGTCCACCATAAGGGGCCGTCTTGCTTGCTTTTGCACTTCCAGTACAGTTTTGCAGAGGAAAACTTCATTGGCTATTTATCAAGCAAAATAAAAACTTTCAAAATATAAAAGAACCAAAGAGAAATATGTAAATCGATGAATTACAGCATTCACCTTAATCTCACTTCATGACTTTTAAATTAATCCACATTAAATTCAGAGACTCATAAAATACACCAAAGACATAAAAACTGGCTTTTTTTTTTTTTTTGAAACATCGATAAAATACTCTCTGGTGAACAATAGCAATAATATAGGAAAATACTTTATTAGGTTCGGAAAAAGCTTAATGTCAAATTGTAGGGAAAAAATTGATATGACAAAAAAAAAATCACACACACACAACAACCAAGTAGTAAAACCCAACCTTACTCTATGATCTATCTCAAATGGGTTGCTGAATGGCTCTAAAGACTGTTTGGTCTAGGATTTGGGCCAGCGTCTCCAGTCAGACAAGGCTCTCTTTCCATTCGTTACCTCACATGTGTGTTCACCAACAGCCCCGGTGGTGAGGTGCACAACTGTGATGTGAAGCATTATTTAGCAGAAGGCAGAAATTCCAAGAGCCAAATGAAAGCTGCGATGTGCCAGCATATACGTCTCATTGGCACCATGTGTCAATAAAGCATTTATGGATCTAACCCTTGTTGTTGACAAGGAATGCAAGGCAAAAATGTCCCAGAGGCTGCCTCCCTTTGGATCGTGCTTGGTTTCAGGGCCGCTTCTCTCACTTTGGAACATAGAAGGAAATCATTATGTCTTGGACAGAGAAGCCGTGTCACATCTCTGAAACTGGTCCCTAAGCACACTGACGCTTCGACCACTGGAAGGTAAAATGCTCAGTGGCGGTCTAGATTGGCAGGAGAAAATTCTCGAAAGTCCGCCAGCTGAATGGAATGGAAATTCAGACATATATACCACTTCCCTCAAGCTATTAGATTAATGGGATACTGGCAAAGCGATCCTGTCAGCTTCATTTCTGGGACAGTGTGCATAACATTATGTTCCTATTAAGCAGGTGGTAGATGTAAAAATCATAACAAGGTAAGGATTTTTAGCCCCTTCTCATGTGCAAATAAATATAATATCCTCACTTGATTTTACCCAAAGGCCAAGAAATGATTAAATAAAATTCACAAATGTTTGCAATTTGAATGATGAGAATGACACAGAAGATATTTAAACATTGAACTGTGCTCTAGACTCCAATAGGTCTAAATAAATGGTCAAGGACATTGTTTTAGTTACTTTTCTACTACTGTAATAAAACACCATGACTGCCTCTGGGATCCTTGGGTTTCAAGCTGTCACCAGAGTGCACATGATGGCATATTTTGTTGCCATGTCAACAAGGGATGCAATCTCAATTGTGCTATGTTCATATGGCTTGAAGGAATCATGTTCTCAGGACTTTGATTTGAACTCTGCATCCTACAACATGCACTGTAGAAGCTCATTCACCATGGTCGTCCCAAATGCCTACTCTGCAGCGATGACCTTGCCCCTCTTAAAAGATCTCTACAGACTTGAGAGAGAACAATCTTTGGATTGTGATGGAAGGCGATGATAAAAATCGTTCTTTCAGGAGTCTCACTACCTTATGTGTTCTTCGGGACACAGATCTATCAGACTGCCTGACCCGTTACTTATGGAGAGCTGCTTCTTAGTGGTCAATGGATGAGTGGAATAAACCCCTGAGTTGTGGGGCAGGAGACATCCAGGAGAGGAGGCGGTATGCAGGCAGAGGGAAGAACCACCCTGTTTATTCACAGTGTGTGAACAGTGGAGAGTTCTAAGCAATGAGCTTGTGGTGGTTTGAAGATGCAAGGTCCATGGGAAGTAGCACTCTTAGGAGGTGTGGTTGTGTTGGAGGAAGTGTGCGTGGGTGTTGCTCTGTGTGCGTGGGTTTTGAGGTGTCCTAGGCTCAAGCTCTGCCCAGTGCAGAAAAGAGCCTCCTTCTGGCTCTCTTTGGACCAAGATGTAGAACTCTCAGCTTCTCCAGCACCATGTCTGCTCTCTTACTGCCATATCCCACCACGATGATAATAGACTAAACCTCTGAAACTATAAGCCAGCCCCAATTAAGTGTTTGCCTTTATAAGAATTACCTTGGTCATGGTGTCTCTTCACAAGCAATGGAAACCCAAACTCAGACAGTACTCTTGTTTTCACTGAGAGATAAATAGTTTGAAATATGGGCCCTGCTATCCACAGAACCTAACATAAAACTTTAAATGCATGAATTATTCAGATCATGGGGTGAGGAGGATATTTCAGATCATCTGTTGACTTTACATATTGCAGTAAATATGGCATATTCTGGAACAAATCCCATTTTACGTCTCGAGGTTTATTACTTTTGTGTTTCCATATTTGGTTTCCAAGTAAGCCTGCAGAGGGTGCCTACTTAACAGTCACAGCAAAATAGATTTTATTATTATTGAAATTCTACCTACAGATTATTGAATTGCTCCCAATTCCTTTTCTGTGCCATTGCATAATGACCTTCACTCCCTGAATTCAGCAACAAAATTCCTTGTAGCTGATCCCTGCAGAATCATGGTCTTCTCCCCGAGTCTCTTGACGGTTTGCCAACTAACACACTCTCCCTCTGCTTCCCTGAGCTTCATTGATCATTAAGTGAACAGCATCCATGGTACATGGTGACTTGGTCACTTGACTGCAAGTGAGTTTTTCTTCATGTTGAGTTGTGGAAGCTAACTATCGATAAGTACAGTCTAATCAATTAATATAGTGTCTGGGATGACCACAAGAGACCAAGAGGAAAACTAAGGTCTACGAAAAAGAAATCCTTGCTTAAAAACTTGAAACAAATAAGCAGTGCCTGAAAATGTGATGATTTTGGTTGAATACAGAGCCTGGCTGGGTGGCTCAATCAGAGAAATCCTTGCCTCCCAAGCATGCAGACCTGCTTTTGAGTCAGATTCCCAAGTAAAAAGGCTCAGTGTGGTTTTGTTGTGTTTGTAATTCCAGAGCTGAGGAGGTAGGCAGGTAGATTCTCAGGGTTTATGGATCATATAATCCAGACTACTCAGCTAACCCTAGGCCAATGAGAGATCCCATGCCTGAGGAAAGACACCTGACATTGACATTTGACCTCTACATGTGACATACCTGAACATACACCTTAGCACACACACATACATACATGAACACACACACAAAGAAGAACTAAAGAGTTCACTAGGTGGATGTCAATTTAGTTTTCATTAATTTGTATTTCTTAATACATAGTACAGACACAATATGAGAGATAAAGAAGGCATAATGATCAGACTGTACTTTGCAATAAATTGTGGTAATGACTTGAGGTTTACATTTTCATTCTTTAAGGAGCATTTCCTTAACTTATGTTCTTTACTTTGATGATCTCTGTGCTGCTTAGGTAGGAGCATGCTCAGAGGTCCTACACCCCAGATGCTGGTTACTCTGGTCAGCGCTCTACCATACTGATGCTTGCTTTCATGATCACATCAGGTGGCATCTGTCCTATGCACTGCATTGTCTGCAATGCTTCAAGAGTCAAGCTGCTACCTCAGACAACAAGGTGATGGTGCTGAACCTCAGTGGGTCCCCGTGTTCTTCACATCTTAGATTCACCCTGCAAATGAATGCAGCAAACGATGCCAGCTACTTTGTAAGGCCTTCCCCCAGGTCTCCTTTTAACATTCTGTAGCAAGATGAGAAATACTCAGAGGGTTTCACAACCGATTTGTAACAGGACGCAGTGCCACCCTGGAGAAAAGCTCTGTGCGAACATAGGGATTAACAAACCAGGCCGGTGACTTTGCAGTGGAAAATGACTTTCACTTACAGGGTGGAGGATAGTGCTGTGTTGTTAAGATTGGATGCTGAAGTATTGAGAGACTTTCTGCTCTTAACCGGAATGAGTTTATCCCTTTGTTTAAATGACTTGATGAGACTTAAGGAGATTCATGGTTTGTAGAAAGGGTTCATAGTTGATGAGCTGTGTGCCATGAGACTTGCACACTTGTACTTAACAGGCCACTTGCACACTTGTACTTAACAGGCCACTGTATTTAGCAGGCCAATCATTTCAAACCTATGAGTAGAAACAAATGGTTTTAGCTCACCGGTCTCAGTTCGCCACACCTGTTCATGTGTCTGCTTTGATCATGGGTTACATAATGGCACAATTAGGCCGATGAAAGAGAATATTCCTAGATAGGAAACAGGAGAATGCACTGAACAGAAGTCTTTCACAATGCGCAGTGGTTGTAGAGAGTGTGAAGTGTCAGGCCTTTGCTCCGCTAGAAGTAAGGATCTGCATGTCTCACACCCAGAGTCCCTTCTCGATGCTTGTGTCCTACGAAAACACTGACAACTGAGTCAGTGCACACAACAGATTGCTGTGGGGTTTTACAGAATTACTATGAGCAAGAAAAACATGTTACTTTTTCTTACAAAAATGATAAAACATAAGAGTTAAAATGCAGAAATACATTTTTATATCTGGAAGTATGTTTATTCTATGTTGAGTAAAGGTGATACCATCTCTCATAAAATGTAAGTCAGGTATAAAACTTACATGTTAACTAAACACATGGTCTATACACAATCTTCAGGCCCCTCCTCTGTGCCCAAACCTGCTCTCAAAGTGTCATCCACGCTATCTTATTAATTAAATAGATAAAAATCCAATTCATATCTCAATTAATATTTAAAATAGTAACTTAGAATAGAGGTCTGTTAAATTCCATTTACTCCATTTTTTTATGAAATGAAAATGAACCATTGAAGTTATCATTAATCTGTCTTCATCATTTAAGAAGGAGTCTTGATTTTCCCCACTGTTATGAAGTAAGACTTCATTTTAAGATGAAAGAAATCCAAAAGAGAATTCTGCCCATTATGCCATCTGATAATTGCATCAGTCCGAGACACAGCTCTGCTCTGCGACTAGGGAGACAAATAAATCTATTCTTGTCAGGCAATAAACAGTAGAGGGGGTTTGAGATGCCATCTGAAGTAATTTTTTAAAATGTCACTCGGCGAACGTTTGAAAATGAAGCTATAATTACTGTGACATTGTCAAGGAGAGGCCCCAGAGCTTCTGGGGTAAGGCAGGGGGAGGTGCTTCTAAACCAATGGCTGCTTGGTCATGCTATGGCCCAGCGTTACCTCACACGTTCCCTAGTAAGATGATATATGTCACACACTAAAGGTGGAAGTGGATACACAGCCTTAACCTAGGCCTGGGCACAGTGTCTTCTCCAAGGCAACTCTGTGACCTTCCTTCACAACATTTCATATTTACAGTTTTCTTTGTCATTAGTAATTTCTATACCACTAAACTATAAGGGCTGTCAGCAAGGGGGAACTCTGGGAAGTAAACAAAGGCAGTATAATTTAAAGTTTTTTTTTAAATTAAAATGTAATTACATCATGTCTCCTACCCTTCCCTTTCTGCATCCACTCTCTTGTCCCCTCCCTCTAACCTCTCTCACTCCCTCCCCATCCCTTTTCAAATTGGGGGCCCCCTTTTCTTTGGTTATCCTTGTTACATGTCTATGTTTAAATATAGACACAGCCTATTAAGTCTGTTCAGTGTTGTATGAGCATGTGACTTCAGAGCTGACCATTTTCTTTTTCTTTTTCTTTTTCTTTTTTTTTTATTAACTTGAGTGTTTCTTATTTACATTTCGAGTGTTATTCCCTTTCCCGGTTTCCGGGCAAACATCCCCCTAATGCCTCCCCATCCCCTCCTTTATGGGTGTTCCCCTCCCCATCCTCCCCCCATTGCCGCCCTCCCCCCAACAATCACGTTCACTGGGGGTTCAGTCTTAGCAGGACCAAGGGCTTCCCCTTCCACTGGTGATCTTACTAGAATATTCATTGCTACCTATGAGGTCAGAGTCCAGGGTCAGTCCATGTATAGTCCTTAGGTAGTGGCTTAGTCCCTGGAAGCTCTGGTTGCTTGGCATGGTTGTTCATAAGGGGTCTCGAGCTCCTTCAAGCTCTTCGAGTTCTTTCTCTGATTCCTTCAACGGGGGTCCTGTTCTCAGTTCAGTGGTTTGCTGCTGGCATTCGCCTCTGTATTTGCTGTATTCTGGCTGTGTCTCTCAGGAGTGATCTACATCCGGCTCCTGTCGGCCTGCACTTCTTTGCTTCATCCATCTTGTCTAATTGGATGGCTGTATATGTATGGGCCACATGTGGGGCAGGCTCTGAATGGGTGTTCCTTCAGTCTCTGTTTTAATCTTTGCCTCTCTATTCCCTGCCAAGGGTATTCTTGTTCCCCTTTTAAAGAAGGAGTGAAGCATTCACATTTTGATCGTCCGTCTTGAGTTTCATGTGTTCTAGGCATCTAGGGTAATTCAAGCATTTGGGCTAATAGCCACTTATCAATGAGTGCATACCATGTGTGTTTTTCTGTGATTGGGTTACCTCACTCAGGATGATATTTTCCAGTTCCAACCATTTGCCTACGAATTTCATAAAGTCATTGTTTTTGATAGCTGAGTAATATTCCATTGTGTAGATGTACCACATTTTCTGTATCCATTCCTCTGTTGAAGGGCATCTGGGTTCTTTCCAGCTTCTGGCTATTATAAATAAGGCTGCTATGAACACGTGCTAGTGGAGCACGTGTCTTTTTTATATGTTAGAGCTGACCATTTTCTATTGGATAAGCAATCAGTGTGCTCACTCCTGGGAGAAAAGTAGTTCACATACTCTCAGCAGTCATTCCCTGTCTACAGTTGTCTGTGAGATTTCCTCTTTCTACCATAGCAGATCTTGTTTAGGTAGCCATATTGTTGAAACAGGAGACATTATCTCCCAGGACCTTCCAGTCCTCTGGCCTTTTCAACTTTTCTATGCTCTCCCCTGTGATTTTCTGAACCTTGGGTACAAGAGTTGCTCTGATGCTGTGTATATGCTTGGCCCAGGGAGTGGCACTATTAGGACATGTGGACCTATTGGAGTATGTGTGTCACTGTGGGTGTGAGCTTAAGACCCCCACCCTAGCTGCCTGGATGTCAATCTTTAATTAGCCACTTTCAGGTAAAGATGGAGAGCTCTCAGCTCTGCCTACATCATGCCTACCCAGATGTTGCCCTGCCCTGCCTTGATGATGATGGACTGAAGCTCTGAACTTGTAAGGCAGCCAATTATGTGTTGTTCTTTATAAGACTTGCCTTGGTCATGGTGTCTATTCAGAGCAGTAAACCCCAACTAAGACAGTTGTGGTATGGATCTATCCTCTGGGTGACATACCCCAAGATCAGTTGTAATGATCCCTGCTGCAAAGAGGAGCTTACTTAATGTGGGGTGAGAGCTAGGCATGGTACAAGAGTACATTTTAGAATGCAGCTAGGGATTATGATGACATAGTATGGTGGCAGTCGTAGTTTCTCTTCTAAGATCAGTGACTTCACTAGCCCTTGGTAGTTGGCTAGGTTCTCAGTGCCTCACATGATTTCTCTTCTGTGGAGTTTTAAATCTAATTAGGCAGCTGTTGGTTACCACCAAGACAAGAGCACCACTCTTGTCCCTTTGGAGCTATCTTGACATATTTGTCACTGTTATGTTTCATAGGCATCATATGTGGGAGGACTATGAATTGCTTTCTTCCCTTAAAAACTTGCATAGATCTTTCTGTTGCCATGAACACCAGACTGCAGGAAAGGCTTCTGGCTGGATGGAACATGGATCTTCTGAGTTCTGTCTCTGAAATATGTGATGTCCTCAGCCATAGGGACTTACTGTCACCCTCTAAGAGGTAACCAAGGGCAAGAACAATAGCTTATATTGTTTTGGAGGCTGGGTCTATCAATAACTGGAAAAGAGGTTCTTATGTCTGGTACTGGGGTGTTTGTTAGTTTGTGCTCTTGTGGGTAACACTGTCAACCCAAGTGACATAACCTTATTTGACCTATACATACATATGTATACAATACAGTATATGCATTATACATACATTTAAATAGATATTAAATATTATGATTTCTTGATGCTTTATTAAATATAAAGTTATTTATATTTATAGTTTTTTCCTTCTTTCTATACTTCTCCTCTGTGCTGCCCTCCCTCTTTCCTCTCCAATTAAAGCCTCCTTCCAGTTTTTCATTCCCCTCTCATATCACCCATGTTTTGTTATCTCACTCTCCGGCCACCCTGCATGGTCCCCTTTTAATTTCCAGGTTTCCATGGCTACCTCAGGTCATATATCATCCCTGAAGATCTGGAGTTAGAAGCTTCAGATGAGCGAGAACATGTCATATTTATTTTTCTGGGTCTGAGATTCTTGATCGACATATATTTTCAGGGCATGCTTCTCCTGAAAATACAATGAAGAATTGTGTCGTTGCTGTTTTTTACTTGAAACTTACACAATGTTACTACTTGGCTAGGTATAGGCATATATGATTTCCAGCTCTATGAACTCCTCCACTCACAGAGATGCAATAGTCAAGACCCAAGTTGAGCTCAGTGAAATGACCAGATGCTAATTGCATCTAGCATGGAGAAATGGAGCAGGACTTGATGCGGGGGGAGAGTGAGCGCTGGTGAGCTGTGTGTAGCTACATACTGTGATTAGACCACAAGGCTTTCAGTCGCCAAAACATCTGAGTATTAAACAATCATCTTCAATAACTGAGTGTGGCAATTTAGCTCAGTTTTGATTTGTCAGATTATTATTTTCATGAAGGAGCTTTTGAAACACAATACTTATTATGGTGGCAAATGACTGTAATCAACTTGGGACTGAAACAGGAGGATTTCAAGGAGTTCAAGGCAGGACTGAAGTTTATATAGTGAATTTTAGGTTAGCCTGGGTTATAGAGGAAGACTTCCTCAAGCCAGCCAGTCAGCAGCCAGTCAACTGTCAATCCAGTTATCTATTCATCCATCCATCTATCCATCCATCCATCCATCCATCCATCCATCCATCCATCCATCCATCCATCCTTCCATCCAGCTATAATCTATCGCTATGTTATACTGTATGTCACTACTCACACATGAGTGTGCCCGCGCATGCGTGTGTGTGGGTGCGCGCATGCGCGCGTACACACACACACACACACACACACACACACACACACACACACACACTCTAACGGGAACATGGAATAGCTCAGCATAGTATTCACTTTATTCTGGTTGAGAAACAATCATTCTAAATAGGACTTGGTTTAAGTTTTGGACACATGACATATGAAACTTGACTGTGACATAGGCTGTACTAGTGTTCTTATAGCTTGGTTTCTTAGGGATGATTTGTAGTTTTTGGTCACTGTTTTTACTGTGAAATGCAAATATGTCATTAGCTCTCTTACTGACTTAATATCAGACACTTAGGTGTCTGGGTTTTCTTTCTGTGCCTTCAAACATCATTCAACACCGTCTCTTGCTTCCACCTAGTGTTGCTGTGGTACTCCAATGAGGAGGACATTATTAATTGTCCCTCACTACATACAACACAGTACTTGTCAAGTGGCTCAGATTGGTTTGTGTGGCTGATCTGACCGGAGTGTTCTAGACCAGGGGAAGGATGCCTTGGTTCTGGGACTAAAGGCCTGTGTCCAGGGACAATAGAGTTGGCAAACATGTTTTCTGGGTCCAAAAAAAAAAAAAAAAAAAAACCCAACCACTTATTTGCTGAGCCTTCTACTCTAGAGAACACAGTGGTCAAGGACTGTCTCTTTTCTGTCTATCTTGGCAAATTAGTGCCATTTACATGTTAGCACATTAGTAGTCAGCAAAATGAGAAACTTTCATATGGTTCAAAAGTAAAGGAAAGAGAGACTTTTTATTGGAGTGAGGTGGGAAGAAAGGTGGCTCCTGTGTGAATCTCAGGCTTCCCTGTCTGATGCAGACAGGAGTCTGTGGATAGATGCAGGAGGACAGGTTAGTAGAGTGTGCCAAGATATGTCAAGGTTGACACAACTAAAATGGCGTCATTACCTCTGTTTCATATTACCTTGTCAACTTCTATCTTCTATACCCACATTGTCATTTCTTATCTTCGAACATTAGTATTCTTTTTTAAGCACCATCTACCCATCTATTGTAGGTGATCTCATTATGTCAGAGCCCAGTGTTAGCATATGAGCCCTTTGCCTTTCTGCCTTCCAGCATCAGACCTCCTGTGTCATCCATTAAGTCCTCCTTATCATGTTCATAATGAAGTTGTTGAACTGTGGAGAGTAGCCAGCCATCTATAGAGTGGTAGGAAAGAGATGCCTCTCATACATAACTTTGCTTGTTTTCTTTCTTTTTCTAATGTCTGAGAAGCAGGGTGGGGCGCAGACTAGGAAAGGCTGCTGGCTGTAATTGCAGTGCTGTTGGCATCTAGACATGGCCCTGTTGGAAGCCTTCTCTCAGCCTGTCCCTTCATTAGCAAAGTGAGGTTAATGGTTCTTCAGAGACTGAGAGTACCAGGGAGAGGATTAAATTAGATTGTGCTTGGATTTAGAAAGTAACCCTTATGTATTGGCTTCTTTTCCCACTTCGCTGACCTAAATTATGTTCAAAGTCATGTAATAAGATACTTTTTTTCTGATAAAATTTTTCATAATTCAAAGGAAAAATACCAGAGTGGTTTTGAAATCCCTGATTTTTTTTTTCTTTTCTAGTTGATGAAGGCTAGATCCGACGAATACCCTATATATATTCCAACGTAGGAACATTCCACAGTGTCTTTTGAGACCCGGGACTGTGATGCATATTTTAAGTGAGAATGGATTAACTCTGTTATGGGAATAAAATCTTGAAGTATTTTAAAAATGAATTATACATATAAAAATATGCAGGGATTTTGTTTGAGAAGAGGCAAGACTACGTTTTTATAAAAATTGATAAAAAAATATACAGATAATTGAATAACCATGGACAGCAGAAATGTTTCCCTAAATAATAAAAGAGTAATCATTCCCAAAGCATTGAACAGGATTGATTGTATTTCACGGTAAAGAGAACCCATTGGTACCATGCATGCCTAGGCTCCTCTCAACACTC
This sequence comes from Rattus norvegicus, assembly GCF_021556685.1. Taxonomy (NCBI): domain Eukaryota; kingdom Metazoa; phylum Chordata; class Mammalia; order Rodentia; family Muridae; genus Rattus; species Rattus norvegicus. The sequence continues at coordinate 82,358,536 of NC_141549.1, read as the reverse complement.
AGGACCAGAATGGGCTGTATTAATTTAGAAGACGACACATGACTCTTCAAGCTTCTGAGATAGCAACCATTGGTGAAGGTGTATGAATCACCTCTGTATACAATTTTTGAGGGCTGTCACCCAGGCTGGCTGTGTGTCAGGAGGAAGGCATGTACCGAACTTCATTAGAAACTTGAAAGCCAAGAGCTTATAAATATTTTGGCATACTTTTAGGGCAGAAACAGACTAAAAAAGCTAAAAAATGGGAGGGAGCCAAGTCTTGAGGAGTCCACCATTATTCTTGAAGTGTTCCTCTTCGCTGGGCTGGGTCTGGTGAAGTAGGAGAAACCCAAGACAGACACTGGGGAGGAGGGACTGTGGGGCCTGAATCTAATCACAGGTCTCTGTGAAGATGAGGGAATTGATGCAAGAGTGGGTACAGAGATGCACAGAGATAGAAGGGGAGGTAGAGTCAGAATAGAGACGTGCACCTCAAGACAGATACGTAAGTTCTGAGGTGTGGGCGTATTTCAACATCTGTGTCTGTCTCTAGCTTCCTTTGTCCATGCTGTGTTCAGAAGATCAGGGGGCAATCTCTGTCTTTTGTTCTTTTAATGCCTTTCCTTGAATTGCCCGTAGACATATGAGAAGGCAGCCAAATGTTCACTGCAGAGATGGTTTGCTGTTTCTGTGCCTGTCATGAGAAAGTAGGACGTGGACATAGGCCAAGCTGCTCATCACCTGAACAGATTCATTATGGGAAGGGTCCTGTCCTACTGAAGAAACCTCAGAGTTCACGTGGCACAGGACCAGAATCCAACAGCATCAGTTTTTGGCCACCGGGAGCCCACCAGTTGCTATCTTCAGTCTAGGAATGTGGGTGTGGATCAGACCATGAGGCTGGTGGGAACCAGCTGCTGTCTTCCGAGGGGTCAGAGCCTTAGAATCCTCAAGCTAAAGCTGGAGCCATAGCGTGATACTGTGACTTCCAGAGGACTATGGGTTCCTGCTTTTAGCCCTTGTTTTATCTCCTCCCCTGGGATGATTAGGAGAGTTTCGATTATGGAAACAGACAGTGGGTACTAACTGTGATTAATGTTAGCCCAAGGAACACTGTTGGTGAGCCGGGTGAAGACAAGGAGAGAAAGAATCCAACAGCAAAGGTGGACTGGACCCAAAGCTCTGACAGTAGGGCTGTGTGCTCAAGAGGCAGACATGGAAGTAAAGCTCTGCACTGCAAAACCCCAGGATGACATAATGCCACATCACCACGACACAGGGCCAGACAGGACACCAGAGTGCAGGGAACTTTATAAACACTCAGAAACATTTAGGGAACATCATAAAAACAAGGGGAAGGAGTGGGGGGGGGGTGTCTGTTGCATTTTACTGTCAGGAAAGCTTTGCAGACATTCCTGGAATTTATCCTATCTCTTCTGCAATGGTAAATGTTAACATCACAGTTGGGACTCATATTTGTCTCTTAAAAAGTACCCCTGTATATTCTACAGTCAATGAGTGGGCTAGAGATCGCTCCCTTGCAGGGCAATCCTTGAATATCTCATTTGCTTCATCCAGTCTTTATTGGAATCAGCCCCGAGTTACCTACAATCCACCCATGCAGTTAGAATTATTTCCCAAAAGCGTAGTAAAAGGTAAAAGGCATACATACATTTTTTTTTTCAAAACCTTATTGAGGAAATTTTTACTGCCTTTTGCTTTTCTAAAACAACCAGCTCAGTTTCCTCAGGATTCCCCTTTCATTTTTGCTGCACATTTCAATGGAGTAAATTGGTGTTTTTACATATCTCATAATCTTAAAAGCATAGTGAAATATACATATGTAACCATGTCTACAAAGAAAAGTATAAATATATGTGCCTGTTTTGATATTGACACTATTATAAAGTTTGTCTTCATGTCTTTGATTGCTCTATTCGGTTATGAGTTTTAACATTTCAATGGGATCTATCTACTCAAGAATGGTTACTAATGTATCTGTCTTACAAAGAAAATGCTTTGTGAAAATGGCCACATGGCCCAGTGTAGTCAGCCTTTCTTGTTAATATGTGGTGAGTGTGTGTTGATGTAATCAGTATCACATTCAGGAGGCTCAGGAGAACGTCTTCCCATCCCTTCTGTCTTGGACTGTGTGAACGTGGATCTCTCCTCTCAGCCCACCCTCATTTTCTGTTTCTCCCTTTCTTGGGCTCCTTGTTTCTATCTGCTAGAGTGCACCATCAGGAGAAAGAGAGTTCAAGGAAATCCACTCATGGCTGATACTTTTCCCAGGAGCAGCAGCTCCCAGGGTAGTGACTCACTAGAAGAGCATCCCCTAGTGTCATGGGTACCTGACCTACAGCCTGGCTTCCCAGAGCTTTACTAGAAGGAGGTAAGAAGGCCATTCATCATAACTGAGAAAATAGGAGATTTCCCCAAAATTCTGTCACCTTTTTAGTGTGTTCATGACATCATTATCAACCTCCCTTCTAGACCATACTCAGTCTTCATTCCCTGTGCTTTCTGTAAGTGAAGACAGAAAGATGAGCTGAGAGTTTTGAACAAAAAACATTACACACACACACACACACACACACACACACACACACACACACACACAATGCATTTAAGTAACGTTCAGTCATAGTCATTTAAAAGCACATGATGCTCTTTCAGAGGACCTGAGTTTAGTTCTAAGCACTTACATTAGATGACTTATAATTTCCCATATTTACAGTTCTAAGGGATCTAAGTCTGTCTCCTGGCCTTTCAAGGAACCTACATATGCACACACCTGCACACAGACATATATAATTAAATTAAAAAGTACTTTATAAAAACTTTTATAAAAAGTACTTTATAAAAGACAAAGTCACAGTAGACTTGCCACAGAGGCATGGAACCCCCATTATATGTTAAAAGAATTTTTGTGAATTTTTATGTGATGGGTGGCATTTGTATGCAGCTCCTCTCAAATCAGGATAAACCTGATCTCCCCTTTTGAGTATTTCTTTTTGATTTCCACAAAAGATTGGTGGTATCAAATAATAAAAGGGACATTATAGTGATGTTAGTTTTAAAAAAAAAAACTACATGTTTTGAGGATGCAGACCCTTCCTTGTTACTCATGTGTGGGAAAATGTCCTGGTGCCCTTGGTTTTCAGCAAATCAGTAACAGCCCAACTGTATCTTTAAGGGTGTTTAGCCACTAATGAACCATTTAACAGTCAGAAAAACACAGCTGCCGAGATGCGCCTGCAGCTTTCCTTGGTTCCTTCATGCCTGACTCGTTCACTACCTGCTATTAGAATTCAGTGTGCATGGTGGGGGTGTGGTGGTAGTCACATGCGAAAGAAGGTGAACTCTTTGGAAGTTATGGTCTGAGGGTGTCAGGGTGTCAGGGAAGTCTAGGGGTAAATGGAAGCAAGGGGTCCTGTAAGGTTCCATGAAATATTCCTGAGACCCTGCACCTTAGGGTCACACCCCTCAGTCCATCTGATGCTCAGCAAGTTCAAAGGCTGGCTGAATGTCTAGAACATCATTACACTGCCTGGCCCCTTAGAGTAATCTATTCAGGAGTCTGACTCAGGCTTTGAATAGAACCTCTCATAGTTTACCCTCTAAGTAGAAGTTCTCCGAAACAGGGCACAGGTGGTGGTGAGGGACTGATGCGACAATTGGCACAGTTAATGGCTGTCTCAGCACACAAAGCGGTGTGCGGTGAGCTACCTGGAGCACAGGATGAACTTATTAAAACTCATCACCGACGTCTCGGCTTGAGTAGGGGAGCGCCGCCGTGCAGATAGGGGTCCAGTAATGAGAAAAAGCAGCCGGTCAGGCTGCCCTTGTGTTGTAATAGAAAAACCACAGTAACGGGGAACTTTTAAGTGTCTTTTTTGACCGCACATCTGTGAAGACATATTAACTAATGAGAAGTAATCTGTTAGTCCCAACGTCAATCTGACGCGTTCTCATGGTTTTTATCTGGTCCCGGGCTGGGCAGGTTCATGTTCGGCATTCTACCAATGCATTTCACTACAACCGGGAACCCTGCAGATGTGGGCAGGCGTCCTAATAAGTTGTCAATATTGGTAGTGATGAGCATTAGTTCTCACAGCTTCCTGGGGCTTAGCTCCCTCTTCTCGAAATTAACGTAGAGTTGGTGATCATCCCCATGCCTGCTGAATATCCAAATAACTTATTTCATGTGCCGGGTTCTCACAGTTGGTTTTCAGCCCTCGTGGGCCAGGATTTGGGTCCTAGTGCACAATTCACCACACAGATCTTATGCACATACTGAGCAGCATTTGAGGTAGAGATGAGTAGCTCTGAATCCCTGCCCTCTGAGGATCAGGATGAGGGTTTGGCAATTCATGTGACTGTCCTGTCCTTGGTTAGTGGAGGAGGAAGTCCTTATCCTCACTGGGCATGCCCGGGGAAGCTGAACCTCTTGCTTCTGATCTTAACCAGACATCCTACTCTGTACCCTCTTCCCTTGGGAGAAGTGAATTTTCTTATGGTGACCTGAGAAACGCGTGGCCAGACTTCTCTGTTCTTGGTCTCTCTGGCCCTCCTCTGTCCTGCCAAATCTGTGAGTTGTGTCTATTCTCACTTCGAGAAGGAGGAGGAGGAAGGTGAAGAAGGGGAGGAGGGTGAAGGGGAGGAGGGGGAAGAGGGTGAAGGGGAGGAGGAGGAGGAGGATGAAGAGGAGGAGGAGGAAGAGGAGGAGGAGAAAGATGAAGAGGAGGAGGAGGAGAAAGATGAAGAGGAGGAGGAGGGGGAGGAAGAGGAAGAGGAGGAAGAGGAGGAAGAGGAGGAGGAGGGGGAGTGCTACCTGTGTGGCCTGCTAGATCCCTGTGACAGGGCAAAGGCCACTGGTCTAGAATTCTCCAGTTAGAATCAGTCATTGTTTTGCATTTTTCAGTCTCTAGTGTCCATCTATTCACATTTAGGGAAGCAGGAAAGGAAAGGTCTTACATTTGGATACCCCTGGTCATTTCAGAGACCCTTTTATGTGTTTGTGTCATTTTATAACATCATAATTGTCTGTGTTTTATATCATTCCTGCATACAAAAGGTATGTGTATTTTGGGCCAGCCCTGCTGACTCTGGGTCACTGTCTAGGGCATCGCTACCTGAGCAGGATACTGCTGGCCATCCCCATGCAGAGGCCTTCTGGCTGTTGGCATACACAGAGTCTGAATATAGATCAAGGTCTTGATCTGACAGGGATGAAAGAATGAAGATGATTGAACCAAAATCCCCAGAAGCAAGAAATCTCTTGAGAAATTTAAAAATTAAATCCGTTTTGCCTTGTTTTGAAGTTAGTACTTTTTAATGTGTAATATCTGAAGTAACTAGTCTTGGTAATTTTCCCGTAGATATCAACAATTTAATTATGTTGGCTGGATGGAAATTCTTGAAAGTTTTAACTTTAGACTTGGGTAATTGATTACAGGACATATAGGCTTAAGTATACATATGTATTTATAGAACCTATGTACATACTATCTATATGTTTTATCAATATTTCCTTGGGCTTTATGAACACCATAACTGTTTATTCAAGAATGAGTACATTTTAGATGTTTTTATTTAACCTCTGAGGTTTTTATACAACATTCTTTGGTCATATCCTTTCTCCTCCCAATGCTTTAGAAACCACTTGTGCAGAACACACACCACTGTTTAAGCATTCGATTAGCTGCTTTCTGCTGTGTGCTAAAGTACCACGACTCCAATCAGCTTTTGGAGAAGGAGTTCATTTTGGCTTACAGTTCTAGAGGGATAAGAGTCCATCTTGATAGGGAGGCGTAGCAGCGGGCTTCAGGGGTAGGATCGACTCTTCAACAAAACCCACAAAGAACTGGAAGTTCTTTGAGAGTCATGGCCTCTCAAAGCCTGCCCCAGTGAGGTACTCCCTCAAGCAAGGCTGTATTCCTCATGCCTTCCTCAAAACAAATGTTCAAATACAGGAGTGAATGAGGTATACCCCATAATACGTGAGCTTGTGGGGCTAGCTGCTGCATCAAAGCTGAACCACGATGGATAGCCCAGCCATAAGCCATAGGGTCCCAGCTTAAAGGTATCGTGCCAGCATCAATCCCTGTTTGGTTCTAGAGTTATAGTGAGATAGAAGTTTTAAAGACAGCTTCTGAAATATATATATATTTTTAAAAAAGGTATCATCTACTTTAAAAAAAATCTCCTCCAAGGCATGAAAAATATTTAAATAAAAATGTGTATTTCAGTCACTCAGATGCTTTTCCATATTTATGGCCTTTCAGTACCTGGTGGGATAACAGAATAAGAGTTGGATGGAGGCAGAGTTAGAACTACAGGGTTTTCTTTTAAACCTGTTTCCTTGGAGATCAGTGGCTCTGAAGACCTTGTGGAACGGAAGTGCGCATGCCCAGTACAGGGCCGGCTCCGAGCGAGTGTTCCCTCATTGGTGCTGAAAACACGCTGATTTCGTTTCCTCCCTTTGCGCTCATCTGGTTCATCTGCTTCCATCAAAGGCGGCACCATCCGCAGGTGCTTTCCACGCCAAAGAGGCAAAGCAAATCACTGGTTTTGACAGGAGTTTGATGCGCAATTTCTCAGGGCCCAAAGAAAACCTAGACTAACCCTAGGTGGCATTTATTTCTGAAGGCATTTCTGAAAGCGCATGGTAATTTTTGAGAAGTAGGTGAACCGTTTATCACTAAGTCATTATGATAAAACATAAAATATGTGCATAAAGTGAAGCAGGTTTAATCCCATGAACACTCAGGGAGTTGGAGTCTGAAAGGGAGATTAGCATTCAGGACGAGAGAGAGATTGTAAACAGAGGTGTATTTTGACAGCAAGGGCTACTTGCGCGCGCTCTCTCTCTCTCTCTCTCTCTCTCTCTCTCTCTCTCTCTCTCTCTCTCTCTCTCTGTTTTTTTACCCCCAAAGATGTGGTCTGCTTTTTTCTCTTTCTTTGTTTTGGCTCCTTTGAATAGTAACTCATTCGGAGCTCACCATGCAGAATGAAAACAATGATTATTTATTGAGTTTACTGATGACTGTGTTAGATCGCTGAGTCTTTAAAAGAATCGCTGAACACTATTCTATGTTCACATCTGAAAAAACTGAAACGGAACACACGTAATTGCCAGTGTTTATGTCTGTGTCTGGCAGTGGAGACATATTCTCTATCTTATATCCTATCTACCTAATCCATCATCGATCTCTCATTTAGAGAGAGAGGGATTATTATCTGCATCTGTCTGTTATTATCTATCATCTATTGATTACCAACCTATTATCATCTATTTTCGATCATCTATCTTCGATCAGTCTCTCTATATCTGACTATTATATCTATCATCTATTGATTACCAACCTATTGTTAGCCTTTCTGTCACCTATAGCTTACGTGTTTCAATCTATGTATTGTCTTTATCCTCCAATCTAACCTGTCACATCTATCATTAATCCTTCACTCACGTAATTCCTTTGACATGAGTTCATGTGTGTGTAATTTACTAAGTAAGACACGTAGGCAGCTTTACAAGTGGCAATATAGTGTTATTTTTATGAACTAAGACGATAAGGTCTATGACTACAAAAAGTGGTTAACCCACATCCATAGACTCTTTAAGAAACTCTCGTGAGATTTGTTACATAAATGTAGCAGACTTCTCTCAAAGGGCCCATGCCTTATTGTGTCTTTTCCAGCATTTTATTTATTTATTTATTTATTTATTTATTTATTTATTTATTTATTTATTTTTACACTCCAGATTTTATTCCCCTCTCCATCTATGCCCCTTTCCCCAGAGTTCCACATCCCATATCTCCTCCTCACCCCCATCCATACTTCCCTACCTCCCGGTCTCCACAAGGATGTCCCCATTCCACCCACTCTACCAGACCTCTAAACTTTGAGGGTCCACCAGTCGTCTCTTGAGGCTTAGGTATATCTTCTCTGACTGAACCCAGTTCAAAGCTATTCAGGATCTGGTAACAAACTTCTCTCCCCACGGCTTCTTACTATTAGTTTTCTCTAGAGCCCTCAGAGAAGAATACCAAGGAGAAGATGGTCGGTCCCCAAGACCTCTGTGGTCCATGTTGTATTTTATAAAAAGCCAAGGATATGCTTTGTAGAGCACAGTATGGTGAGGTGGGAGGGGTGCCTTTGCGGGCCTATTCTGAGGCATCCCTCCCCTGAGGGACCAGCCACACAATGGGTGTAGTATAGAATAGAGTTTATGGGGACATGGGAAGGGGAGTTGAGGAGGGAGTAGAGACAGAGAAAGTGAGGGGACAGAGAGGGACACAGAGAGAAAGAGGCAGGCCAGGAACACATGGGGAAAGAGATAGGGTAAGGGAAGGGGAGAGAGGGAGAAAAGTGTCAGAGAGAATAAGAGGGGTAGAGAGAGAAGGGGCAGAGAGAGCAAGGAGGGGCCAAAGAGTCCCTTTTATAGCAAGTTAGGCCTACCTGGTTGTTGCTAGGTAACACTGGGTGGAGCATAGAATGCTAACAGTCCATGTTTGGCTCCACTGTGATATCAGAACTGATAGAAGTGCCCTAGTGGACAGGGCTGTCATGGCTGTTATGTTGACTGTCAAACCCAGAGGACCTGAGATCAGTTATAAGCACCTATACCAAGCAGTACACACACACACACACACACACACACACACACACACACACACACACTAGGGTACCTTTTATTTAAACATTCAAACATACCAGCTACTCCACCTTGTATAAGAGCAGGGTTAGAAGAGGACATCATCACAAGGCGTCAATCAATCCTGGGCCTCAGTTGCAGGAATTGACTAAAAACCTGCCCAGTTAGGGTTGCAAAGGACACAGCCTGCACAACAACCTCCCCCCTCCCCCGCCCCGCCACCTCAGGAAGCGGTTTGCTGAATCATTCCCATCGTATCAGGCTGCATTTGACTGAAAGATGTACAGATTGCCATGTTATGAGCTCACTCAATGCCCTGGATTTGCTGAGGTGTACAGTCACTCAGTCCCTTTTAGTAGCATCTTCTGCCTCCACCCTGCCCCATTGCCAGCACGGCACAATTCTTGTCAGGGCTATAATCTGAACAGAGAGTAGCTCTGAGCAGGATATAGGAATGTGCGATTTTTAACTGTGATAAGTTATGGCTGAGGTTAAAATGGCTTAACATTAAATATTTAAGCCGGCCTCTCAGAAGGACTTTTACGTTGAAAGGAATATCTGAAGGGTATTTTAATTTTAGTATCAGCCTCTGGGAGAAATTTCCTACCATTTTATGATGAATTTCCAGGCTGTCATTTCTACTAACATACTCATATCCATAAATATAAGCAAAGGCATTTGCTGCCAATGTCTTCATGATTGAATACGTTCAGTATCCTCATACTTGAGTTATGATTTTATAAGTATGCATATGAATGTTTCTATCTTCCTATCATCTATCTATCTATCTATCTATCTATCTATCTATCTATCTATCATCTCTCCTTTGGGAACATCTGGAGACTAAATTTCTAGGGTAGAGTAAATTTGACTTTTAGCTAGGAAATTTTATTGAAAATATGGCCTAATTCACAGGATTGTACAGCACCTCAAAAACTACATAACATGTATTAGAGGGGCACTGAACTGAAGGGGGAAGCTGTTTCCTCCTAACCAAAAGAATGGAATCTACCTCTGTATGGACACATGACATTGTCTCCTTCCTCAAGAGTTGATTCAGTTGGGCAGGTCACCAGGTACCCTGGCTAAGAGACTCCCCTTCAGGGAGGCAGACTCCCATTAAGCTAAAGAGATCGGAGGAGTAATTATCCCTTTAAGAAGATAAACTGCTTTTCCTTCTCAGAACTCTTCATCCCTTGGGCAGTTCCTTCAGCCACAAGGAGGTTGTGCTGGGTCTGCCTGCCCGTCCGAGTGCTGACTCAAGCAGACACAACTTTTCCTTTATGCTGTCTTTCCTTTTGTAGGCATGGATGGCTGAGCCTAAGTATGCCATTTCCAGGAACATGATGCTTTGCGCCTTCTCTGAAGCTCTCTTCCCTGTCTTGTACCTTCTTGTCTAGCACACCACTGACATCCGTATCTGACTTTAAAAGTATGCTCTCTGGCTTTCTCCAGCTTTTTCCCCCAGGTCAGCCACCGAGATTTGTCAGCCCTGGGTTTGTCTCTACTGAAGTCATTCTAGATTTTCCGTTTGGATCCTTTCTTAAAGTTTGATATTAATGGGTCTGAGGACCCTCAGAGGGGGGTCCTAGATTCCTCTGGTATCAACTGCATGCCTTTACGAAGTCCTCAGATGCTTACGCTGAAGTGTGAGAACCTTACACCAAGGACACGGGTGATGTTTTGCCGCTCTCCTTTTTCTTCAGTAAGAGCGGCATTTATGAAGTATTCCTGTATTCAAACTGCTTACCTCACCCTCACCAAGTTTTGTTTTCCTTCCCTTTCCGCATATCATTCCTTTACTCTAGATTCCCTAGCAGGAGACCTTCTGCGGCTCCTCCCTGGATCCCAGTTCTGCAGGTTGTAGACAGTACTGGCTGTAGGTTTGGGCTCTATGGTGGTTTGAACAAGAATGGTCTCACAGGCTCATATATTTGAACGCTTAGACACCAGGGATTGGAAAACACTTTGATAGGATTAGAAGGATTAGGAGGTGTGGCCCTGTTGGAGGAAATACTTCACCTGGGGGTGGATTTTGAGGTTTCAGAAGCTCACCAGGCTCCGCCTCTCTCTCCGCCCCCCTGCCTGTGGATCAGGAAGTAGCTCTCAGCTGCTGTATTAGTGATGGACCATGTTCTCCTCTACGCTGTCAGGATGATATACTAAACCTCTGATACTGTAAGGTAGTCCCAATTAAATGCTTTCTTGTCTAGAGTTGCCTTGGTCATGGTGTGAGGAGTTGCAGCAAAACAAACAAACAAACAAACAAACAAACAGAACAACAAAAACAAAAACAATGAATAGGTCAGACTCCTCTGAACACTTCCTCCCCACTTTCTGCTAGCACTTTTGTGGTCCCAGGATAAAACATAAGACTAGGCACCGTACTGATGCTAAAACCTGCGTTAGCCCCCCAGAGATGCTGGATATGGAGAACCGTTTCTCTGTGTCATTTCCTGCTCTTGGATAGTTTGTATTTTAAATCAGTCAGTCACTCTGGAAGCCGTGCTCTGCCTTCTGGAAGAGGTATTGTCAGGGTCAGGCGTGGGGACTTCTACAGCATTGGGGAGGAGGGTATAGGTGTTATAACAAAGCCCCAAGGTTCTCACTGAGCCTCATGTGGATCCTAAGGACGCAGTTACCATCTTTTCACACTGCCCCCGTGATGGTGAGGTCTCCCAGAGACCTGCCAGCCATTATTGAGGGAGTTACCTGCTGACAATTGTTTTGTTTTTTTTTCTGGCAGGGAAGTGCCTCATAACTGAGGGTCCTTTGCATGGGTGAGGTCCACTGGGCCCTGGGGAGCAGCCATCTGGACAGCAATAGCTTCTCTTTCCTGTACACTCTTCGAGGCCAGTCAGCAACTTGGCTGTGTGAAGTGCTAACTGGATTTCTCTTCATCTCCAAATGGGCCAAGAACTCATTTCCTGTCCCAAGGCAGCGGGTGACTAATCTGCATCCCCTTATTGCAAGGATGGTGCTTGCTCCTGGGGTGACCTAAATGTTCAGAGTTGAATCGCCTGTTAATTCCCCAAGTTAGCAGTTCTTCCCCAGCAAGCACCCGCTAATCCATTTAGGCTGGCCTCCCCCTTCCTCACTTTATTATCCCTTAGGACTTCAACTCGTAGTGCAGATTAAGGGAGCGTGGGTGGCAAAGGAATCCTCGCGGTTAAGACTTGTCAGGACAGCATCAGGAGAACATATTAAAAATTAAAATGTGGGTAATAGGTCACAGATAGATTCAACTAAAATATAATGCAATGGGGGTTTCTATCTTTATCTTATTTAACTCTGTGTGGTGATATTGATCCTATTGGCTGGTACTGGTTGCTGTATGCTGATGGCTCCCTTTAGGAAGAGATTTTCAGAGGATCCCAGAAGGAGGAGGAGAAGGAGAGGGAGGAAGAAGAGGAGAAGGAGGAGGAGGAGAGCTAGGAGGGGGAGGAGGAGGAGGAAGAGGAAAAGGGGGAGGACAGGGAGGAGGAGGAAGAGGAAGAGGGGGAGGACAGGGAGGAGGAGGAAGAGGAAGAGGGGGAGGACAGGGAGGAGGAGGAAGAGGAAGAGGGGGAGGACAGGGAGGAGGAGGAAGAGGAAGAGGGGGAGGACAGGGAGGAGGAGGAAGAGGAAGAGGGGGAGGACAGGGAGGAGGAGGAAGAGGAAGAGGGGGAGGACAGGGAGGAGGAGGAAGAGGAAGAGGGGGAGGACAGGGAGGAGGAGGAAGAGGAAGAGGGGGAGGACAGGGAGGAGGAGGAAGAGGAAGAGGGGGAGGACAGGGAGGAGGAGGAAGAGGAAGAAGAGGAGAAGAAGGAGGAAGAGAGCTAGGAGGGGGAGGAGGAGGAAGAAGAGGAAGAGGGGGAGGACAGGGAGGAGGAGGAAGAGGAAGAGGGGGAGGACAGGGAGGAGGAGGAAGAGGAAGAGGGGGAGGACAGGGAGGAGGAGGAGGTGGAAGAAGAAGAGGAGAGGGAGGAAGAAGAGGAGAGGGAGGAGGAAGAGGAGAAGGAAGAGGAGGGCTAGGAGGAGGAAGAGGGGGACAGGGAGGAGGGGGAGGAGAAGGAGGAGGGTGAGGTGGAGGAGAAGGAGGAGGGTGAGGTGGAGGAGAAGGAGGAGGAGGGCTAGGAGGAAGAAGAGGAGGAGGAAGAGGGGGACAGGGAGGAGGGGGAGGAGGAGGAGGAAGGTGAGGTGGAGGAGGAGGTAGAGGAGGAAGAGGAAGAGGAGGGAAAGCCATCGTCTCTTGACTGTGATCACTACAGAGCTCCTTAGAGTTCCAGCTCCTAGAGCTCCAGCGTCCTAGCTCTTCTTAAGCAACTGTAAATGTGGCAGAAACAAAAATGTCACCCTTGGGGAGTAAGCGAGACCCCTGCAGAGTTCCAAATGAGTTGGCAGCAGGATCGAACACACTCACATGGGAAGACCAAGCAGGAGAACACATAGCCACAGTGATGTAAACCTGCGACTCCATTGCTCTTTCCTCCAAAGCCAGAAAACCTCAGAACAGCATGTAGACGGGCAAGCTGGGAGCTGAAAGTGGGCTAGGGACATCTGTGGGGTAGCTCCAGTGCCTGCCATTTCCAGCACTTTCTTTGCTTTCTCTGCACCATGCTCTTTTTAGAGAGCACGCTCTACTCTCTCTTGTCCTTTGCATCCATGGTCCTCAAGTTGTTGACTGAGAAACGGTCACCTGCAGTAACAGCACACATCACAACGGTGTCAGGGAAAGATGGCTTCTTCTTTCCCTGTCCCCTCCTGAAGGAATTCCATGCTCCCAAGCTGTATTAGATGGCCCAAACTGACTAGGTTCTGAGAAGTGACAAACTGTCCTTTTCCAAATGACCATGCTCCACCAGGATAGTACTTCTGATGCCCAAGATGACTTGTCTCTGACTGAGCTGCTATGATAGCTTGGACTCCCACCAAGCTCTTGGGCACAGGGACCCTGTTCTTTTTAGGGAGGAGTTCTTGGCATTCTCCTGAACCAGAGGACACTAGCAGGAACGAGGCATGGAGACTTGTGTACAGAATCCGCCTTAGAAACCATTGAGGGGTAGCCCGGCAAGATGGTTTAGAGGTTAACGGCTCTTGTTGCTAAACCTTGGAACATCAATTTGAACCTCAGGACCCACATATAGCAGGAGGAGAAAATCCACTCCAGTGTACTCTAATCACCAAACAAGTTCATGGACCCACAAATAAATAAATGTATGTAATAAAAAACCCTAAACAAAAAACCCTGCTGTAATTACTAAACCTGCTTCTATGGAAGAAATTCAGAGAACTTCAAGTCAACTTGACCTTTTCTATTTCACATACATACACAAGCATGTAGATGTATATACACATATACATTTATAAATACATACATATATATTTATGTACATATACAAATACCTACATGCATATATATCATATATACACCTGTAGAGTTTCTCATGCATATATACATATACATATATATACATAGACACATACACAGATATATTTGTGACTATATGTACTGTATACACATGTGGACATGCATATACATATATACATACATATAAAGGTATATACATGCCAATATTTATACATATACACATAAACATAAATGCATAGATATATACACATACACTTGGTGTATATGTGTGTGTGTGCATGTGTGTGTGCGTGTGCATACATTAAGCCTTTAATTTTATTCTGATTGCACCCACTCTTTGCACACATTTAGTGAAGTGTCATGCTCTTTAAAATTTAAGCGCTTGCTAATTCACATGCTGCTGCTTGGGTTTGAATAAATTTTTAAGAATTTAAAAATTCACAAATTTAATTAATTGGCTTCCTTTACTGTTATTTTATTTCCATGGTAATGTTTTGCTAAAAGAAAATTTAGCTATGCAAATATATGCACACTTGGTGTCTGGAAATTCCATTTAATTTTAATAAGTCAGTTAGTAGACAAAGAACAGATATTGTTGAATTAAAAAGATTATGAATAAAGGGTGAAACAGTCACTATCTCACCAGAGGAGTTTTTATTATTCAATTATTCAGTGATGAATTAAAATGAGAAGCGTAGTGAAAACTTGAGTCGAGCCATTCAAACCACAGCAGCTAGAGCCAGATCCGCAGAGCCTCCTAGACGACAGGAGGAAGCAGCGTGAGAAGCCACACTCCCAACTCAGGAGAAAATGGTCTAAATGACTGACGGAACCCTAGGCAACTGTGACACAAGTTAGTTGTTCGTTCTAATTTTATAACATTTCCATAATATAGTTTTAAAAATTCAAGCTTCTTTCAAAAGACCCTTAAAAAGATCACAAAAAAAAAAAAGAAAAAAGACTTAAGAGGTCACAGAACAACCATATTTGCCCAGTTCTAAGTTAAAAAAAAAAAGAAGAAAACAGCTGTGAAACCGTTCAAGGCCACAGCAGGCTGACCCTGTAGCTATCGTTTCATACAGCAGAGTCCTGGAAGCCAGCTGACTTAGGATTGCTGTTGCCTCTGGGGTTGGGCAAAGCCCTGCCATGCCCTGAAAGCAGCATTAAGTGTTTCCTTTTTGTATAGTTCCCATGTACTCCCCATCCAGGCCTGTGCTCCCCTTCCAGGCAAATGCTCCCCTTCCAGGGTGGTGCTCCCCTTCCAGGGTGGTGCTCCCCTTCCAGGGTGGTGCTCCCCTTCCAGGGTGGTTCTCCCCTTCCAGGGTGGTGCTCCCCTTCCAGGGTGGTTCTCCCCTTCCAGGGTGGTTCTCCCTTTCCAGGGTGGTTCTCCCCTTCCAGGGTGGTTCTCCCCTTCCAGGGTGGTGCTCCCTTCCAGGGTGGTGCTCCCCTTCCAGGGTGGTGCTCCCCTTCCAGGGTGGTGCTCCCCTTCCAGGGTGGTGCTCCCCTCCAGGGTGGTGCTCCCCTCCAGGGTGGTGCTCCCCTCCAGGGTGGTGCTCCCCTCCAGGGTGGTGCTCCCCTTCCAGGCCTGTGCTCCCCTTCCAGGGTGGTGCTCCCCTTCCAGGGTGGTTCTCCCCTTCCAGGGTGGTGCTCCCCTTCCAGGGTGGTACTCCCCTTCCAGGGTGGTTCTCCCCTTCCAGGGTGATGCTCCTTCCAGGGTGGTCCTCCCCTTCCAGGGTAGTCCTCCCCTTCCAGGGTGGTCCTCCCCTTCCAGGGTGGTCCTCCCCTTCCAGGGTGGTGCTCCCCTTCCAGGCCTGTGCTCCCCTTCCAGGGTGGTGCTCCCTTCCAGGGTGATGCTCCCCTTCCAGGGTGGTGCTCCCTTCCAGGGTGGTTCTCCCCTTCCAGGGTGGTTCTCCCCTTCCAGGGTGGTGCTCCCCTTCCAGGGTGGTTCTCCCCTTCCAGGGTGGTTCTCCCCTTCCAGGGTGGTACTCCCCTTCCAGGGTGGTTCTCCCCTTCCAGGGTGGTCCTCCCTTTCCAGACCAGTGCTCTAGAGTGCTAGCTGCCTTCACGTCTCATTTTCCCTTTCCTACCTGTTGTTGGGACAAAGGTGGAAGAGATTATGGACCCCAGGTCCTACTGGAGTTCTGTGAGCTTCAAAGATCTGACAGGTGTCCAAACTGGGTTATTGTGACTAAACACAAGTGTGGTGAATTTTATTTTTGTGTTTGTCAAAGCTGTGTAATTTTGTTGTTTCCTCTAGCACAGCCCTTCTTACCTGGTATAGTACATGCTGCAATTTTAAACGTGTTTTCAAGTGTGAAGATGGGGTTTCGGTATGGTTTTTCAGCAAGGCTACCTTGGCCAGCTTTCAGGTTCACATCAGCACACGCCTGAGAGGTAGAGTGTCATTGGGATTCCATCCAAAACGTCAATGGCTACATTGGTCACACATCTCAGTGCTTTCTACACAGACTCTCGGTAGACACCAGCAGATTACTCTCAGTACTCTGTGTGGTGATCCCCAGTCCACCTCTGTCACACTGAAGTCCATCTCCAAGCACTTGGTTTGCTCCAGTGCGTTCACTCTGTTCTGCAGCTGGGGGCAAGCACAGCATTCTTCCCAGAGATCCCAAGCCACACCTAGCTCTAACAGTGCTTGCCTGGGAACTGCAACCTTAGCAACGACAACCTGCTTGTCCCAGCCATCCCTGACAACGGAGTCACCCAAATCTGGAGGCCTGCATGAAACCCAGTTCTCCAGTGGGTGGATAGTCCCTGCCTTCTCCTTGCTTTATGAAGTTTTCTATTTCTCAATTCTTTGAGTCCCCAATGGCTCCTTCCTGTTCACTCTCCCTTGCTGACTCTTCCTTGGTTTCTCACTGCCCCTTTGAAACAAGACCCTTTCGTGTCCACCCAAGAATAATTTATCTGAGTCTGGTCTGTGCCCTGATGCCATAGCTAATAATTATGTCTGTTTGTCTTGGCTACTCTGTACTGTCCTATACTGTACTGTGAAGTGACAGGACAAGCAAGGCTGCCCTAAGTGTGTGCTGGTCGTACTCATAGGTGACTAACAGGCAAAGGTGTGTGTGTGTGTGTGTGTGTGTGTGTGTGTGTGTGTGTGTGTGTTGCAGGCTGTGGCCAGGAAGCTCAATTTCACTCTCACTCTCTGACAACCTGAAGCTATAAAAGCTCCCCCAGAAGATCCAGGTGATACCGATCCACACAGCATCCCTCAGCAGCACATCCTTGTGGGAGCCATGGGAGCATCTTCACCCTCCAGCACCAGGAATAGGAGGGCTCTAGCTGCCCCTCATTCACCAAGAGCATCCTCCCTGAAGCTGGGCTGATAATTATCTCAGGTGGTGAGTCCCTCCTCTCCTTACACTTCTTTCTTCCCCCGGTCTACAAGCTTCCCTTAGGATCGAGGTGAAGCTCCCTCACAGGAACTCTTCTGGAAGTACAAATCGCCCATCTCTAGTTCCTGAGGCCTAATCCCGAGAGCACCGGGTCATATGTGAGTGTGCCTGGAGTCACTGTCTCTGTCATACTCTGTTCACACTGCAGTCTAGCGTCATCTCAATGACAGTGCGCTAACGTCACCTCGCACACTTCCCAGGTCCACCAAAGGCCCTTGTTTCTGAAAGCAAACTATTACCGAAGTCAAGTGGGATTCAAGTGAGTAACAAAATTGCTTTTATCTGTTACCAAAAGCACTATCAGAAACAACTAATATGCTAATTAATCATGTATCATCCAAATTTTAGTTAAGAATTCATTATCTAATCAATGATTCATCAAGCAATCACCTATTATCTATTACAAAAATAATCATTAAAAGTTATAGAGCTTTCAGGTATAATAATAATATATAATGTTAAACAACTTAGAATATAGACTAGTATAAAATATTACATTGTACATATAATGCATTATATAAGATGTGTATACATTTACTACATCACAGAAATGAATTATTACATGGTTTATTGCATGCTATATGTAATATATAAAGGATAAGTATTATAAAATAGATTTCATATATTTTGTATTTTAATTATGTCAATATTTTTATTTTATTACTTATACTATATATTTACTGTTATAAAATATTCAAGTCGTGTTTGGCAAATATACTAAATATTGACTAAATAATTAGCATACAAATTACACTGTCTATTACAGTGCGCTTGAGAGCTCCAGTTCGTATCTATATTATACATGTATTTTACCTATATGGTCTAATGGCAGAGACAACTTATTCTGTAGACAGGACTTTTATTGAATATGGAAATACATGAAAATAAAAGCAACCAGAACTTACAGCACAGGGTAAAGATCTCTGCCAGGAGGACTCGGGGTCCTGTGACGGCACAATCAAAGGCCCGTGGCTAGGGGAAGGGGAGGCTCTTGTCTCACTCCTGTGGGGCAACTGGCTATTGTCTCAAGTTAGAGATTTTCAGACACTCATGAATGGAGACAAGTTGGATAACCTCTTGTACTTTGACAAAGCCGTGGTGGCAGTCTGAGCTCTTCTCTTCCTGTGTCACCATTTTTCCTTTCCTTCCAGCTTATCTCGAAGACATATTATACATTAAATCCCAGAGATAATACCATCACACTAGCGATGCCTTTGATACATACAACAATTCCAGATAGAAGCTTCACATACAAGCTTCTTCGTGCTTATCCTCCAATGTTCCTCTGAGTAATACATTGAATCAGTGTTAACTTCCTCTATTGAAAAGTATCTCGTTGTAATGGTTTCTCAGGGAGAAAGATTCAGCCCGTATCTATCCGTTTTCAATTGCTAGAGCTCTTGAATTCTTTTTATTTTATAACAGGACATTTTCCTCTCTGAGATATTTTATATCCCATTTATTTCAACAGAAGTAAAACAAAGCAGAGATCTACCCTGTGTTGCCTTTACCTTGCTTTCTGGTGGCGAGCATCACCTTGGTCTCTTATACGGTGTTGCTCTTAGTTCATTTGTTCTGTATGAACCAGCTAAATGCTGAGGTCTGATGGAACGTGGGACCCGTGAGTTTCAGGAGTGTGGATGTCAGTGGAGGCAGCACAGACCACAGTTAGTGAGCCCTTCTACTCTCTTAGACATATGCGTGCACCGCGTGTCTTCCGCAAAGACTGGGTATTAGTTACTCTTCTCCTTCACAGGAATGGTTAATGAGGAGGGATTAATTTGGAGGTCATGGTTTCAGAAGAGACATTCATTCCTGATGGGGAAGGCAGAGCTACAGGAGCAGTTCAGTATGTGCCAACAGAACTGTCTCAGTGTGGTCAGAAATGTACCGACCCAAGTGGCTGTATGGAAACACAAGAAGGGAATGGCAGTGGCTAATGTTTAGGACAATTGATTAAAGCCAGCTGGTCTACGGCATCCTCTTTATAGAGGAGCCTGTACCTTGATGAACTCACCTGTTGGTTGGTCAGGTGATCAGGGCACTGAGAGTTTCCAAACAACCTCACCTCCATGGTAAGCTGGGAGCTACTGCCTACAGACAGGTTCTGTTCCTGGTAGACATGGCTGCCCTGGGAGTCAAACTGTAGCAGCTCCTGGATCCGCAGGCTGGGTTCTGGGTCCCATTCCTGTTCCTCCCTCCTTTCCATTGTCTGACATATATTTGGACTCATACATATCCATACCATACCACATGTACATATACACATGCTCACACACACACTCACACAACACACATACACACTCACACAACACATACTCACACACACATACATATACACACTCACACAACACACACATATACACTCACACAACACACACTCACACATACACACTCACATAACACATACACATTACACACACATACACACTCATATAACACCCACATACACACTCACACAACACACACTCACATACACATACACACCCACACAATACATTCACATACAAACACAGACACCACATACACCACACTCACACACACTCACACTACACATACTCACACAACACATACGCACACACGACATAAACTCACATACACATACACACTCACACTCACACAACACATTCACATACAAACACAGACACCACATACACTACACAGTCACACGCACACTCTCTCTCTCACACACACACTCATATAGACATACATGCTCATAGGTATGTGCTACATGCTAGAGAGGACACACACATGTCTTATATACAGTGTGTTTGGTGGTTTTGCTATGATGTCCTGGCATCTGCAGCCCCATTCTGAGGTCAGGGAAAGGTATCTGACAACTGGTAGACACATGTGTGTCACTATTTTCTCAGACTCACTAGCCATTGGATTGTAACTCTGGTCTATGTTTACCAGTGACTATGACTTTCACCCATGATACAAATGTGGCTGGACCTGAATTGTGAAAGAGATAATCTGCTTGGAAACAAGGAGGTATGAGGTATGAGGATGGATGTACATGAATAAAGTGAGGGTGAAGATGTTTGGATCAGTGGTCAACAGACCAGCCTCAGCACATGTTTTAGTTAGGATTTCTATTGCTGCAAAGAAACACCATGACCAAAAAGCAAGTTGAGGAAATTCTTATTTAGGGTTTTGCTCCTATGAAGAGATACCATGACCAAGGCAAGGCAATTCTTATAAAGGAAAGCGATTATTTGGGGCTGGCTTATAGTTTCAGAGAGTCCATTATCATCATGGAGGGAAGCATAGCATCATCCAGGCAGCCACGGTGCTAAAGATGGAGCTGAATTCTACTCCGTCATCCATAGGTGACAGAAGACTGCAGACCATACTGGCTATAGCTTGAGCCCAGGAAACCTCAGACCCTGCTCCCGTAGGACACACTTTGCTCGACAAGGCCACACCTCTTAATAGAGCTATCTCCCTTGATCCAAGCATACTTCCAACATAGAATACCACAGGATATATACATTACTGTTTCAAAACACAGTGAGAAAATACTGGACAAAATTAACATCAAAATCCAGCTGGGCAAACTCCAAATTCTGCATCTTCATGTCTGATGTCAAAACACCCTTTAGATCTCCAACTCCTTTTAACTTTGTTGACTCCAACATACTTCTTTTTCTTGGGCTGGTTCCATTCCGTGTTATTAACTTTCCTTGGGTATCTCACAAGTCTGCTATCTCCAACATCTTGGGCTCTCCAAGGCAATCTAGGATTTACCTTCACATTGTGTAAACAATGGCCTCTCTGGGCTTCCATGCAGGGACATCCCTGCCACACTCCTAGCCTCAGCAGTTTTCCTTAGTCACAGAGAGAGACTCCATAACCCCTTGCTTCCTATCCTTGATGCTAGAGCCAGAACCAGATGGCCAAAGCTACCAGGTTCTGCTGCTTGCTGGGCTGGAACATGGCCCCCTACTCAAGTACATCTTCACCAGCTTCCTGTTTCTGATGGCTTCCTTCACTGCCAAAGATTGGCTGCCCTGGAACTTTCTCTGTACACCTGGCTGGTCTTGAACTCAGAGACTTCTGTCTCCCAAGTGCTGGGATTAAAGGTAAGTACCACTGCATCTAGAGCTGAGCTTTTTTTAAAAAAAAATACCTTAGGATAAGTTGGGAGCTTAGCTGGATGGGGTCTTGCCATGAGGTCACCACTCCCTTTATTCCATTTAAAACCCAACTTTTCTTGATTAAGATCCTCTTCTCTCAGATGACTCCAGCTTGTGTCAAATTTACATAATATTGCCCAAAACGGTGTTTTTGCTCCACTTCTCTCTTGAGCTAGGACAAGCAGTCACACAACTTGATAAGTGTAGATTCCAAACATGGGAGCTCAAGTGCAGACAGGGAGGCGCAGTACATCCCTCCCCATAGACTTCCCTGGATCATTGATTACCTAAGGATCCCCAGACTACAGAGTAAAGACCTCTCTGGGAAATCAGCCCACTTCTCTGTCCTCTCTAGCTAATGGCAGAGGGCATCATGCCAACCAGTCACCAGCTCTGTGCTCTATGCACCCCCGTCCTTCCTTTTCCTATATTTATGTACAAAGGTCACAGACTCCACAGAATTCAGCGTCATCAGGCAGAGGCACAGAGTGATAATGAGAAAGAGAGAGAAAGGGTGGCCTCTCACTGACCTGACAGTACTGTGTGGCTTAGCTCACCACAGCCTTCGTAAACTCCCAGAATCTTTTCTGGGTCCTCATCCATGGTGTCCCACCCCTGTAGTTTTGTCCTGCATCGGATCTCTCCTGAGTGTTTGGAAGGCACACTCGAAAGAGGCAGATATAAGGCTTGGTGGACTGACTTCAGTGGCAGGAAATGTGACTTGGACTTGTCTGTTTCTTCAACTGTTTATTGTTGTGGTTGTTGTTCTACATAATTTCTGGAAAAAAAAACTTGAGAACTTAAATGTTTCATGAGGGAATTTTGAAAGAAACAGAGTGTGTTGTAAACCAATTTTCCAAGTCTCTATTCTCCTGTGATGGAAGAAAAAAAACACTGTTGGTGGTGAAGAAAATGTTGGCTTGAGCAAATACAAAGGATTCATGTTCTTTAGTGGAGCCGTACTTCATTTATCATCGGGATCCTGCAGGCCAAGGCCCGGCTCTTTCTGTGAAGAGGTCAGTGAGGGGACCAAGAGATCCCAGCTGAACCAGGCTGGAGCTCAGCTCAACTGGACTTAGTGGCGCTTCCTCTGACTGCAATGACTTGGGGTTGGGTTGTGGGTTCTGTGTCAGAAGATGCTGATGTCATCAAAACAAATGCTTCAATGGACACTCCAGAGTTCAATCAAGGAGGGGAAGTTGACAGTGTTTGCACTGACTTAGGAACTTGTAGCTCAGAAATTAGATCCAGTCTCTGTGACAGTCAACAAAGACATGGTCCCTTGAGTCTTTAGTGGCTCAATAAAAAACATTTCAAAATTAATGCTCATAAGATCCTTGTGAAAACAATGTCAAAGACACCATTGGAAATCTTTGAACAATGTCTTTAATTTCTTTTTCTTTCCACACCTTATCTTATTAGTATTGATAGTCCCTGATTTTTAATGTAAAATTTCCCATGGATGGATTGATTCCTATGCTGGATTTAGGGTCTGTCTGCTGGTATGCGTACCATTCACCGTAGCCATTCTTTTCAGTCTTCCTTAGTAGGGCAAACCTGAAACAAGTGCTCACTCTCTAAATCATGCAAGAGTCTGCAGGCAGGTCTCTACTGTCCTTTTTTACCATTGGTTTCTCTTCCTTTTGTTTGTGATTCCTCACAGATTCTCCTTAATCAGGAAACTATTCAAAATGAAAACAGAGGAAGGTTACAATGGCATTCAGTCGTTCCTTCTCCCCAGTCTCTGATCAGCATCTTGCCAGACCATAGAAGATAATTTGTTTTTTCCAGTAGAGCAGAATTAAAGCTCAACCCAGTGAAAGGACCTTAGGTGTTCAGGACTCTGACAACTGACGTGAGGCAACTACGCTGCCCACAAGAGGGAAGCTTTACCTTCCACAGACAGATCTCTGGTGTCCTTCCAATTCTGACCCCACACTTGTTCCAGGTACCCTCTTTCCAGTGTCACTCCTTGTAGAGAACTGTCCCAGGCATAGGACTGTCTATCACAAGGATTGCTGGGAATTCCTTGTGTTATCTGTTTGTTCTTCCCATCACAGTCAGTTCCATTGAGTGTCCCATGGTGTGCCTCCAATCCTCCAATGATTTAAACCATTTCCATCTGGGTTTTCCCAATGAAGCTGCAGTGAGTTTTCCCTGGGCAAAGATTTTGGTGAATGTGTTCATTCACTTCCTCTTATTTAACAAACCAAGGAACAATATTGCCCATTGCAAAGATATGCACTTATTTTAGGTGGATAAGAAATTGGCAGAAGGTTAGATTTTGTAGAACTGCCTCTGTTCTTAATAGCAAGTTCTGAGATTTCCAGTCATTGAATATCTTTTTCAGTAGGCACACTGCTGGTTTCTGCAGTGTGTGTGTGTGTGTGTGTGTGTGTGTGTGTGTGTGTGTGTGTGTGCTTCCTTTCAGAAGCTTGGAGCTTGGTTGTGTGAATTTGCTGTTTGTATTCACAAACCATCTCCAATTGTTAATTTTTAGTAAAATAACACAAAGTTCAGAATTTAAAAAAATGAATACAGACTTATATTTCTTTTTCAAAAATATTACCAAAAGGTGTCTCACTAGGTAATGGATTGGGTCTCTTTTATTTCAAAATAATTTTACTGTATGAACAAACAAAACTACTTTCTTTATTCCTCCCTCTCCTTTCCTTCCACAATCGTCCTCTTCAGGTCTTGGAGCCTGTTTGATGGGAGCTACTAAGTTTGGGCCTGGAGAGAAAGCTTGGAGGTTCAGAGCAGGGACTGGATGCTCTTACTAAGAATGTGTGTTTGGTTCACAGCCATCTTCAGTTTCAGGGTATCCAGTGCCATCTTCTGGCCTGTGTAGGTACTGTACACACATGGTGCACATACATACATACAGGGAAAACAGTCACCCACATTTAAAAAAAAAACAACTTAAAAAAAAAAGATGTATTGGATTTGTGTTTGTTAGTGTTTGGTTATTCTACATCTCTGTAAATTTTATGTCAGCTTTTACATCCCTTTTTGAAGGTCATGGCAGTCTCCCATTGTAACCTTGCATTTCTATATTTTCTCCTTTTTATGCTTTCATTCTTTGTTTTAAATATTGATATATCTGTTTGTTGCACTGATGTTTAAAATAGCTATGGCTTCTGGCTAGATTTTCTCTCTCACTATAGTTATTTTTCTTTATCCTTTGTATATAAAGCCAGACTTATTCTGCAGTCAGATTGATGCTAATGCAGCTACTCTTGCTTTTTAGAGTTAATACATACATACCCTATCCTACTTTCTTATTTGCAAATGCCTGTGTAATTGCATTGGAAGTTATTTTCTTACAGACAGTGCATAGTTAAGTAAGGTTTTGCAATCTAATTTGCCAACACTTGTCTTTTTTTATAGTTAAATTATTTTTTATAGATGGAGAGCGCAGCCAGGCATGTTTGGAAAAGCCCAGAGCAGAGAGAGAGAGAGAGAGAGAGAGAGAGAGAGAGAGAGAGAGAGAGACTAAACACGGCCAACAGACCAGACATAGCCAGGACTATCTACAAGAGAGGCAAAAATAAGTGCATAGTGAGAGAACAAAAAATAGATAGATGATGGAAAGAGATATAGACAGATGATAGATAGATGATACATAGACAGATTAGATAGATATATAGATTAGATAGCTAGATGGGAGCTGGATGATATAGGTTGATAGGTGATATAGATGATAGATTACATCGATGATACATAGATAGATTAGATATGTAGATAGATGACACAGATTAGATAGATTTGATGATGGATAGATGGATATAGATTGATAGATGGATAAATGATACATAGATTAGATAGATAGATGAGACAGATGATATATAGAGATAGATTAGATAGACAGACAGACAGATATATGGAGCATGAATAGGGAGAACAGTTGGAAGGATATGTGGCTGTTGGAGAGGGAAACCAATGAGCCTGAGGGAGCTTCAAGTAGAGAAGTTGAGAAGAGCTAGGGTGCTATCATGGGCTTAGAAATACTTAGAAATATATTATAGATACTTGTGATACTGAGGGATCCTAGGGGCTAGCATGAGCTTTGATATGTTGATAGGTGCCACAGGTAGCCCATATGTCCCTTCTGCCAGGGGTAAGGGGAATGACTCCTTTGGGTAGATGGGAACCAGCTTCAAAAGTCCCTGAGGAATGCTGGCTTTTATCTAGTCACCAGAAATTTTCTTACAGTCCAGGTTGAACTCACTTTTAGATATTTGCACAGCCTGAGACCTAACATTCCAACCTTTTGTTAATGATTAGGGATGGTATTGTCTCTTCTGTAATTGCTTCAAGGCTGGGGAGGGTCTTCATGGAGACCTGGAAGGCTGGAATGTGGTTAAAGTTGTGTGGAGAGGGGAGGGGCATCGGTGATGGCAAGACACATCTGGTTCACTGTGCAGGGTCTGCAGCCACCTTAGGCTAATGAGATGAAGACCACTTTGGAGCAGCTGCAGGACCATGGTTGACTTCTTGATGATGTCTGTCAGCAGAGTGGAAATCTACTGGGATAGATACAGACTAGGGACAGACTGTAAAGTTAAGGAGCTTAAGGGAAAAATCTTTATATTGGTTGTACACTTGAATCTTCTGGGCCTGACTCGTGGTCCTGGTGGGTTGAGGTAGGGAGTGAAAAGGAACCCCAAGACCAGGGGAAGGAAAGAGCCCACCCTCAGGGGCAGGCTGTAGACAGAAAAACTTAAGCTAATTGACAGGAATATTCAGGCAAAGGATCCTGGTGTCTACTGGACCTGTTTAGATGAATCCAAGTCGTAACTGCCTTAAACTTATGCAAATTTTAAAAATTTTACAAAAAGAGATAAACGTCTTAGATATATTAGCAGGACCAGTGTCCATAATCTTCACTGTATGTCTGTGTAGGGAAAGCAGCCAAGGAGTGTCTGTGAACAGCTGGAGGACACCCAAACCTTTGAGCCTGAGTAAAGCCGAGCTTGAAGAATGTCAGTGTGATAGAATTGGGCCTGGGTGAGTGTAGATTGGACAGGAGTGTTTACAGCTCAATGGGAAGCACTTTAAAAAAAATTTCATTTGTTTTCTTACTTCCCTGATATGGTAATCTATTATTTTTAATTATTATTATTATTATTATTATTATTATTATTATTATTTTACTTATTCACTTTACATCCCACTCACTGCCCATCTCCCAGTCATTCCCTCTCACAATCCATCCTTTATGCCCCCTCTTCGTCTCCTCTGAGCTGGTGGGGAACCCCTGGGTATCCTCCCATCCTAGTGTGTCAAGTGAGAAGCACTTTTAAATCTGTGTTTAGAAAACAAGCAAAGGAAACATTTCTGAGCCTCTGACTGTGGTGACAGTAAGCAGAGCTTCAGCAACGCTAGATGAATAGTTTATCAGAAATCCCCCGGTGAGTGTCAAACCTAGAGCTCTGAAGTTTTAGCATCCTTTACACTCCTTAAATCATTTCCTCAGACCTTTGCAATTTGTATTCACTCATCATATACCACACCCCTAGGCCTTCATGACTTACATAAACTATTTTTTTTTCTTTCATCTGGTAACATCCAATCATTTATCACGAGACAAAGGTGCTTAGTTACTGAGAGCAGTCATTGGAAGGCAAGGTCTATTAAGTAAAGGAATAGTAAAAGTAATTTTTTCCATTAACTAATTGATTTATTCACCTTACGTCCCATTCATTGCCCTACCTTCTCCTGGTCCTCCAAAGTGGTTGTACAAGTTTGCACTCCCACCAGCCGTGGAAGAGTATTCCCTGTGCTCCAACTTCACCAACATGTGCTGTCACTTGAGATTTTAATCTTAGTTATTCTGATGAGCATAAGGTGGAATCTCAGGGTTGATTTGATTGGCATTTTATGATGACTAAGGATGTTGATCTTTCTTTAAGTGCTTCATGATTCCTCTGTTGAGAGTTCTCTGTTTAGCTCTGTACCCCATTTTTTTAATTGGGTTATGTAGAATGTTGGTGTCTAATTCCTTGAGTTTGTTTTAAAATTTGAATATTAGCCCTCTGTCAGATGTAGGGTTGGTGAAGAACTCTTTCCCAATCTGTAGCCTGCTGGTTTGCTCTATTGATGGTGTCTTGCCTTACAGAAGCTTTTCAGTTTCATGAGGTCCCGTTTATCAATTGTTGATCTTAGCCTGAGCCATTGGTGTTCTATCTAAGAAGACGTCTCCTGGGAGCTCCAGTGAGTTCAGGGCAGTTCCCCACTTTCTTGTTCTTTTCATGATGAAAAGGCTGGGCTGATGCCATGGCAGGCTTCAAATTGGCAGTTAAAGAGCCTAGGCCTAAATCTCTGTTTCCAAGAACTGGGTAATTTCAGGTAAGCCCAGGCCTCAGAAGCTGCCCTGCCACTTGGCCTGAGCCAAGGACAATGGGTCAGCATCAGTCTCTAGACTTCCTTAGCTACTTCCTCAGCAACAGTTTCCAGACCTCCCGAGCAAGTTTTCATTCCCCATGCCCCAGTAATGAAATGTCCACATATATAGACCCTCCCAATGATCATCTCAGTAGATGCTGAAAAGGCCTTTGACAAAAATACAGCACACCTTCATGTTATAAGTCTTGGGGAAATTTAAAGTAATGCCACTAAAATCAGGGACAAGATAAGGCTGTCCACCCTCTCCCTATCACCTCACTATAGTACCTGAAGTACTACCCTAGTTACGGCAGTAAGACAACTGAACAAGATCAAAGGGATACAGATTGGAAAGTAAGAAGTCAAAGTATAGCTATTCTCAGACTGTATAATAATATACATAAGCAAGCCTCCAAATTCTTCTGGAGAACTCCTACAACTGATAAACACCTTTGGCAAAGTGGCTGGGTATAAAATTAACCCAAAAAAGTCAGTAGCCCTCCTTTATACAAACAATAAATGAGCCAAGAAAGAAATTAGGGAAAAAACACACTTTACAATAGCCACAAATAGTATGAAATATCTTGGAGTAACTCTAACAAGCAAGTGGCAGAGACCTGTATGACAAGAACTTCGAGTCTCCGAAGAAAGGAATTGAGGGAGATATCAAAAGATGGGAAGATGTTTGTCGGAGTAACAGTGAAAATGGCCACCATACCTAAAGCAATCTACAAATTCAATGCAATTCCCATCAAAATTCCAACACAATTCTTTACAGACTTGAACTAATATTTCTCAATTTCATATTGAAAATCAAACAAACAAATAAACAAACAAAACAGGATAGCTAAAACAATCATGAGCAGTAAGAGATTTTTGGGAGGACACCATCCCTGATCTCAAGCTGTACTACAGAGCAATAATAATAAAAACTGTATGTTCTCGGTATAGGAACAGATTGATCAATAGAATCAAATAGAGGACTCTGAAATATACCTACACACCTGTGGACACTTGATTTTTTGACAAAGAAGGCAAAACCATACAATGAAAAAAAGAAAGCATCTTCGACAATTGGTACTGGTCCAACTGGATTTCTCTGCAGGAGAACAGTGCACATAGATCCATATCTATCACCCTGCACAGAACTCAAGTCCAAGTGGACCAAAGACTCCATGTAAAACTGGATACACTAAATATAGCAGAACAGAAAGTAAAAGTAAATTTTTAGTTAATAACAACATCATGGAGGCTTGAGTTTGTTATTACCTTGAGACTTGTTTTGTGAGTTTAAAAGTAAGGCCTGGTTTTTACATACGAAACGACTGCACTGCAGCTGTAGCTTGGGGGAGGAGCTGGCTAAGGTTGGCTTATTCTTGATGGATTGTCCGGTAATCCAAGCCATCAAAGAGATGTGCGAATTGAAAATCACCACCCCGAATATGCCTCATATCTGATCTCAGGAGCTAAGCAGAATTGGGTCTGTTTTATACTTGAATGGGAGACATTTGTCTTTTGACTAGAAGGATATGGACATTTCATTTTTTTAATATGCTTGAAAATAATTGTTAATTTTATTTTACGTGTATGGGTATCTTACCTGCATGTATTGAGAAGTCTAATTTTGATATTTCACAGTCTCTGCACAAATGCCAAGGGCTTCTCCCTAATGTATTCTGTATGACCAGAATAGTCTTGATATCAAAACATGATGATGGCATCACAGAAAAAAATGCACATACCACTATGCTGTGCGAATAGGCGCTCTCTGTAGGCTCCCATTAAGTAGATCCTGGCAACAATATGGAGGGAATTATAATATGGTAAGGGAAGGTGTCACAAGAATGGAAGGTTGGCGATATGCCTGAAAGACCATTTACATAATATAATGTATTCCTATTATAGTAATAGAATAGAAATAAACTTAAAGCTACTAGGGTGAGGGACAGGATGTAAAAGAAATAAAGCCTTAGTCCGACACCCTATGATGATGAAAGAGTCAAAGACCTAGCTACATAACATGTTTTCTTTTGCATGATAAAGACCATCCTTGGAAAATCTCACTGCTGGCAACAGATGCGGAAGCCTGGGAGTTTCAGCAGAAGATCAGCTTCTGACGCTGACAGCATCTTCTGTCTCAGCGTGTTTGCTTTGCACTGTGCTCAATAAATATTCCTGCTAGGACAACTGGAAAAGAAGAAATTAGACAAGAAGTAAGGGCTGATTCATATTCATGTAAATTGTTCTGTGATACACCCTCCCCTGCCCCACTCACACACACACACACACACACACACACACACACACACACACACATATATATACACACACAGAGATATAAGTATGAGGAAAATAATTTTGAAAATAAAAGTAGAAGCAAAGTTATTTCTGTATAAAATCAATATAGTCTAGTGTGACAACAGTCCTAAGAAGTCTACTAAAGTGTTTAGGTAAGTGGGAAGTTTGGCAATCAATCAACTAATGAAAATAGTCTCTTTATGCCAGAACCTGATAATAAAATTAAGAGCAGATCTATTCCCACTCCAACCAAAAATGGTAAACTGTGGGTAGTAAATTTGGCTGAAGAAGCAGAAGGATTGCTCACTGCAAACTGAAGTACACGGTTGGAAGAAATGTAATGGGTTACAAATAAATTAAAGTACATCCCATGTAGTAGGATGAGAATATGGAATGTATCAGGAAAAAAAATCTCAGATTGAGCTAAATACCCAACTCAATATTAAAATGTACTCAGACGCTTATGGTCAAGGCAGTCCACCTTTGAAATGGATACATAGTCAACGTGGTGGGGAAAGTCCAATTCCCTGTTGCTGCTGGAATGACCATGTGGAAGGTCGAATGTGAACCATACCCCGTGTAAAACTCATCTGACTGGACAATTGGTGTAAGTAAGAGTGCCCATCAGAGCATTGGCATACCTTTTTGATTTTTTTTTTTAATATCCAGAGATGTGCATAGAGTAAGACAGAAATGACAAGGTCTAGAGAAAACACAGAGATCAGGACAGGAACTGTGCTTTGGAACCAGTCAACATATGCTAAAAATGCTTACCACAAAGCTACCGCAAGGCTCTTCAGTTCCCTTCTATGTATATCCATATCCAGCCTGGAGGAAGGCATACAAGCACAGACAAGAGGGTATGTTCCAGTGTCAGCATTCCAGTGTCAGCATTCCAGTGTCAGCATTTCAGTGTTAGCATTCCAGTGTCAGCATTATAGTGTTAGCATTCCAGTGTCAGCATTCCAGTGTCAGCATTCCAGTGTTAGCAGCACTGTCATTCCTCATAGTTGAAAGATGAAAACAGCTTTAATAGTGATCAGACATAAGTAATGATGGTGAAGTATCCATGAATGAAGCATGACTTGGCAACCAAGAAGTAGTGAGGTAACAATCCCTGCTGTGCCATAGCTAAACATGGAAGTGGTAGGTGAAAGGAGCCATCTCAGAGCAGAGAATGTCCATTATCTTCTGTTGAATCTAACTTAGACACAGTGAGTATAATTAATGTGAGGCTGGCAACAGCAAGCGAATGAGAAAGAGGCAGCATTGGCTAATGTAGAAGTACTTTTCAGACACAAAGGGGAGCTTAGATCGAGCTGTGATGAGGGTCACCTGGCTGGGAGCATAGCACATTCAGCGTGGGTCAATTCGATAATCTGGACTTTGCATAAAAAGTCATGGCTTAAGGAACAGTAAGAAAACTAGCACACACACACACACACACACACACACACACACACAGAAGAATTGATAATTAAATAATAATATTAAAATAACCAGCCTACTGTAGAATTGAGGAGTTTTACTCCTGAAACAAAGGAGTAAAAGGAGAACAGAAAAGCAATTTGAAGGAACAGTGCACAACACTGTTTCAACAGGTGTGATGAAAGTTTATAGAGTCTGTAACCTCAGACAACTGAGGCATTTAGATAAAGCATGTTCGTTCAATCATGATGTGCGTACATCACCTACAGCTATAGTCAGTGCATGCCTTACATATCTAAGGGATACGTAAACAACCTACATCCATGAAGTACCTAAACCATGGATGTCTAAGGTGTGTATAAGCCATTTGCATCTAAATATCATGTGACAATTTTTCCTGGGACACAATAGGCCTGTCTTCTTGCTCCAGAAAGGGATCCCAGGATGACCGAAATGTGGATACCATTAAAGTTAAACTTGGTTAACTAATGAGTTTTACTGGGTTTACTTACAGGAATTTGGTATGGGATTACTTAAAATGACTCAAAGACAGTCATATTACCAAAGTTCACATTGGCCCACATCACCACCAACATGGGCTCACAAAATTGGAAACCTGTAGCACACTTGTCTTCAGGTATCTTGATGGGATAGGAAGTGTCTTCAGGTAACTTGGTTAGACAAAGCCCTTTCCATGCAGCCTTGGTAGCCTCTCTGCTTTTTCTAAGTGGCTAGAAACTTTGCAGCTTGTCCTGTCTTAGAGTGACTCTCCACGGTTTTTCTATTTACTGGGAAGGAGGGGATTAGTGAATGTGTTCAGTTTCAGGGACTTCCTGAGGCTATTCTGAGTTGCTCATTTTCTGTCTTAAGGACCTTTCTTGGGAGATGAAGCATTTTACTGGGAAGAAAGTACTACATAACACTGTCTAAACCTCACATGTCTAAAGTGTGTATAAACAACCTGTATCCATGTTATGTATAAACCACTTATACATGAGGTTTATATGACATCTACTTAACATCTCAGTGATGAGATACCTACTCAGGAGTATATAAAAAGAACCCGGCATTATGCTATGTATACCCTATCCATGTCCATGTGTGTATCCACAGTGGAGATGAATAGACCCAGCAAACACAGGAGTATAAAAACAACACACCAAGAAATGTCCCAAACTGGCATGAAAACCCAGGATAGAGAAGATGCTACTCACAGTCACAGGAAAAGATTTGGTATGTGGAGTAATGATAAGCTACTTAGTGACTGACTTGTTATCACAGTCAAGTTTGAGATGGTTGTAGACAGCCAAGATAGTCTGCTTCTGTGCCTCCTCCCGCTATGTTCCACTCAGGGAAGCTAAGGCCCATAGAAGTCCAGCAGGTGACCACTGTGGAGGAGTCGGTGACAATACCCTAATGAGGATCCTGAGCTGCCAGGAAACTATAACATAGTGTTGGAAAAAGACTACCCAGCACATAAGCTGTGCAGGCGCCAAAGCTGAGCTGTGGTTGCAAATGTAGCTACTGAACATTTTAGGTAGGATTAAAGTGAGAGACAATCCTACACTATTCAACTGTTAAGTTCCTGCACTTTTCACTTTTTAGTGACAGGCACCCTGAAAGACCTGTTAATCATCTTAATTACCTTTCGTGCATATTCACATGATTTCCACCAGTTCAAAACTTCACAGCTGAGGGAGGATAGCTCAGAGAGCCCTCCCCTAACGTAAGCAAACTCTGGTTGCCATGCCTACCGTCCACAACAAAGAAATAACCTCTGCTGTCAAATAGTGGATCTCCGAAGGCCCGTGTGAAGTAGACAGAACAGATGAGCAGAAACAAGAACTTAAAAATACGCACACTGAAACGAGCAGATAAGAAGTGATCATCGGGTCTAATTACGATTCGAGAGGTGTTAGGGTGGATGCCAATGTAAATCATGTGACCAACGGCTTCTAAACAGCAGAACGTGTTGGAAACGGGGCAAAGAAGCTGCCCATTTCGAAAGATACCATGGGCAAAAGGCCCAAACAAGAGTTTCCTATCATGGCAGTATAATTTAATTCTATGAAACACATGCTCTCAAAGGGAAGCCTCATAAACTAGTGAAGAAAGAAAAGCTGAGAAAAATGGAAGAAATTAAAGAAAGATTTCTTTTCGTGTACCTCCTGTCCATGCAACTCATCCTCCTGTCTGCCTCCCCCAACTTCTGGAATGATCTGGAAAAGCCCCCACATGATCCCATAAATTAGTTTTAGCTAATTCTAACTTAATTTCTAGGAAATTGGTGTTGAATGTACATGTACACACACACACACACACATACACACACACACACACATATATGCACACACACAAACACAAACACACACACATGTGTATGTGCAAATTTGGCATGTGTGCACATATATGTGCTCCTGTGTATGTGCATGTGCATGTATGTATGTGTATGCATGGAATGACCTGAGGAAGACTCCCAAACCTGGAAAAATAGAACCCCTGAGCTCCTCCTCTCAGCCACCTGAGAAAACATCTTGCAGAATGTTTACTTCATCCTTCTGAGTACTGGTATTTATTTCTTATTTAGTATTTTCACGCTTAAAGCACACCTCACATATCAGTAAAAAAATTTCTTTCCTTTTGTTTATTTTCAACACATCCCGCAGAGGCCATCCTAAATCACCCAGCACAGCCATGAAATGTAGACGCCGTGGGAACGCTCGGCACCTTGATGAAAGGCTGTTTGGTATTCAGAAACCTTCATGCCTGTCAGGGAACTCTGCTGACTTTGCATCTAGAAAGTGTGAGGCGTGAGACTGTTGTTTCCTTTGCTCCTCAGGTTCTCTGGTCAAATATGCACAAAAGGGTTGGAGCTGCCTGGCCCAAATCCACCCGGAGCACCCAGGGCCTGCCGGGAGTTTTCTGTGTGGTCTGCTTTCTACTCCAATATGTTTACGTTGATTTTGATGATCTAACGTAGGTGAGGAAGAATATCTCCTGAATCTGTACAGAACTGGGAAGTTGGAAGAGCCAAAAAGCAGGACACAAACCAAATTAATCCTCACTCAGGGAGAACGTAAATGGTTTGGTGAAAACTGACCTACAGTGCAGTTACCTCTGTCCCTGCAACTGTGTCCCTGGCTCAGCTGAGAGGTCCGGGGAAGGATCTACGGACTCGGAGAAGCCACTTGCAGGTTTCTGAGAGAAGGTCTGGAGGCAGGGTGGATAGGTGGTCAGGCAGGGGTAGCTGCTCTCAGAACTGCTGCAGTAAGGCTGCAAACAAGGACCGATCTCCCCTGCACAGGAACCTCAGATCTGCATGCGAATCACCAGGAAAACAGCATTCATGAGTTGGTTAGACACCTTTTATTACCTAGCTTCTGATTTTTTCTTGTTAACTTGTGACCCCTGTCACTCACTTACCTTTTTGGTCTCCATCATGCAAAGGAAATTCTGGAAAATCTAGCTGTACAAGTCAAGTTCGCAAGCACATAGCATTGGCCTGAACTTGTCAAACAATACCCAACGTGTTCAACATCAGGGCCTTACGGGAAGTGATGTCATAGCACCCACAGGAAAGAACATTGGGCTCATGGAGCGTCAGTGTTTTTCACAGTTGTTTTTGCCTTTGACCACAGACACTGTCGTCCCTCACTGTCTCAGTTAGAGTCTTATTGCTGTGAACAGACACCATGACCAACATGAGTTTTATAAAGGACAACATTTAATTGGGGCTGGCTTACAGGTTCAGAGGTTCAGTCCATCATCATTAAGGCCGGAGCATGGCAGCATTACAGCATCCAGGCAGGCATGGTGCAGGAGGAGCTGAGTTCTACATCTTCAACGGAAGGAAGCCAGGAACAGACCAAGCATCCTCAGGCAGCTAGAAGGGTCTCCAAGTCCAAGCCCACAGTGACACACTTCCTCCAACAAGGCCACACCTTCTAATAGTGCGACTTCCTGGGCCAAGCATGTGCAAACCATCACACTCACCACCCACACGTAATTTCAGCAGCTGTTCTGTTGCCCAGGTGAGCAGAGTCTGGGTCTTTCTGGACAGTATTCTTGCCATGAACTCATGCCTCATGGACTTCCCAAGGAGTGTGGTTGCCACCAATAATTTGATCCTGCACATACGTGTGAACAGATCACAGATGTGTCATGACTCCCCCCGCCTGAGTGGCATTCTCTGAATGTGAACTTGGAATACTCTATCCCCAGCTGTGAGTTGCTATGCAGATGAAAACTGCCAACACGGGAGAGGGGGTCATTCCATTTCCTCAAATATATTCTCAGGCGTGGGTCGACAGACTCTACCCTTTTTTTAAGGAACCCCTGTACTGGCTTTTGTAGTTGCTGTATCAGTTTACATGTCCACTGACAGTAACAATAATGATAATAATAAATATTACAACTTTCATTGGTCCAGGAAAGGAAGCTGACACACCATTCCCTTCAGATGATTCAGTTTATTAGAAGAAAGGACCTTGAATCCTACATCCTACACACACACACACACACACACACACACACACACACACACACACCTACACACACACACCCCAGCATTTAAAAGGAATTGGGTCTTTATATGATTCCATGCGGATTTCCCTCCTCCTGACAGGAGGCCAGGCTGTGTTCTGACAGTATATGGCAGGCACCACCATGGAGAACAGAATGGCTTCCTTTGGTCTTCACAATGGCTGCTCAAACATACTGGTTTAAAGGGTTTATCATCTGAAGATAGAAGCAACATGAGATTCGAGTGGAAACATAGTGGTTGATAAAAATAGTAGAAATTAATAACAGAATTGATTCCAGAAAGTGTCAGTAATACTGACATAGGAGATCATCACACAGAAATGAGACCCACTCCCCGTCACCAGGACTCCAGGTCACCAGCAGGTAGTCACAGGGCCTTGTTGCACATCCCACAGTTTTCCCCAGTCACTGTTTTTAACTAGTGCCTTAACAAAGTAGGAGAGGAAGATAGGGATGGGCGTAAGGAACTGAAGGAGGCATTAGGACTGATGATGATGTGTGCTGGGAGCTTGCATTCCATCCCAAGCCTCTTTTGCAGTCAGAATCATTCTGCCAATGAACAGGTGACACCTACTTTGTTAGCTTAATGCAAAGACACACGGATTGGATTGCTGCCCTAGCCAAGGGTTTGGAATGGAGCTCTGGAGAGTGGTTTTCCCACCAGCCTAATTTTCATTTCAAAACTGGCATTCCTTCGTTAAGAGTTAGTTCCTCCGTAAGTGAATAGACATTCATCCCTCCCATCTCTAATTCTAAATTCTTGTGCTGTATTCTAGGTAGTGAAGAAAGTGGTGTGTTCGATATGTGTATTTTAAACTTAAAAGATACAGTCATTTAACTGCCAACAGCGTGCACGGACACACACACACACACACACACACACACACACACACACAATTGGCAACAGATTCGAAGTTCTGTATTAAGATTCAATGATAATACTTGGAAGTTTAAAAATCTTCCTAAGCGCCTTGGCCATCAAAGAAACATTTAGCTGTGTGCAATTGTACTCAAGTGTGCTATAGAGCAGTCGCGGTATGAGTGATTGGGTATATTTACAGATGCAAGAACGGGCTAACATTTTACTAAAGTCATCTCCAGACATACAGGAAAACTTCAACTTTGTATTTGTCCTCAAGCGTTGGTAAATATGATAAGGAGGGTGATAATAAACACTACAGCTTTTGTTGGTCCAAGAAAGGAAGCTGATGTACTATTCTCTTCAGAAGAAAGGACCTGGAAATTCTGGTCAGGCCTTAAGGCGGGGAGGAGAATATCAGGCAGAAAGTGGTAGTGTGTTGGGGAGACTAAGCACGACGGGGCCTGTCTTAGTTAGGGATTTTATTGGTGGAGTAAAATGCTGTGACCGAAAGAAAAGCAGCTTAGATAAGAAAGGGTTTATTTCGGCTTAAAATTCTCAGGTCATGCTCTGGCACTGAGACAGCTCAGGGTAGACTTTCAGCGCAGGAACCTGGAGACAGAAACTAACCAGACACCGCAGAGGAACTCAGCTCACTGACTTATTCCTCACGGCTTGCTCAGTTTGATTTTGGCGACATCCCAGGACCACCTTCTCAGGGGTGGAAACTGCCACAGTGGGCTGGAACTTTCTACACCAACAATTAACCAAGAAAATCAATAAACTACCCACAACAATTTGGTAGGGGCATTTTCTTCATTAAGGTTCCCTCTTCGGTTTTTTTTTTTTTTTCCGGAGCTGGGGACCGAACCCAGGGCCTTGCGCTTCCTAGGTAAGCGCTCTACCACTGAGCTAAATCCCCAGCCCCGAGGTTCCCTCTTCTTAAGTGTCCCTCTCGCTTGTGTCAAGTCAATAAAACGAACCAGGATATGGCTGTAAAGCCGTGGTTCTCAACCGTCCTAATGCTGCAACCTTTTAATACGGGTCCTCGTGTTATGATGACCCCAGCCATAACATTATTTTGGATGCTACTTC
Organism: Rattus norvegicus; assembly: GCF_021556685.1. Classification (NCBI taxonomy): domain Eukaryota; kingdom Metazoa; phylum Chordata; class Mammalia; order Rodentia; family Muridae; genus Rattus; species Rattus norvegicus. Next base: position 82,320,381 of record NC_141549.1, on the reverse strand, counting down.
TTAACTGTAATCTTGCTTTTGTTATGAATCGTGACGGAAATATTCTCAGAGATAGAGGTTTACCGGCAGGATCGCTGGGAAGGAGAGGCTTCACTTGAAAGCATAGAGAGGTGTTTTATTAAGAGGGAGAATAGGAAGGATGGATAGGAATCATGAGAGGGCTAGTAGGGGGAGCCAAGACCAGTATCTCCTGAAAGAGTTCCTAGAGAAACTCAAAGACAAAGGGTGTTGCGGTGAGTTTCAGCTATACCGCTTTGTGCAGCAGATTGCGCGCGCGCCTGCCCGGGAGCCATCTTTGGATCTGAGGATGAGAGACGCACTCACACATTAGCTCATTTTTAAAACGCCTTCGCTACCTCAAAGGCTGGGCACTCCTAAACCTTCCCCTGCTTTCCCAAGCTCAACTGGAGAAATGGCCAGTGGCCGCTTACCTGAAATCTCACATCACTGATTGGCTTTCTCTCCTGCTGCTCCTACGTCCCATCCTTCCACGCTGAGTCATGGAGATTCTCTCCCGTTCCTCTTCATCCTCACCCACACAACTCTAAGGGATCCTGGCCCCATGCCCAACCATTAGCCACTGGCATCTTCATTGATGGATCAAAACCAACTGGGGGCAAGGACCTAGCGTTTAGACATGCAGAATCCCAATTGAAGCAAAGCGTTAGAACCAATCTCAGACAAAAGGGCATGTCAGACTTTTATAAATTTGGGGGTCTGGTAAGTCATTTCCCATCAACATATTGTTCAACATAATATCTCTGACAGAAAGCATGGAAAAGCCAGTTACCATGAACGAAGTACTGTCAAGTCACAGCGCACAGTGCTTCTTAACTTTTTTGACCCACAGAGCTCCCTGTAGGTGTGCAGGTCCTTCAACCCGTGGGTTCTGGCCTTTGAAGAATAGCCACTGTGAGGCTAGGCACTTCATCTCCCACTGAGGCCAGACAAGACAGCTCAGCTAGAAGAATATATCCTCACCCACCTGGTCAGAGAAGGGAGATGGGGAATAGAGAATGGGGGATGAGGGATGGGGGAAGGATTGTGGGCAGGTATGCATGTGTGGCCAGGGAAGGGGTCAGTGAGTAGGATGTAAAGTGAATAAGTTAAAAAAAAAGACCTAAGTTTAGTTTATAAAAAGAAAAGAGTAGCCACTGTTTTAAAAAGGGCAGGCTCATGGTCTGACAAACTTCGCAGTACATTTCTTTAAGAAAGGTAAGCCGCCTCTAGTTAAAATTTTGGTCTACCTGCTACAAAACATAAAGTTAAATTATCTAACGGAATAATTAATGTTTACTTAGTCTGCTCAATAATTTTGAATTGACCCATGGGAAAGAAACTCTAAGTCTGAAATTATAGATCCAGGACTCATTTCTATAAACAATAATTTGGGTGATTGTTAGAATTGTGGAAAGCCCTAAGTAGTTTCGGGGGTCGAAACAATTGAGGTGCTTCCCTTTATTACTTTTATATATCTATCTACGTGGATGCTAATGAAAAGCCCCAGGTGCTAGGCTTTGTGCAGCTCTTATGATATGTTAGCATATTGTATGAGTCAGGGTTCTCTAGAGTCACAGAACTCATGGGTAGTCTCTATATAGCAAGGGAATTTGTTGATGACTTTAAGGGCTGTAGTCAGCAGCAGCTGTGAATAGAAGTCCAAGGATCTAGCAGTTGCTCAGTCCCACAAGGCAAGCAGTGAAGATGTCCAATGTCCTTATGTCTCCAGCAGACGGTGTGTCCCAGATTAAAGGTGTGTACCCCCACGCCTGGATCTGGGACTTGTTTTGTCTCAGATGACCTTGTACTCAGAGATCTCCTTGCCTCAGTCTCCTGGGAATCATAGCCACTGTGCCTCAAGATCTCCATGCCAAGATCCAGGTCAGAAACTTGTATCTCCCAGCCTCAAGGTCTGGATCACAGGCGAGCTTTCCAATTCTGGATTGCAGTTCATCCCAGATAGAGTCAGGCTGACAACCAGGAGCAGCCACTACACATATCTACTCACTTAAAGTCTGGCCTCTACTTCTGGAGACTTACAAATAGCAACTGGTTCTGACTTGCGTGTGCCCTTAGTAAAATGCGGGGCCGCCTGAAAGCACGGATTGAATCTGTGTGAAGGTCTTGTTGTTCTTACATCCTAATTTCAATGTGCACAAAGAACAATGAACATTTAGGGCTGAGGGAGAATGCATCTCCATCTCGTAGGTTAAACACTTCCAGGAACGACATAGGGGGCTCTGAGCCACTAGGGAAGGACTGGACAGCAAAGAACAATAAGCCAGGGCCTGGGGCAACCTGCACAGCTGTGCACTATAGTTGTTGTTGTTGTTGTTGTTGTTGCTGCTGTTATTGTTCTGAGTGGCCATGCACAGATGTGCAGCAGTCAGTCCTGAGGCAAGTGAACGATCACACACATCTGAGAGTTCTCTGTCGTCCTTCACTTTATCAACATAGTTGCCTCCAAGTGGGTCCAAATCTGATATCCATCACCCCATGAAGTAAACATGGCTGCTGATTGGTTATGACTGAGTTAATGGAATCTATATTGACTCTAAGTGTAAGCATCATTTATCATAATAGTTAACTTTTTAAAGCAGAGAGGTCGTGGTGTGTTGTTTTGGTAAATTCCTCAAAGCATAAAAGGGAGAAAGCAAGAGCAAGCTCCAGAGAGGGGTTGAATGCCCTCTTTCTCCCCTTGGGACTCACTCCTTTGTTGCTTTCTACTTAGTGTATGGCTTGCTGTCTTGAACCTGGTAATAAGCAATAGGAGAAATCAGATGACAGTTTGTTTACATGGAGAATATCTGGGTTTTGTTCTCATGAAGTGCTATATTCATAGACAGACTGTTAATGGAAAGAACAATAGAGACATATAAAAAGGAAGAAAAGCACATCTAGCATGGTATCTTGCCTTTTGGTTTTGGAGCATATATAAGAGTCTGGAGACAGCTGTAAGGTGTGCCCCTAATGAAGGAAGGTCAGAATACAAATGTTTGAAGACACCTGTATGCCCTTAGATGACTTGCAGGTTTCCAATCTCCTTGGAAATAAATCTGGGTTGAACTAAGCTTTGGGGTACTGGAGATGGCACTCTTGTGCCACCAACTCTCAAGAGCAGCCAGACTTGGCAGCCTCCTTATTAACGGTGTTGGGAGTAAAGGGGAGTAGAGAATAGCCTTAGAATTCTATTCGTTTAACAAATTGAGTTTTGGTAAATATTTACTGCACATTTCTGTGGATCAGGCACTCCTTTGGAATTTGGAACATGTGAGTAAACAAAGCACTGAGAAGTATAAACACGAGTGATCAAGACGATAAGCCTTCTCTGTGGTAATATGTGTGTAATTCAGCATAGAATCTAAACGAGCTATGAAGGCAGGAGATAGAATTAAGCCAAGTCAAGGGGTGTCAGGCTGCAGATGAAGCAGGGGCACTGGTGAGGTCGCAGGATTGGGGTGCTCCAAACCCAAGCGATGATGACAGTGACTCACTATTCTCACTCAGAACACAAGACCAAGGTTCCTTGGAGAGATGGTCACTGAGATCTGGATCTGGGACTTGTTTTGTCTCAGATGACCTTGTACTCAGAGATCTCCTTGCCTCAGTCTCCTGGGAATCATAGCCACTATGCCTCAAGATCTCCATGCCAAGATCCAGGTCAGAAACTTGTATCTCCCAGCCTCAAGGTCTATGAGAGCCCATTCAGCCTTGAGACTGTGTGAGTCACGATCCTCTTCGCTTCTTTTAGAAGTTATGCGTATGCTGGAGAGAAAATGGCTCAGAGGTTAACAGCCTTGAATGCTCTTCCTGAGGACCCAAGTTCAGTTCCCAGCACCCACATGGCAGCTGCAACTGTCTGCAACTCTGGTTCTAGGGAATCTAACATACAGGCAAAACACCAATGCACATAAAATAAAAATAAATAAATTATCTTTAAAAAAAGAAGAAGTTATGTGTTTACATAAACCAAAATTCACAGCTGTGCAAAGTAGGCTCTTGAAAGAGATGTGATATGACTAGTCACATACCTTATATATAATTCCATCATCAAATATCCTACTTTGGGAATAGCCTAAATATTATTGTTATCGGCATTTAAAGAATGAGGGCCAGACCCGGTGAGAGAGAGACCCAACCGCCTGGTCAGGTGGGCACTCCTGAGGCTGCAGAGCGGAAGAGACCACCAACACTGCTCACCCCTGCCCACATCCCTGGCCCAAGAGGAAACTGTATAAGGCCTCTGGGCTCCCGTGGGGGAGGGCCCAGGAGCGGCAGGACCCCTGCCACAGACACCGCCGGACCCTGAAGGAAACAGACCGGATAAACAGTTCTCTGCACCCAAATCCCGTGGGAGGGAGAGCTAAACCTTCAGAGAGGCAGACAGGCCTGGGAAACCAGAAGAGACTGCTCCCTGCACACACATCTCGGACGCTAGAGGAAAAAGCCAAAGACCATCTGGAACCCTGGTGCACTGAAGCTCCCGGAAGGGGCGGCACAGGTCTTCCTGGTTGCTGCCGCTGCAGAGAGCCCCTGGACAGCACCCCACGAGCAAACCTGAGCCTCGGGACCACAGGTAAGACCAAATTTTCTGCTGCAAGAAAGCTGCCTGGTGAACTCAAGACACAGGCCCACAGGAACAGCTGAAGACCTGTAGAGAGGAAAAACCACACCCCCGAAAGCAGAACACTCTGTCCCCATAACTGACTGAAAGAGAGGAAAACAGGTCTACAGCACTCCTGACACACAGGCTTATAGGACAGTCTAGCCACTGTCAGAAATAGCAGAACAAAGTAACACTAGAGATAATCTGATGGCGAGAGGCAAGCGCAGGAACCCAAGCAACAGAAACCAAGACTACATGCCATCATCGGAGCCCAATTCTCCCACCAAAACAAACATGGAATATCCAAACACACCAGAAAAGCAAGAGCTAGTTTCAAAATCATATTTGATCATGATGCTGGAGGACTTCAGGAAAGACCTGAACACACTTAGGGAAGCACAGGAAAACATTAATAAACAAGTAAAAGCCTACAGAGAGGAATCGCAAAAATCCCTGAAAGAATTCCAGGAAAACACAATCAAACAGTTGAAGGAATTAAAAATGGAAATAGAAGCAATCAAGAAAGAACACATGGAAACAACCCTGGATATAGAAAACCAAAAGAAGAGACAAGGAGCTGTAGATACAAGCTTCACCAACAGAATACAAGAGATGGAAGAGAGAATCTCAGGAGCAGAAGATTCCATAGAAATCATTGACTCAACTGTCAAAGATAATGTAAAGCGGAAAAAGCTACTGGTCCAAAACATACAGGAAATCCAGGACTCAATGAGAAGATCAAACCTAAGGATAATAGGTATAGAAGGGAGTGAAGACTCCCAGCTCAAAGGACCAGTAAATATCTTCAACAAAATCATAGAAGAAAACTTCCCTAACCTAAAAAAAGAGATACCCATAGACATACAGGAAGCCTACAGAACTCCAAATAGATTGGACCAGAAAAGAAACACCTCCCGTCACATAATTGTCAAAACACCAAACGCACAAAATAAAGAAAGAATATTAAAAGCAGTAAGGGAAAAAGGTCAAGTAACATATAAAGGGAGACCTATCAGAATCACACCAGACTTCTCGCCAGAAACTATGAAGGCCAGAAGATCCTGGACTGATGTTATACAGACCCTAAGAGAACACAAATGCCAGCCCAGATTACTGTATCCAGCAAAACTCTCAATTAACATTGATGGAGAAACCAAGATATTCCATGACAAAACCAAATTTACACAATATCTTTCTACAAATCCAGCACTACAAAGGATAATAAATGGTAAAGCCCAACATAAGGAGGCAAGCTATACCCTAGAAGAAGCAAGAAACTAATCGTCTTGGCAACAAAACAAAGAGAATGAAAGCACACAAACATAACCTCACATCAAATATGAATATAACGGGAAGCAATAATCACTATTCCTTAATATCTCTCAATATCAATGGCCTCAACTCCCCAATAAAAAGACATAGATTAACAAACTGGATACGCAACGAGGACCCTGCATTCTGCTGCCTACAGGAAACACACCTGAGAGACAAAGACAGATACTACCTCAGAGTGAAAGGCTGGAAAACAACTTTCCAAGCAAATGGTCAGAAGAAGCAAGCTGGAGTAGCCATTCTAATATCAAATAAAATCAATTTCCAACTAAAAGTCATCAAAAAAGATAAGGAAGGACACTTCATATTCATCAAAGGAAAAATCAACCAAGACGAACTCTCAATCCTAAATATCTATGCCCCAAATACAAGGGCACCTACATATGTAAAAGAAACCTTACTAAAGCTCAAAACACACATTGCACCTCACACAATAATAGTGGGAGATTTCAACACCCCACTCTCATCAATGGACAGATCATGGAAACAGAAATTAAACAGTGATGTAGACAGACTAAGAGAAGTCATGAGCCAAATGGACTTAACGGATATTTATAGAACATTCTATCCTAAAGCAAAAGGATATACCTTCTTCTCAGCTCCTCATGGTACTTTCTCCAAAATTGACCATATAATTGGTCAAAAAACGGGCCTCAACAGGTACAGAAAGATAGAAATAATCCCATGCGTGCTATCGGACCACCACGGCCTAAAACTGGTCTTCAATAACAATAAGGGAAGAATGCCCACATATACGTGGAAATTGAACAATGCTCTACTCAATGATAACCTGGTCAAGGAAGAAATAAAGAAAGAAATTAAAAACTTTTTAGAATTTAATGAAAATGAAGATACAACATACTCAAACTTATGGGACACAATGAAAGCTGTGCTAAGAGGAAAACTCATAGCGCTGAGTGCCTGCAGAAAGAAACAGGAAAGAGCATATGTCAGCAGCTTGACAGCACACCTAAAAGCTCTAGAACAAAAAGAAGCAAATACACCCAGGAGGAGTAGAAGGCAGGAAATAATCAAACTCAGAGCTGAAATCAACCAAGTAGAAACAAAAAGGACCATAGAAAGAATCAACAGAACCAAAAGTTGGTTCTTTGAGAAAATCAACAAGATAGATAAACCCTTAGCCAGACTAACGAGAGGACACAGAGAGTGTGTCCAAATTAACAAAATCAGAAATGAAAAGGGAGACATAACTACAGATTCGGAGGAAATTCAAAAAATCATCAGATCTTACTATAAAAACCTATATTCAACAAAATTTGAAAATCTTCAGGAAATGGACAATTTCCTAGACAGATACCAGGTATCGAAGTTAAATCAGGAACAGATAAACCAGTTAAACAACCCCATAACTCCTAAGGAAATAGAAGCAGTCATTAAAGGTCTCCCAACCAAAAAGAGCCCAGGTCCAGACGGGTTTAGTGCAGAATTCTATCAAACCTTCATAGAAGACCTCATACCAATATTATCCAAACTATTCCACAAAATTGAAACAGATGGAGCCCTACCGAATTCCTTCTATGAAGCCACAATTACTCTTATACCTAAACCACACAAAGACACAACAAAGAAAGAGAACTTCAGACCAATTTCCCTTATGAATATCGACGCAAAAATACTCAATAAAATTCTGGCAAACCGAATTCAAGAGCACATCAAAACAATCATCCACCATGATCAAGTAGGCTTCATCCCAGGCATGCAGGGATGGTTTAATATACGGAAAACCATCAACGTGATCCATTATATAAACAAACTGAAAGAACAGAACCACATGATCATTTCATTAGATGCTGAGAAAGCATTTGACAAAATTCAACACCCCTTCATGATAAAAGTCCTGGAAAGAATAGGAATTCAAGGCCCATACCTAAACATAGTAAAAGCCATATACAGCAAACCAGTTGCTAACATTAAACTAAATGGAGAGAAACTTGAAGCAATCCCACTAAAATCAGGGACTAGACAAGGCTGCCCACTCTCTCCCTACTTATTCAATATAGTTCTTGAAGTTCTAGCCAGAGCAATCAGACAACAAAAGGAGATCAAAGGGATACAGATCGGAAAAGAAGAGGTCAAAATATCACTATTTGCAGATGACATGATAGTATATTTAAGTGATCCCAAAAGTTCCACCAGAGAACTACTAAAGCTGATAAACAACTTCAGCAAAGTGGCTGGGTATAAAATTAACTCAAATAAATCAGTTGCCTTCCTCTATACAAAAGAGAAACAAGCCGAGAAAGAAATTAGGGAAACGACACCCTTCATAATAGACCCAAATAATATAAAGTACCTCGGTGTGACTTTAACCAAGCAAGTAAAAGATCTGTACAATAAGAACTTTAAGACACTGAGGAAAGAAATTGAAGAAGACCTCAGAAGATGGAAAGATCTCCCATGCTCATGGATTGGCAGGATTAATATGGTAAAAATGGCCATTTTACCAAAAGCAATCTACAGATTCAATGCAATCCCCATCAAAATACCAATCCAATTCTTCAAAGAGTTAGACAGAACAATTTGCAAATTCATCTGGAATAACAAAAAACCCAGGATAGCTAAAGCTATCCTCAACAATAAAAGGACTTCAGGGGGAATCACTATCCCTGAACTCAAGCAGTATTACAGAGCAATAGTGATAAAAACTGCATGGTATTGGTACAGAGACAGACAGATAGACCAATGGAATAGAATTGAAGACCCAGAAATGAACCCACACACCTATGGTCACTTGATTTTTGACAAAGGAGCCAAAACCATCCAATGGAAAAAAGATAGCATTTTCAGCAAATGGTGCTGGTTCAACTGGAGGGCAACATGTAGAAGAATGCAGATCGATCCATCCTTATCACCCTGTACAAAGCTTAAGTCCAAGTGGATCAAGGACCTCAACATCAAACCAGACACACTCAAACTAATAGAAGAAAAACTAGGGAAGCATCTGGAACACATGGGCACTGGAAAAAATTTCCTGAACAAAACACCAATGGCTTATGCTCTAAGATCAAGAATCGACAAATGGGATCTCATAAAACTGCAAAGCTTCTGTAAGGCAAAGGACACTGTGGTTAGGACAAAACGGCAACCAACAGATCGGGAAAAGATCTTTACCAATCCTACAACAGATAGAGGCCTTATATCCAAAATATACAAAGAACTCAAGAAGTTAGACCGCAGGGAAACAAATAACCCTATTAAAAAATGGGGTTCAGAGCTAAACAAAGAATTCACAGCTGAGGAATGCCGAATGGCTGAGAAACACCTAAAGAAATGTTCAACATCTTTAGTCATAAGGGAAATGCAAATCAAAACAACCCTGAGATTTCACCTCACACCAGTGCGATTGGCTAAGATCAAAAACTCAGGTGACAGCAGATGCTGGCGAGGATGTGGAGAAAGAGGAACACTCCTCCATTGTTGGTGGGATTGCAGACTGGTAAAACCATTCTGGAAATCAGTCTGGAGGTTCCTCAGAAAATTGGACATTGAACTGCCTGAGGATCCAGCTATACCTCTCTTGGGCATATACCCAAAAGATGCCTCAACATATAAAAGAGACACGTGCTCCACTATGTTCATCGCAGCCTTATTTATAATAGCCAGAAACTGGAAAGAACCCAGATGCCCTTCAACAGAGGAATGGATACAGAAAATGTGGTACATCTACACAATGGAATATTACTCAGCTATCAAAAACAACGAGTTTATGAAATTCGTAGGCAAATGGTTGGAACTGGAAAATATCATCCTGAGTGAGCTAACCCAATCACAGAAAGACATACATGGTATGCACTCATTGATAAGTGGCTATTAGCCCAAATGCTTGAATTACCCTAGATCCCTAGAACAAACGAAACTCAAGACGGATGATCAAAATGTGAATGCTTCACTCCTTCTTTAAATGAGGAAAAAGAATACCCTTGGCAGGGAAGGGAGAGGCAAAGATTAAAACAGAGACTGAAGGAACACCCATTCAGAGCCTGCCCCACATGTGGCCCATACATATACAGCCACCCAATTAGACAAGATGGATGAAGCAAAGAAGTGCAGACCGACAGGAGCCGGATGTAGATCGCTCCTGAGAGACACAGCCAGAATACAGCAAATATAGAGGCGAATGCCAGCAGCAAACCACTGAACTGAGAATAGGTCCCCTATTGAAGGAATCAGAGAAAGAACTGGAAGAGCTTGAAGGGGCTCGAGACCCCAAAAGTACAACAATGCCAAGCAACCAGAGCTTCCAGGGACTAAGCCACTACCTAAAGACTATACATGGACTGACCCTGGACTCTGACCCCATAGGTAGCAATGAATATCCTAGTAAGAGCACCAGTGGAAGGGGAAGCCCTGGGTCCTGCTAAGACTGAACCCCCAGTGAACTAGTCTATGGGGGGAGGGCGGCAATGGGGGGAGGGTTGGGAGGGGAACACCCATAAGGAAGGGGAGGGGGGAGGGGGATGTTTGCCCGGAAACCGGGAAAGGGAATAACACTCGAAATGTATATAAGAAATACTCAAGTTAATAAAAAAAAAAAAAGAAATCAAATGGATAAAAAAAAAAAAGAATGAGGTATTTCGGCATTAAACACCTTTAATTTATATAGGGAAATTAATTCTACATATTTGGTGGATTGATTTAAATTGCATGTGGAAAGGTTAGTGATGATTTAAAATAACACTCTAGGTTTGTTTTGACTAGTGTTTAGAGGATGGCTTTTCTTCTCCTAGCCTAGTTGAACCTACGTGGATATACAGTTGAATTTTAGTTCATTTTTCTATTCTACAATCTCTGTAATAAACCAATAGATTAGATAATTCTCACTTAATACAATGTTGGTCACGATGATATATTAGGATAACATCTGCCACTTGGCTCTTTTCAAGTTACTCAATGCTTCATGCTTCTCTTTTTCCTCCCTTCATTCTCTTATAATTTAGTGTGTTTTATTTATTCATGTGTTCTGTTTACTTATTTATAGACCCATCCCATTAATCTTTGATTAAATGTGCATCCATATAAAATTGTGTTTATACATTTTCATGACAAATATCCCAAGCTCTTTCAGTTTTATCCTACTAAAACACACCTCTCCTTTCATGATGATGAATGGCCGTCTGAGTGTGAATACCCATGTGTGCAGCCCTGAGTCTCTCCTTTTGTCTTGGTAACTAAATGCAGCAGATCCCCTCACCCCTGCACCCAAGTGTCATGGAAAGAACACCTTGTTTGTGTGAAGAAATAAGGAGGCTGTCATTTGGTTTATACATCTGTAAAGAGATTCTCCAAGACAAAGAAGATTTAGCAATCCAAAAGTGAAGTAGGAGGGCTGGGACTCTCACCTCAGAGTCCACTGAGGAGGAACACAGGTTGAAGGAAGGAGGCAGAGTCCCAGCATCCTGCAAGTTCCCATGTACATGGTTCCCTGGCTCTGCTTGGTATTTGTTAAGCTCTGATGACAGTGACAATATAAGTAAGGAAAATAGGATGTTGTAGAAAACATTTGCCTGGGGCCACTTGTCTCTCTGGAGGAATGTCCTTGCCCACATTCCACTTTGTATATAAGAGATCATGAAAAAGCTGGGAAAAGTTGGTGTGACCCCAGAGAACACAGTTCAGTGAGTTGCTGTGAATTAATATGGTTACCCGAGAACTCTGAACCCTTGTAATGAAGTTTGCCTTTATATGAACCATATAAAATGTAACCCTTGGTACTCCCTTCTCCTCTTATGGAAGAGAGCTCCCTCCCCTCTGTCCCCAAAGAAACATAAATCTTGTGAGACACGGATGGATTCAGATTACTGTTTTCATCTAAGATGACAGTGATTTCCTCTCTAAGAGACATTGGCCTCATGCAAGGTGAATAACTTGGGACACAATATTGTCTTTAAGTACCCCATTTTACTGTAACTGGATTGATAGAAGTGTAGGATGTTAAAAGACAGACCCAAAGTATATTAGTCAGGGTTCTCTAGAGTCATAGAACTTATGGACTGCCTCTCTATATTAAGGGGAATTATTAGAATGACTTACAGGCTGCAGTCCAACTACCCCAACAATGGTCAGCTGTGAATGGGAAGTCCAAGGATCTAGTAGTTGCTCAGTGCACAAGGCTAGGTGTTTTAGGCAGTCTTCTGTAGAAGCTGGAATCCTGAAGAAGTAGGTTCCAACAGATGTGCTGACAAGTGAGTGCAAGAGGGTGAAGAAGAACAAACATTTCCTTCTTCCACTGTCCTTATGTAGGCCTCCAGCAGAAGGTAGCTACCAGATTAAAGGTGTGTCTGGGCTTGGAACTTGCTCTGTCCCAGGCTGGCCTTGGACTCAGAGATCCGGTTGTCTTTGTCGATGATTAGAGGCATGTGCTACCTTGCCTAGGCCTAAGCTTTTCATGTCCACTATACCTCAAGATCTGGATCACAGATGTCCCCTTCATTTCTGGATTGTAGTTCATTCCAGAGCCAGGAATATCCATCACAAAGCAAAGAGGTCCTAGTGCTGCGACTGTTTACAAGCAGTTCCCATTGGAATGAGTCTGTTTCCCCCTGTTTAGAATAAATTTGATATTTTCTAACTTTAACATATCTATGTTATATAAAGGTTTTTATTGGAAAGTTTAATTTGTTTTTACAATTATGTATGTGCATGTGTGTGCCTATGTGTGGGTGTGTGTACATAGGTATGTTCATGTGAACTCAGGAGTCTGTGGTGGCCAGAGGAGCCAGATTCCTCTGGAGCTAGAGTTACAGGCAGCTAAAGTCACCTGACACAGATGTCAGGAACCAGACTTGGTCATCTGCAAAAGCACCAAATATTCTTAACAGCTGGGCTGTCTGTTCCACACTCAAAGTTTACACACACACACACACACTTTTATACACATGCATACACACACACATACATACATACATACATACATTACATACATGCACACACATATGAACTAGTGCGTGTTAAGGGCAGGAAACTCAAAAGGAAACCATGAGAAGGTACAAAAGAGGCTTTAAGGGAGAGGAAGCGGTCATACAACAATAGTCTATGAAGGTGGGAGGGAGGGTACTGGAGAAGGAGGGAAGTAAGAGAGAAAGAGGAGATTAGGGAGATGGGGAGAGACTGGATAAGAAAGGGAGAGCCAAGCAAAACCAAGTATGTATGAAAATGGTGTCAAGAAACTTGCTGCTGTGAGAGGTAATTAATAAATAAAAAAGTTCCATAATTTAAAACTTGCTCTAAATGGTGTCATAGAAACAGAGATGATGGTGTGGGACTGATAAAGGAAGTAAGCTCGGTGTAGATGAGGGGTCCCGTATGTCCGTAACCCATACACATGTTTGGAGTGATGCTGCACGCACTATTTATTTGGTAATAAATGCACTGAATGATGTCAAATTTCTTATCTCGGGTCTATCGAGGTAATGGCACATAGTCTCCAATATCTACTCTTGGCAGCATTTGACAGATAAACTATAGTTACTGTTTTTAAAAAGTTAATTTAGGCTCAGGGGACTCACAGCAGCCAAGAGTGAGTTCTGCAGGAGAAAGAAAAGAAGCTGAGGAGGGACGGAGGCCACAGGAGGAAGTATGAGCAGACAATGAATTAACCCACCAGGGAAGGGGACCGCAGGAGAGGCTGTGGACAGATGTAGTGTTATACTGGGCATATAGATGTGTTGGGCTTAACCAAGAGTGAGACTTCAGCCTGGACTGACTTCTCCAAGTGCTCTGGAGCCCTATGCTGGCAAGAGCAAGGTGGTTTATGTACTCAGGGAAGGGGCAAGCTTTGGATAACTATGAGTCTTTAGTGGGTGTGAACATGGGCAATGAGAATATATGCATGTTACATGTATGTTGTGTCAGCAACACCTATAGTAGATAGAGGTCGATTAACAGTTCATGAAGAAGACGAACTCTTCTGACGTAGAAGATCATGGTGAGGACTGATCCCAGGCAGATGCTGGGTGGACGTGTTTTGAACCCATGTTATTATGCTGTTTCAACACCAGCATGTAAACTTTATAAGTGTAGACAGTAACTCAGACGACCAGTTTCAAGTTCTTTCTGTCTGTTTTTAGTTTTCCCTGATAATAATTTAAGCTCTATTGTAACACAGACCATATTTAAAACTATTCTCAGCAGCTGTTATGACTAAGGTTTTTTTTCCCCAAGTCAAGCATTGAAACCCTAATCCTTTGTATGAAGTAGTAATATTAGGAGGTAGAATTCTGGGGAGGGCTGGTGGTGGTTAATTAGAGGAGGCCCCATGAGTGTGTCCATTTTGATGACTGTGAACATTAATCCTGGTTGTCAGCTTGGTTGGATTTTGAAGCATCTGCAGTGTTTATAAAAACCCAACTCAGAAGATATCTGGGAGGGCAATTCCAGAGACAGATTCTGACGACTGTAACCTAATCTGTGTGTCCATCTCTTGATGGAGACATAGTATGTTGGCATATTGGCCAGTGGTGAGGGGTAGAAGTTGGAGCTTAGTTTGATGAAGTGGGTCCAGGGGCTGTACCTCACCATGTCCCCTTCCTGCCCCAACTGGATGCTCCTTCCTGGCTTCTGTGAACTAGACAGCTCTGTTCTGGTGTGTCTTCACTATCAACCTTAGGAATCCTGAACCCGAATAAAACTCTCCTCCCTGAAAGTCATTTCCCCTCTTAGCTATTCAGTTATAGTGAGACAAAAATAACTAACACTGACCTTAGTACCACAGCCCCTTCCCAACTGAGACCACAGCCCCTGCCCAAATGAGACCACAGCCCCTTCCCAACTGAGACCACAGCCCCTTCCCAACTCCACATGAGGACACAGTGAGAAGGTGAGAGTCAGCAAACCAGGAATACTGTCCTTCAGCAGACGTCAATGGCATTTGTAACCTGGGCACTGGACTTCCAGCATCCAAAACTGTGACAAGCAGTTAACTCTATCATCTAACAGTCCTCAGTGTTATGCGACTGGAGCCCTTATGGACAATGAAGAGCTGATAAAACAGCCTATAGAAATAGACAGAGCTCCATGGACACAAGGGACAGACGCTAAGGGATCCTGAATGGATGCCTCACCATGGCACCTGGAACTTATTTGGGAAACACAAGTGACAGAAGCCTTTTATTTCCCACTAATTTGTAATATTTTAAAGTGGTTGACTTTTTTTTTATCTTGGTTGTTGGAGGCAGGGTCTCACTCCATAGCCCACACTGGGCTGGCACTCATACCAAACTTCCTTCCTCTGTATAGTGAGTGCTGGGACGACAGAGACAGACATTGCTGTCCCGCTGGTCTCACTACCTGCTGTTCATGCATTTACCCACAGTTCACCTCTTCTGGTGAAACAAGCCTGTGCTTGGACGGATGGATAAGAAAACACACACTGCAGATCCCATCACTCCCTGTTTGTCACCATCTCATATTTCCTACGGGAATCCCTGGATGTCACAATAATTTAAGTAGGCATGGACTCAGTGTGCACCAGACACCCTAATGTGGAAATATTTATTCTTTTACTCAGGCACTAGATTCCTCCCTGTTAATAAAATATTTAACCTTCCAGTCATGAAAATTTAAACGTTAACTAAGCACTTTCTGCCAACAAAACTGTGGTCTTGGTGTTTTGAGGCTGTTGGAACTGACCTTAAGGTGTCAGTGAACTTCTTTAACTAAATGATCCACACGAGCTTCGTATGATCACCATGCTAAGTGTAGGGATCCACAGTTACACTGAAGATACAACGTCTCCCGTGCTCAAAGCGAGGCCTCCTTAGCTCCTCACTACCCTGTTGGTGCCCTTCATGAAACCAAAGCAGTCTTTCTGGAGTGATACCTTGCCAAACATGACTTCTTTTAGAAGCATTTGTTAGTCATTCTATAATTTGGATTCCAAATCTGTTCTCAACTTCATTCTTGCCAAAGTGGTCATTTCCTTCTTCACCTACATCCTCATTCATTCAAGTGTTTTCCCTCCTCCATTCTTCGTTGAGTCCAGCTACTACTATGGACCACCCTTCAGAGAAGACTCCCTGTCCTTCCTTGTCCGAATTTCCTTTTTCATTACAGCATTCACTCTGCACATACTGCCTAGTTATGTTTCCTTAAAATACAACTGTTAAACAGAGACAGCACTGCATGACCTTGGACCAAGAACTTAAGACCTTCAGAAGGAGATTAAACAGTGTGTAGACAGAAAACCTTGCTATCTGGTAATGTCTTTCTAAATCAAAGAAAGAAATTACTATTATCACATTTCTCCTCTACTCCAAAATATAAGATATTGCTCCGAATCACAAACATAGAGTTTGCAGGCAGAAATCAAGTCTGTAATATAACCAAGCTCTATGTACGAAACCCTCACACCAAAACCATTCTTGATTATGGAAAAATCTACACATAAGGCAGATTCTTTCCTTTTCTCAGTATGGTATGCAGTCCTTTCTTCCAGGCTAGAATATAAATTCTTTTACCCTATTTCATTCTCCCTCATCCCGTGTCTATGAAAAATGAGGTTCCTGAGGAGTTATTTCACACTGAGCCTTAGCATAGCCTCATAGTGCTACTACATATGCTACATGATCCAGACTCTATTGACTATATGAAGCCGGGAGTAGGGTGAAGCTACCTGCCTCAGCCCTTCCTTCCAGCTGGGTGTGTGCTCCCTGCTGCCCATCTACTCTTGAGTATTTCATCAGCTCAGCCTGGATGAAATGTTTAGTTTTTGTGCTTTATTAAGTTGTTCAGAAAAAGTAGTGAACATTTTAAGACATTTGCTCCCTTGTTTTCCTTTCTCATCAACTTTGAGAAGCAGAGTTAAGGCTGAAGAAGGTGGTGACAGTCGTGAATATTAGAGCAATCTTTTTTTTTTTAGCCATCACATCTTAGAATTAATGACCCTTAAATCGTTGCTCTTTGATGATGCACCGGATTCATTTTGTCTTGCTGCTGATGACTAGCTTTCCAAATTACCTTTTATCAAAGCTCATATTTACATTAATGACTCATTCTCTAGGAGATATTAATTGATCCCTGCTGGAGCTCCATGAATCCAATCAGCAATGTGAAAACAAAACAAAACAACAAAACAAAAACCAACCAAACAAACAAACAAAAAACAAACAAGAAAACAATGTTCCTGCATGGGGTCAACTTCAGTGTTAGTTTTCATGCTTTTAACATATATGCCAAGACGTTTGCTTTAAAGAAAGTTAAGTAGAGATGCTCTCTTACATTCTTGCCTTCAAGTTAAATGGAAAGGCACAGACATCACAGGTTGTGAACTCAGCTAAGAAAGAAAGAGAGCCAAGTCAGCAGCCTCAGGACCAAGGACAGCGTGGTGCTGAGCCTGGGACTTCCTCCATCAGTGTCTGTTCTGCACAGAGAGTGAACAGTGAAAGCAGGTAAAGACCCCTCTATGGGATGCATTCTGTAGGCTCAGGGCAGTGAAGGGGCAGCAGCTCAGAGAAGTTCCTGTTCACACAGGAGAGAAGGGGCTAACCCTGGAGAGAAATGGACAAGGGTGGACGGCCAACAGAAAGGTGGTGGATGTTAGAATCTTTCAGGATACTTACAGAGCAATTCTCAAGATGCCCCGACAGCAAACTGTAAGAGCACGGAAACAACTGAGGGGCAGAATGATTGGACAGCTTAGAGCTGCAAGTTCAACTACCAAAATAATCAACAAAAGCACGCAATCAATCGATGGGTTCAAGAAAAGAATGGATAGGGGGGTAGAGGAAAGAAGCAAAGAGAATGAGAAAGATAAGCATCAGGACCAGAGGACCTTCAGACTCTAGAGTACCAGTGTCTAGATCCAGTGTTTGTTTTCCTGGAAGTACAGTGTGTATCAAGTTGTGCCCCTGAGCCACGTGTCTGCTTTGTTCTGTACTCTACCATGGTAAGATAATTCTAATGGAGGCTGCAGGGTTACTTCACATGAAACAGCATGGGTTTTCCTTTTCTTTTCTTTCATTTCTCTTTTCTTTTCTCTTCAAGCGTAGGTGTAAAGCAGGCATTGCAGGAGGGGCTTCCTGGCTCTCTTCCTGTGACTGAAAAGCACGGCTGAGAATCTTTCAGATCTGCCTCTGGCCTTCACGTGTCACCTTCTACTCCCGAGGCTCACATGGAATGGCTCCTGTGTTGCTATTCCTGCTGCAAGTGACTAAAACCACATTTCCACACCCAACAGGCATTTTCTGTACTTGGAATCTTCTCCTGGTGGGAAGAGAGGGGCGTGTCAGTCCTGCGTGAATGTCATTGAACTTCACCAAAGCAATCCAAATGCCAGAGTGGTTAAGCGGCCGCTTTTATCAGTGGTGGTGTGTTTACCTTTTGTAAATAAGATATTAAAAGGGCAGGTCCTACATTTTGGTACTATAGGACAAATAGAACTACTTGTTAACCGAGTAAATAAATAAACCGGAAAAAAGATTTACAGACATTTAATATTCATCCATTTGTCTGGATGTCAAAATGAAAGGAAAGCACACTAACTTGGTGCTGTATATTGCATATTGTGGAGAACGCCATAAAGATCATATGTATATTCTTTGACTAAAAGTAACATGACCATGTGGAGAAGCAAAGGTGAAAATGGTGGATTAGTGCAAACACATCCACTGTGATGGCAAATATGAGCACATGGTTGGAATTTTAAATGGACTTCAAAAGACTGCCAAGGATCTGATTACAGAAACCTAAAGGGATGGGATTAGTCACAGCTCTTTGTTAGAGGACAACAGGTATCAGGTGTCAGTGCTATAGCATTTTTGACTAGCTTTCTAGTCCCAGAGGATGTGGGCTCCATTTCCTTTACCCACATGGGGGGCTCTTGATATCTGTAACTCGGGCTCTAGGGGATCTGATGCCCTCTTTTGCCCTCTGCATGTGGTACAGAGATAGACACGCAGGCAAAATGCTCACACACATAAAATAAAGACAAATAAGATAAATAAAAATACTGTGCATATCGCTTCAATTTACAGACCTTAAATAAATTATCCCGTATTGTCTGGAAGAAAAAGATGAGGGCTGCCTCAGAGTTATTCAGGGATTGATGTCATAGCCAGCTGCAGCCTCTATCCTGCATCTATAGCTCATGGACACCTGGAACTTGCCTTACTGCTCTGTGATTGAAGAGCTGACCTCAGGGAGCTCTGGGGACTCAGAGCCTGGGTCTGTGAGGCCGAAGGCAGTTTTTCTGATGTGCTTGCACTTTTATCATCTGTGTTTACAGCTATCTGACTGACTCTCTCTCTTCTATGTGGTGCTATGCCCTTTAGAAGTAGAAAGGAAATTCTATTCTCTAAAAATTTTCCAGCTGTTGAAAAGAAAGATCTAGGTATCTGTCTTTGTTTGCTTTTACTTCAACCCCATAAAATGATGTTTACTTTCTCTCTTCCCTCCTCCCCATAAGTGTTGGCTGCCAAGTGAAAGCCAAGGGTTTTACGGTAGGGACTGACTGAATTGAGGAGGGGAGTATAAGGGTTTGCTGGGCCACATTCCTTTTGAGTTCATTAGTTGAGCATGGAAGGAGGGGTGTAAATAGTTTCTCAGTGGAAAGATAGCTTGTGAGCCATTTGGTTGACACAGTGAGTAAGGGCATCTCCTTGTCTCTCAAAAATCTGCATAGAGAGTAAGCGCTTGTGTCTCAAAACCATTAAGTAGTCAGCACTTTTTGTGTCTAGATTTCTTTGAAATATAAAGACATGTCTAATAGAAATAGAAAATGGGCAGCTCACTAAAATCAGGGACTAGACAAGGCTGCCCACTCTCTCCCTACTTATTCAATATAGTTCTTGAAGTTCTAGCCAGAGCAATCAGACAACAAAAGGAGATCAAGGGGATACAGATCGGAAAAGAAGAGGTCAAAATATCACTATTTGCAGATGATATGATAGTATATTTAAGTCATCCCAAAAGTTCCACCAGAGAACTACTAAAGCTGATAAACAACTTCAGCAAAGTGGCTGGGTATAAAATTAACTCAAATAAATCAGTTGCCTTCCTCTATACAAAAGAGAAACAAGCCGAGAAAGAAATTAGGGAAACGACACCCTTCATAATAGACCCAAATAATATAAAGTACCTCGGTGTGACTTTAACCAAGCAAGTAAAAGATCTGTACAATAAGAACTTCAAGACACTGAGGAAAGAAATTGAAGAAGACCTCAGAAGATGGAAAGATCTCCCATGCTCATGGATTGGCAGGATTAATATAGTAAAAATGGCCATTTTACCAAAAGCAATCTACAGATTCAATGCAATCCCCATCAAAATACCAATCCAATTCTTCAAAGAGTTAGACAGAACAATTTGCAAATTCATCTGGAATAACAAAAAACCCAGGATAGCTAAAGCTATCCTCAACAATAAAAGGACTTCAGGGGGAATCACTATCCCTGAACTCAAGCAGTATTACAGAGCAATAGTGATAAAAACTGCATGGTATTGGTACAGAGACAGACAGTTAGACCAATGGAATAGAATTGAAGACCCAGAAATGAACCCACACACCTATGGTCACTTGATTTTTGACAAAGGAGCCAAAACCATCCAATGGAAAAAAGATAGCATTTTCAGCAAATGGTGCTGGTTCAACTGGAGGTCAACATGTAGAAGAATGCAGATCGATCCATGCTTATCACCCTGTACAAAGCTTAAGTCCAAGTGGATCAAGGACCTCCACATCAAACCAGACACACTCAAACTAATAGAAGAAAAACTAGGGAAGCATCTGGAACACATGGGCACTGGAAAAAATTTCCTGAACAAAACACCAATGGCTTATGCTCTAAGATCAAGAATCGACAAATGGGATCTCATAAAACTGCAAAGCTTCTGTAAGGCAAAGGACACTGTGGTTAGGACAAAACGGCAACCAACAGATTGGGAAAAGATCTTTACCAATCCTACAACAGATAGAGGCCTTATATCCAAAATATACAAAGAACTCAAGAAGTTAGACCGCAGGGAAACAAATAACCCTATTAAAAATGGGGTTCAGAGCTAAACAAAGAATTCACAGCTGAGGAATGCCGAATGGCTGAGAAACACCTAAAGAAATGTTCAACATCTTTAGTCATAAGGGAAATGCAAATCAAAACAACCCTGAGATTTCACCTCACACCAGTGAGAATGGCTAAGATCAAAAACTCAGGTGGCAGCAGATGCTGGTGAGGATGTGGAGAAAGAGGAACACTCCTCCATTGTTGGTGGGATTGCAGACTGGTAAAACCATTCTGGAAATCAGTCTGGAGGTTCCTCAGAAAATTGGACATTGAACTGCCTGAGGATCCAGCTATACCTCTCTTGGGCATATACCCAAAAGATGCCTCAACATATAAAAGAGACACGTGCTCCACTATGTTCATCGCAGCCTTATTTATAATAGCCAGAAACTGGAAAGAACCCAGATGCCCTTCAACAGAGGAATGGATACAGAAAATGTGGTACATCTACACAATGGAATATTACTCAGCTATCAAAAACAACGAGTTTATGAAATTCGTAGGCAAATGGTTGGAACTGGAAAATATCATCCTGAGTGAGCTAACCCAATCACAGAAAGACATACATGGTATGCACTCATTGATAAGTGGCTATTAGCCCAAATGCTTGAATTACCCTAGATCCCTAGAACAAACGAAACTCAAGACGGATGATCAAAATGTGAATGCTTCACTCCTTCTTTAAATGAGGAAAAAGAATACCCTTGGCAGGGAAGGGAGAGGCAAAGATTAAAACAGACACTGAAGGAACACCCATTCAGAGCCCGCCCCACATGTGGCCCATACATATACAGCCACCCAATTAGACAAGATGGATGAAGCAAAGAAGTGCAGACTGATAGGAGCTGGATGTAGATCGCTCCTGAGAGACACAGCCAGAATACAGCAAATACAGAGGCGAATGCCAGCAGCAAACCACTGAACTGAGAATAGGACCCCCGTTGAAGGAATCAGAGAAAGAACTGGAAGAGCTTGAAGGGGCTCGAGACCCCATATGTACAACAATGCCAAGCAACCAGAGCTTCCAGGGACTAAGCCACTACCTAAAGACTATACATGGACTGACCCTGGACTCTGACCTCATAGGTAGCAATGAATATCCTAGTAAGAGCACCAGTGGAAGGGGAAGCCCTGGGTCCTGCTAAGACTGAACCCCCAGTGAACTAGACTGTGGGGGGGAGGGCGGCAATGGGGGGAGGGTTGGGAGGGGAACACCCATAAGGAAGGGGAGGGGGGAGGGGGATGTTTGCCCGGAAACCGGGAAAGGGAATAACACTCGAAATGTATATAAGAAATACTCAAGTTAATAAAAAAAAAGAAAAGAAAATGGGCAGCTTCTGCTAGAATTTGAAGTCTGGTTGCCTACAATATAGCGTGACAGCTTTAAGTCATGAAGGATCCTACAACGTGTAAATGAAGAGTGTTTTCCTAATGGTGTATAGACATGATCTTGGCAGAGAAGTTTCCTTGGATGACTCCTATACAAAGCTCAATGCTAAGAGAGTAAATCCCAGTGCCAAAGCATATTTCTTCTACAGTACGTCTGGTTGTATTCTGCCGGGCTCTTAGGCTTAGTTCTGACAGCCAAGCCTAAAGGGACTCTTGCTGGCCTGCTCATGGCAAACATGGCTCTGGGAGGTAGGCCCTGCCCTTCTCCCCCATTCCCCATACACTGCTAAAATACCCTGAAGCTAGCCACCAAGGTCAGTTCCCTTATCTGGCTACTTCCCCTCCTGAGGCTGACTTTCAAGGTCCAGCTATCAAAGTGTTCAAGTCCAGTAATCAAAAGCCCCTTTTGGCTCACCTAATTAACATGCCCAACCAAAATCGAACATCTCATCCTAACATGAGAATCCCCCTTGTACTTTATAAACCACCATTTTCCTATGGGCCTTGTCTGTCAGTTCTCTATCCAGAGGCAGCCCTTTGTGTACCCCGTCTAGAACAAAATGCTTTCCCTTCTCCCTTGTTTCCTTCCCCTTTTCTTCTATCTCCTACCTTTGTCTGTCATTCCCTGCCCTCTGTCCCTCAGGGGCAAATAAATCTTTGTGCTAAGATCTTGGTCTTGGGGGTCCTTAGCCAATACGATCACTTCCAAGTCCCTGAGTGCTGGTGTTTACATTCTCTGAGAGTTATTTCTGTATGTTGGGGTTGTCTCTATGAGATGAGAGGTCAGGTCTCAGCTCTGAGACACAAGGTATATGAAACCATAAGGCCAGAGTCTGATGCTGTTTCAACTAAAATCAGAGAAAAATCACACAGAATACCATAGATAACTTATTTCATCTAAAACAAAAACAACAACAACAATAACAACAAAAACAAAAGAATGTTTGGTCAAAGGAAAGCCTAGGTCTATACCAGATTAACGAGTGTTTTAAGTGACATAGAGTATTAAATCTTTTTGATATGTTCCTGTGAAAGGTCAGTGCATCGATATTGAAACATAAAGACGTGGTCCAGAAATGGCCTGTTGGAGCTGCTTGTAGAGCTGGTGTGAAAGCAGCCAATAATCTGTTATTTAATTAAGTGCCAGGATAGCATTGATTTGCTGTTTGCTAGCACATACTTCGGATTCCCTGCACAATCAGAGCATGTGTCAGGAGTGTTGACTCTAGTCCAGTGAGGTTCACTCTTTAAAGCTGAACCTGTCCATTGTTGTACCCAGACAAATCTACACGATGACCACAGAAAAGCACATTAGGGTTCTGGATCTCTCCTGTCTTTGAGAAATGCCCCTTTCCCATACTAATGCCCCAGTGTCCCAGTCCTGATGACCTGTTGTGACATACTGTTCTTGCAGAAATAGTAGCAAATGTCTACTCACCCCAGAAACTAATGGTCACAGAAACTAATGGCAGACCAAAGTACAGGCACCACTAATGTCCAACTTGGTGAATCAATGAATTATGGTTTAGTTACAAGAATATGGATGAAAGTTTATTTAAAGGAGCAGAAATGACTCAGGCAGTTGCATTGCTCAAAGCCACATAGGCATGAGTGACAGTTAATGAACCCTAGAACATACTGCACACAGGCAACTCAACAGGATGGCGGATGTCCTCTCCCTCAGCTGATATGAACTCCTTTGAGGAATTTTAGATGCTCTCAGATTCATTCAGGTACCCTGTCTTGTCTATTTAGCTAACTTGGTTGATCTTAGAGTTATCCATTAGGCAGCTCTCCTTGTTCTGAGAGTCTTCTAGAAATCTTTCATTGTCTCTGCTTCTTCAAGGTAACTTCGCTGCTGAATCTCTCCTCTAGACAGGTCAGGTTACTGGGCATGTTTTAGACAGTGCCACTTGTCTCGTCTATCCTTACTGCTTCAATACGGTTGAGGAGGGAGGAGGCTAGTGAATTTGGTCAGTTTCTGGGACTTCTTGAATTCTTTATGTTGTTTACTTCCTGAACTTAATGAGCTTCCCTGCAAGATAGAACCTCCTCTTACAGTATCCTGTGGTTTTACCTCCCTTTAAGAGCATCTTGTGTCTTAACCAGCTTTCCTTTAAGATGAATAATGATGTAGGAAGAAGAGGAAAGTGTAACATAACATGACCCCTTTCCTAACCCTGTGAAGTTTATGATCAGTTTTGTTAGCACTCTAAAGCCTGGTTTTGCTACGGCAGGTTTCAGGACATGTACACACATAGACAGACAGACAGACAGACAGACAGACAGACAGACAGACACACACACACACACACACACACACACACACAGAGTGAATAATGGACAATAACCTATCAAAGAAGCCCTATCTGACTCTTCAGTCACAATACACAGTCCAAATCAGTGTTCCCACCAAAATGACCAACATGAGGAATGGATCTGCTTCCCTTCCTATAACAGGTCACCTCCTTTGCTCTTTCTCTTCCCCGAACTTCAATGTTCTATGCTTTGTGAGGGAATTGACATTTATCTATCCAGAGACAGTCCAGCTGATCCCAAATGTGATAGGGAGACACACTGTCAGCTGTGTCTCACGGTTTTCCTACATTCTCCAGAAATAAAATGCATGGTGGCAAGCCACTGTGTGGAAGTGGACAGGTTGACAGGTTGACTGATCCTTGCCTGTTACTGTATCTTTCTTTGTGGGAAATGGTGAGGGAGTTGCATCCCATGACCTAGATTTGAGAACAGTCAGGCTACAAGGGCCCAAGAGACATTGAGGGCTGTGGGTCATAAAAACACCAGTTTTTCAAAATGACTATTCTTTTAAAAGAGAAAGGTAAACATAATATCCCTACACTTGTGTTTCCCTCTATTTCCCAGCGATTTCAGTGTTAAAACATGGGATGTTTCAGCTTCAGGGAGAATATATGTCTCTATAAAATGTAGAATTTGTAAAAACTGGAAATGTAAAATTCAGAAGGCTTAGCAAGTCATATTCACCTTTAAATCTATGAATATATATTTTGAGGGTTTTGTTGTTGTCATTGTTTTGTTTTTTGAGACAGGGATTCTCTATGTAACATCCCTGACTGTCCTAAAACTTGCTTTGTAGACCAGGCTGGCCTCAAACTCACAGAGATCTACTGCCTCTGCCTCCCAAGTATAGCTAAATGAAAAATTTTTAATGATTTATTTAGTTTGTTTTTATGTGAATTGGTGTTTTTACTGCATCTATGTCTGTGTGAGAATGTTGGATTTCTGGAGCTGGAGTTACAGACAGTTGTGGATGTGGTGCTGGGAACTGAACCCAGGTCCTTTGAAAGAACAGTTAGTCCACTTAAGTACTGAGCCATTGCTCAAGTCCCAGTAGAATTAGCTTGAATTTTAGCACAATATAGATATTTCAAAAGGAGATAACCTTTGATATTGAAATGGAGAAGTGTCATTAGCTATATTTATTGAGGGAAGTGAATGACCAAGGACTTCAGAACAAGAACCACAGTCCTTACTTTTGCCAGCCTTTTTTAAAAAAAATTAACAAATTTTTCATGAAGTATAGTTTGATTATGTTCTTTCCTCTCCACCAAGGTTCTGCCCACTCCAGTTCATGTTATCCTCAAAAGCAAACTCAAAACAACAACAACAACAACAAAAAAATAGAAATTCAAATAAACGAACCGTTCACGTTGGCTACAGTGATATGTCTGAATTCACCTGAAATATCTGTGGCCTTCCACAGCCTCTGAGCAGACTCACATGTTGCTTCTCACCACAAAGAAAGACTAGAAAAAAGTTCCAAAGAAGATATCTGTTCTACTCAACTGTCAACATGAACAGGATGGTAAACCAAGCGCTGTTATAAGAACCATTTGTTGCCTTTTTCTATTTGGTTAAGATCGGTCTTCTTAAGTAGCCTCAGCTCTTGGGAGGGCTGGTGGGGAGGAGGATTCACCATGGTACCAGCTCTTCAAGATGGAGAATCTCACAGTGAACAGCACCAGCTGTAGGAGAAGGTTCAGTCAGAGATATGGAAGGCATGTAAACCAATCATAATGAGATAAAACATCTCTATTGCCCTCAGAGAAGAGTCTATGAAAGTAACAGAAACAAAGAAACAAAGCAGGACACACATGGATTGAGAATGGAAACAAGGAATAATTTTTCCCCTCTGAGTATGTCATAATTCTGGCCTCCTGTGGACTTCACCTCTCTCCCATTTTTTTTTTCTGTTCTCCAGAATAGTAAATCTTCAGTTGTATACTCTTGGAAGAATTAAAAGGGTAGAAATCAGGTTTAGAAGACACTGGGCATTTGCTTATGCAAATAGAATAATACATTTAAAATGGAGAAATTATACACACATACTAATGAGAATGAGTCTTTCTGGCCAAATGCACTCTCTTAAATCACAAAGGCAGATAATTTAAGAATAAAGCCCTGTGCAATGAAGGGTAATGACTACTTGCTACAATAAGGTTTTTGCTACTCAAATGAAGAAAATGATTTCCACAGAAGGAAAAAATTAGCAAATAGTTCTTTAAAAAAATGAGTTCTTGTTAATGAGGATAATTTCTGTCCCAGAGACAGTTTGCATTATCTCTGAGTTATCTCACAGCCTATCCACCACATGGAAACTCTGTCTTCCATTCTGGAGATTTAGGATTTTATAGGTTTTACTATTTTCCAATTTACGAAGGGGTGCATTTGGTATAACTTTTCTTTCTCTCTCTAGTTCTCTTGTGTCCTAAGAAAATGCTAATTTCACACAGATCTAACCTAAAGGTCTGTGTTTAGAAGAAAAATCTCAGTACTTTATTTTATTTGGTGCTACACCCAGATAATTAGCCTCTGTCTGGGATATATATATATATATATATATATATATATATATATATATATATATATTCCCTCGTTATAGTCTCTGTGCCTCTGGACTGGGCATAAGATATTTCTGACACCTAGAACCAAAATCAAGAAACTAGATGTAACAACCAAGGGAAGGCTATCATTCATGGCTAAAGGGTAGGCCTGAGAGAGATGAGCAGAGACTTTGGTAACCTCATTCCCACCCTGAAACACAAGTATGGTATCAGCGGAACATGTAGGAGCCAGACTTCTAGTTAGCACTGGGCAGACTAGCTTGAGGATCCACATTTCCCAACAGCCACCGTACAGCCTGGCCTCGGGTAGTGGTGGCAAAATTTGTGTCTAGCCCCTGACCCAGCCAATAGCTCAGGGCAGAGGCGGCTAGGATAGTTCACACTGTGGAATGCTATCAAAGCTTCTTGTTCCCAACCTTCCTACCAACAGCATAAAGAGATCCAAGCACAGGGGATCCTTTTCCCTATGGGATGTCATTGGAAATGACACACGTCTAGGGAAAAATGTTTTCTTTAGTCATCAGGAGGCATAATAGACCAGAATGGCTGTGCAAAGTCTCAGTAAAAGATAAGTTGGTAGAAGTCCATAAAATGGCTTCTGGATTCAAGTATCTTGGGGAGGGAGAGGGTAGTCCATGTTCATGGATAGGAGACTCAATCTTATCAAGACCCATTTCTCCCAGAATGTGTAGATTAATCTAAATCCTCCCAGCAGACTATATTGGGAATACTTATAGATGGATTCTAAAGGCAAGATGCACAACAGCCATCACAATATAGAAGAAGGTTGGAGGGAATAAAAGATTGAATGGAGATGGAGGAGGAGGAGGAGGAGAAGGAGGAGGAAGAGGAGGAGGAAGGGGAGGAGGAGAAGGAGGTAGAGACATAATGACTGGTCCTGACAGACTTCAAGGTGCTATAAGCCAGCAGAGATAATACTAAGATATTTATAAAAGCAGACAGCAAACTGTGAAACAGAATAGAGATGCCAAAGTGGATACAATAAATACAGTCCATTGAACATTCTCAAAGGAGTGGGAGATGCTTAATGGAGGATGACATATTCTCAATAAATGGTGCTGGGCATCCAGTGCCACGACGTTAACCCGAATACTTCATATTTTCATAAGATTTCACTAGAAAGGTATCACAGACATGAATGCATACTGAGTTACTCAAGAATTTCTGCACAAAGAAAAACCAATAAAAGAAAAATAATTAGAACCAAGAAAAAGTCGGAAGAAAATAAACACGATGGAAAAGTTCTATAATAAAATACTTCAAATGAATATGATAGAAACCCAACAAAGGAAGATATTTCAGAGCAAATGCAAAGGCAGCACCAGGCAGCAAATCTAGGTACAGGGAGCTCCCTTCAGACACAGGAGGACAGGGACAGTCAGGCTGTGGGCACTGTAAGGGAAAGTAGGCTTTTCTCTGTTGATATGCGTAAGAGAATGGGCTTGAAGTCCATTTCTATAGGGTGAGAAAAATCATATGACAGGAGAGCCATCATTCTTCCACCAAGACAGTTCTGTAATGCATATATGTCAAATGGCAAAGATTCAAACAAGGAAACAAACTGGTTACACTAAAATGAGGAAGGAAAATGTTTTTGCCGTGGTTGGTGGTAGAGCTTATGGGGTCACTGGGCAGGAAATCAGTAGGAAACCAGAACAGAAGGAAACCGATAGAACCTTTCTCCACACTCTCCTGAGAGAGCACATATGTTTTCCTGAGCACCTAGGAATGCTAAGCAACATGGAGTACCCTGGCTGCAAGGAAATCTTATCAGATCTTAAAGAATGCTTCTTGCTGTGTGAACTTTCCACAGGAAATGATGGAGTGAACCAGAACAATAGTGTGGAAAGCAGTGTGAAAAGGCAGGAAACAGAACTTCAAACATCATGTTTCTAAACCGTCTGTTGGTCAAAGAGGATTCCTATGGACCCACAGGGTCAGCCATAAGCTGGACAACCTGCAGGGGATGGAAAAAAGTCTTCAGAAACTGTAAACAAAATGACCAAGATCAAAGAGATGAACTGAACAATTCTTTAATTAAAGCCATTATTCTTGTAAGTTAAAATTTGAAAAATAGATGTATGGACCTGGGCGGCTTGGTTGACCGATGCTACTGAACATTCAAACAAAAGCAAATGGATAATCTGTGTAATTCCTTTTGGAGAGAGAAGTGGGATGGGTGTGGGACTTAATGCCCACCCTCAGAGCACTGAGGTCACCTTGCATCCTACCTGATGACCACAGTGGACATCGCTGCAGCAGCAATATTGGGGATGACAGACTCTTATATACTCCTTCCACAACACTGAAACTCGTTCTGTGGAATTCACCCAACAATGATCTTAAAACAAATCCTGTAATCATATCAGATAAAGTTTTTGTCCAAATCAATGTCAAATTGAATATTTGTGTATATCTGAATGTTTTGTCCTCAATAATTAAGTATAAGGGATTGCTGTCCTGTTACCTAAAGTTACACACATGTGCACGTGCACACGCGCGCGCGCACGCACGCGCACACACACACACACACACACACACACACACACACACACACACACACACACTACAGTCCAATACAGACATAAGTGCATGTGTGTCTGGCAATCCAGACGGGGAGCTTGTTCACAGTTGATTTTCTAGCTCTGATCTCGCTCAACATCAGTATAAAGCATGAAAAGCAAGGAGGCTGCCTGTGAGCCTCTGGTTGTCTCCAAATAGAATGATGCTTCAAAGGGCAAAACAAACAGGCATTAAAAGATGGGGAGGAGGGTGCTAAGGCATGGGGATTAAGAGTGTCAGAATTACAGTGACGGTGTGCACTGTGGCCATTGTCTTCACTCATTCCTCTTGTGTTTCTGGTTTACTACTGTGGGTTTTTCCAAGGTGCTGCTGGTCCCTAATGATGCACAGGGCAGTAAGAACCATGGGGAAACAGCTTTCTCCGTGCAACATGACCTAGTAGTAGCCTGCTTGGACAGCAAACCAAAGAAAAAGAAAGCTTTTTAGGTGGAACTGATACTGAACATTCTGTGACTGTGTTTTGCTACCAAGACCTATTTGGGGAGGATGCCAATCCCCTGCTGGCCTGGTCACACAGGGCTTCCATTCTGTCCTTTCAGGCTCTGTGTACACAAAGGACAGCAAGCAACACTGGTAGAAGTGACAGGGTGTACTTCATGAATTCAAAAAATGCTACAACTCGTCTTCAGAATAAATGAAGCTGATATGTTGGAGATCTAGGAAGGCAGAAAGTAGGCTCTGTATCTAGAATAATTTCTTGCATTTGAATGCTCCTACCACTCAATGTGAGCATATAGCAATCACCCTAATGTGGTCGACACACTGTGTACATGGGTCATAATATCATATTGTACTTTCTCCAAATCATTAATTTCACACAAAACATCTGTATCAGCTTGGCTCTCTAGTGAAATAGATCCAATTGAGTTTGTATGTATTATACAGGGGTTTATTAAACTAGCTCACGTATAGGGGCTGGATAATTAAACAATGGCTGTCCCCATACCGAATGTGTCAAGAACTCAGTAGTTTCTCCTGGTTCCTCAGCATCCCAGTCTGGTGCTGAAGGTCTGGAAGATTCTTGGAAAGGATTGTTGACCTTCAGCCTGTATTAGAAGGCTGAAGAAGTTGGGTTCTGGTTTTAATGAAGGATTGTGGTGGCAGCAACATTGCCAACAACAAAGGAACAGATACACTAACAAGCAAGCCATGAAAGAGGTAGACAAGCAGCCTTGTTTCTCTCTGGGGCTTCTTTGTATCTTAGCTACTTTCTGAAGGTGCTACTTTTCTGGAGAAAGGTCTTGCCTCTTAGTTACTCCTTCCTGGAAATGCTCTCACAGACCTACCCAGAGGTACATCTCCCCACTGGCTTCAGATCCTACCAACTCTACAATCCAGGTCATGTTTTGTAGTTCACAATTGCTGTCCAGTCACGTATACACCAGCATTACTCAGGAACTGATCAGCATCTTTGGCTGTTTTTAAGTGGAAATTGTGAAGGGTTGTAGACACTCCTAGAGTACCTACCTGTTCCAGAAACTTCCCTTTGTGTGACTGCAGTTTCCCACACTCAGTTGTAGGCAACATTAATCTGAGCAGTAAGCTCCATTCACAGTGACTTCAGTCACATGTTTTTTGCAGAGATAGTGTAGAAAGAATGTTTAACAGTAATTTGAGTGACATGCACAAGAGTAATGTAGTTAATTATGGCACGCTTCAATGGAGAAAAATGCTGACGACTTCAATTGCAGCACACCTAATAATGTTATTTGGAAAAATTGCCCCTACTACAGACAGTATTATAATTCTTACATCCGTATGAGAATGATCAGTTTGAAATTTGCATATAGAGAAATTGATTTTCTTCAGTTGAATACATTAATGGAGAATAATCTATTTTCTTGGTTCGTAATTGAGATATTTTGCTGACCTCAAAAAAAATCAAACACTTGACTAATCCAAGTAGGCAGATGCAGAATAGATTGCGTTTGCTCTATAATCTGAGAAGATGGGCTCATTTTGTTTAGAAATACAAGTCTTATCTAACGGAATCTTGACATTAGTTAGTAATTGAAGGAAGCCAGGGAAGCCATGAGTGCGTGTGTATTGGTGACATGCACCCAGCTGTGTCATGGTCAATGATTTAGAGGCATGAAGAACTGGCAAAGCCTTTCCCTTACAGATCAGTACAGAATTGGCAAAGCCCATTTCTTCTGGTCCAAGTGCGGATGTTGGTGGTGTGTGCAAAACTTAGGAACCATATCTCCCTCTACCTAGATATTTACAACCTAAGACTTCCCTTCTACAGAGACCTCCTACCGAGAATATCCAAACCCTCCCCTATATTTCATATTCAATAAAACCATTAAGATTTCCCATTGTTGTGTGATAATTGGCGAGGCTTTGTCAGGGACTATACAGCTCACCTGACCACAGGTTTTCTGTATGGTTGTCTGTGTAATTGTGCTTTCTACATTCTATTGCTGGCTATGCCCAGACAAGTTTCCAGGGCCAAGTCTTGCAGGTTGAGGTATTCAGCGGCATTGTTTTGGTTTTGATTGCCACTGGTATTGGTTGAGTTTTCACGTATAAAACTCTACTCTCTTACTGAATTGAGAGCAACACTGCCTGGCTTAGATACAGATACTTAAAGCTTTGTTTTGGAAGGTAAGTGACCGGTGGACTTTGGATCTCCTCTTAATATGCATGTGACACAGCCACTGACTTGCAGACGAAGTGAATCTTTTCATTGCCCTGAGCCTAGAGCTTCACCCTGGTGCTTGGAGTCACTGGTAGTTACCTTTCTCCTTCCTGAGTGTCCCAATCTGTCTGCTTATGTGCTGGGACCTTGGGCTACGTGGAAGTGAAACATAGTCAATGTCCATGAACAGAGAGACACAGTGAACAGGGTAAGCAAATGCGGCTCACACAAAACCCTGTGCTTGTTTCCTTGAGGACTTCCTCTGTGGTGAGAGCTTCTTGGGGTAGAAAGGGGATGGTTGGGTGGGGAGGGGGAAACCCTTATAGAAGAAGGGGATGGGGATGGGATAGTGGGTTTATGTCTGGGAAACCGGGAAAGGGAATAATAAAAAGAAAACAAATAAATGAAAAAAGAAAAAAGAAAAAAGAAAAAATTAAAATAAATTTGCACAATTTCTTCTTTCTGTCTCCTACTTCCTACCCCTTCCATGTCTAACCACCCCTCCCAAATTCACAGTGTTGTGGGGAGCCTTTTCAGCCTAAATGGTATACATTTAATTAAATATATGTATGCATTATGTGTAACTTTGGGGAAATATAATGATTCCCTGCATCTTTTTCAAGCATCCTTAATGTTCTTACTCATGTTTTCCCTGCTCCTTCTGTATCATCATCCTCCCATCCTCAATTACAGAAACGTCCCCATTTTTTTAATTCATATCACTTGTATTGTTATTCCCCTCTCTAGAGCTCACCCCCACTGCTTGGTTACTTTTACTTTCCTGGTATTTGTGTTTAGTTAATGTTATATGTTCACACGTGGATATCTGGAGCTGGGAAACACTAAGGAGAGAAGACGTGTAGTGTTTCCCTTTGGGGGTTTCGGTTACCTCAGTCTACATGACAGCTTTATTTTACTTATATCTGAGTAGTATTCCAAAGTGTATAGATACCACATTTTTATTATCCATTAGTCAGTTCGAGGACTTTTTAAAAATTTTTTTAAATTTACTTTTTTTCGTTGTTGTAGCTTCTCCATTTTATAGATCTTGTGAAGAGTGAAGCAACGAGCCCAGCTGTTCAAGTATCTGTAGAGAAGGATGCCATTCTTTTGGGAAGAGGCCATGAGTGGTGTAGCTGGGTCATATCGTAGTAGATTGATTTGTAGCTTTTGGACAATTATTAGTATTGATTTCCTGATAGCTGATTTCAGTTTGTAGTTTCTTTCTTTCTATTTTTTATTGGATATTTTTTAATTTACATTTCAAATGTTATTCCCTTTCCTGGTTTCCTGTCCTTAAGACCCCTAACCCATCCCCCTCTCTTTCTTTAAGGGTATTCCCCTCCCCAACCACCCCCTTTTCCTGCCTCCCCCCCCCCCAGGACATTTCCCTACACTCGGGGGTCCAGCCTTGGCAGGACCAAGGGCCTCTCCTTCCATTGATGCCTAACAAGGCCATCTTCTGCTACCTATGCAGCTGGAGCCATGGCTCAGTCCATGTATAGTCTTTGGGTAGTGGTTTAGTCCCTGGGAGCTCTGGTTGGCTGGCATTGCTGTTAGTTCGCAGTTTCACCAACAGCAAGTGGAGGCTCTTCTTTCTGGCATCCTCAACGGCATTTGCTGTTAGTTGTTCTGTTGATGTTAGCCACTGGGTTTGGGGTATGGCAAGACCTGAAATTTGCTGAGGATAAAACACCTTTTGAGATATTTCTTAACAACTGTTACTTCTTCCTTTGGAAACTCTCTGTTTAGCTCCATGGCTTCTCTTTATCTGGTTTGTTTTCTTGATAACTGAGTTCTTTATATATTTTGAATATCAGTCCTCCATCATATTTACAGCTGGCCAAGATTTGCTCCCACCATGTATGCTGCCTCTTTATTTGACCGGTTGTTTCCCTTAGCTGTGGGAAAAAAAAGAAAGCTTTTTAGTTTTATGCATTATCACTTACCAGTTGTTGGTCTTAATCCCTGGGCAAATGCAGTCCTACCCATGAACTCCTTTGCTACACCAACAGCCGCACAATATCATGTAGGGTACCACCTATGTTTTCTTCTAGCAGTTTGAGTGTTTCAGGTGCCAAATTGAGATCTTTCCTCCATTTGGAGTTGATTTGTGTGCAAGACGATAGATATCGATCTAATTTCATCCTTCTACATGTGCGCATCGACTTTCCTATCACCATTTGCTGAAGATGGTGCTTTCTTTTTTGGTACTTATGTCAAATATCAGATGGCTGTAGCTATGCAACTCGTGTTTGGGTCTTCTATTCTGTTCCACTGCTCTATGCATCAGCTTTTGCTAGTACCATACTGATTTTATTACTTTGGCTCTGTGATTTATGTTGAGATCTGCAATGGCAATTTTATCCAGCATTGTTCCGTCTGCTCAGAATTGCTTTCACCACACTTGGTCTATTGCGATTTTGTAAGAAGTTTAGAATTTTTTTTAAAGGTTCTGTAGAGAATATTGTGGGTATTTTGATTGGGAATGCAAGTCATCTATAATGACTCTTTTCATAGAAGAGTCATTCTCACAAGTCTATCAGTGTGTGAGCATGGGATGGGGGCTTTCCATTTTCTAGTGGTTTTTATCAGCCTCCTTCAGAGATTCAAAGATTTCATTATAGAATTTAATTATAATTATTAATAATTATAATTAATTGTAGCATTTAATCTTTGTGACCAGGTTTGTTGCAAATTATTTTATTTTCTTTAATGCTTGTATAAATGTGAACGTACGCATTATATCTTAGCATTTTTGTTTTTGTATAGGAAGATTACTGTTTTTTCCTCAGTTGATTTTATAACCTGCCACTTTGCCGAAATCGTTGATCATTTCTAGAAGTTATTTGGTGAAACGTTTGGGATCTCTTTTGTAAAATATCATATCTGAAAATAGGAATGATTTGACCTCTTTTTTTCCCCCTGATTTGTATTCTCTAATTTTCTTCTCTTGCTTCTTGGCTCCAGTGAGTGCTTTGAGCATTATTTTGAAAGGGAATAGGGGTGTGCTCCTTTTTTTAATAGCGGCACTTTCATAAGCCATCCATCATTTGTGAATACCTAGAGGTAGGAATAATTCAATTCTTCATGACATCTGAATTAAGGAAAGAGAAAGGTGAACTATCAGAAGAACACAGATATGATTCTGTTGAAATATAATGCATCTCATTAATCCAGACAGATCCAGGCTTTCAATGTCCTCGTCTGTCTCTGCTGAAGAAGTTGGCATTACAGTGTGGGTCCTATTGAGATGTCTGTGTGTAAATGCTTTGATTGAGGTAGAATGCCGCTTTTGAAGCCTCCGAAACAATCTGTAAGCATATGCAGATACTTCTGAGAAACCACTGCAAATTATATCCTAGGCCCTTTGTATCAGCTACGTGTACACTTAGGTGGGCGAATAGAGGCGCAGAACTTTGACGAAATCTTTCTGCATTTCATATCCAGTTTCTCTCACTTCATCATTTGACTCATGCACCAAATGCAAAGACACTTTTGCAAGATCAGTTTACAATGCGCTTACATACAAATGAGGGGAATAAGAGGAAAACGGAAATTCTTCATCGCCAAGGACATCTCCCCTGCTTAGCCTCATGGTGTTTAGCAGACGATCAGCTGGAGTTGATAGCTTATTGATGCCGCATCCGCTTGTGATGAGTTTGGCAAATAGAAGTTTTGTAAGTGTAGTGACTCAAACACTCCAAGTGTGTGAAGACTTCCTAAGTTGTGGTGCAACCCACATGACACTCCTTTTTGAGACCCCATATGTACAACAATGCCAAGCAACCAGAGCTTCCAGGGACTAAGCCACTACCTAAGGATTATACATGGACTGACCCTGGACTCTGACCTCATAGGTAGCAATGAATATTCTAGTAAGAGCACCAGTGGAAGGGGAAGCCCTGGGTCCTGCTAAGACTAAACCCCCAGTGAACATGATTGTTGGGGGGAGGGAGGCAATGGGGGGAGGATGGGGAGGGGAACACCCGTAAAGAAGGGGAGGGGGAGGGATTAGGGGGATGTTTGCCCAGAAACCTGGAAAGGGAATAACACTCGAAATGTAAATAAGAAACACTCAAGTTAATAATAAAAAAAAAAAAGAATAACAGTTGGGGCTAAATTAGGCACTTTTTTCTTGATACCTGTCTAAGGGTTGCCATATGCAAAAGTAAGACACGTGCCTATGTATTCATATGGAGATCTGGGCAGTACTTCAAGCCAGAGCAGTATCCATTGTAATGGTTCAGCTGAAAATGGCCTGTTATGGCTGACCAAAGTATTTAACATACTATAGTAATATAAAACTTTGATATTTAGAAGAAGTCCAGATGTCTGTCAAATCTATTTCTACAAGGGAAAGGAACACTGTCCCTATCCATGTGCTACCTTCTGCTCGCCCTGTTTCTTCCCTCTTTGTTCCAGGATCCCCAGCCCCCACCCCGAGAGAAATGACTTATAATGCATTTGTTTTAAATAATAGGGACTAGACCCAGATAAAGATGGCTTGTCTCAGGATGTCTGCTCATTTCACAAATGCACATGTCGATGACGGAACACAAGGAGCAGTTACAATGCCTTGCTTCCATTTTGTCTGTCTCAGTTGAACCAAGAAATAACAATCAAATAAAACACAGAGTCAAATTTGTTTATCTAACTACTGAATAAGAACCTGTACGACAATGTCTAAACATTCGAGAAGGATTCCCTAGAGCTTCAGCATTCACAAAGGGTGTTGAGTTTCCTGCTGCTTTGAGGACTTAAATTTACAGTAGTTGTTTTGTTAGAATTGCAGGGGTCGATGGAGCTGTAGGAAACCAGCACTGGGTCACTTAGCTTTCTAGATCTTTAAGTGTGGTTAGAGGTCAGTAAGGAACTGGTCAGAGACACTGCCTGAGCTCCCAAATTCCCTGGCCTCCCTTCAAGGGACATGCAGTGCCTCAAGCTTAGTTTCTCCCATCCCCAGGACACTTGAAGTTATCAACCTTCTTCATTGGCCAACATGACATGTCCTGTACGATTGTCTTGGAATTTCTCTAGGGAAGAATCTAGGACAAATGTTATTTGAAGGATGAATCACCGCGTTTTCAGGATGTGTAGTTAAGAAAGGGGTTCCATTCTCAGGTTACCTCGGAGCTGACACTCCCCCAACTTTGAAGGGTGAGCAGATGAGTGTGACAGAAACTGGTGGAGATGTTAGGGATTTAAAGAATGCCATCTGGTGATGGACATCTAGGCAGGTTCCACTTCCTCCTTTCACTGGTGGAGCAGAAGTAAAACTTGGAAGTCAACTGTCTCTGCGATAGGATATGGAGACTTAGGATATATGCATGGAGTGACTTTCCTACTGATTTCCGTAGTGGATATAGCAGCTGACATTCCATCAGGAGTGAATAGGGATTCCTCTTCCCACATGTTTCCTCCGACATTGGTTGTCAGATTTCTTGATGATGGGGATGAGGGGTCACCTCAAGGTGGTTTTAATTTGAGTTCCTCTAATGATTAAGGACAATGAACATTTTTCTAAAAAATGAAGATGACAGTGTTATTAAAGTTTTCACAGGGTGGGGAGATGGAGGAGTTAGAATCCACTAAACCTACTTGGTTTAAAATTGCCCTGATGATGTCTAATATTCTGTATGCTAATTTTAAAACATACATGTAGAACTTCAGATCCTCACCTCTCTTTCAGTCCCTCCAAGTCCAAGCCCCAGTCTATGTGTGGCTGACAACATTCTGTGGCCTTGCCTCCCTCTTGGTTCCCATCT
Source organism: Rattus norvegicus (assembly GCF_021556685.1). Taxonomy (NCBI): domain Eukaryota; kingdom Metazoa; phylum Chordata; class Mammalia; order Rodentia; family Muridae; genus Rattus; species Rattus norvegicus. Next base: position 82,282,144 of record NC_141549.1, on the reverse strand, counting down.
CCAGATCACATCTTTCCCTCCAACCCTGTTTTCTCTCACGTATCACTTTATCCCAGGGATGCCAAGCCTGCCTGAGAAGCCAGTAGGTCAGGATTGTGGGTGGGCCAATATTCCTCAATTTATTTCACAAGACAGAAACAGTAGGGACATTGCCCAACATGTTTATGAGGCCGCAGTTAGCCTGACAACCAAACCACATAAAGAAAAGAAAGAGAATCACAGACCAATTTCCATTATAATTATAGAAACAAAAATTCCCAATAAAATATTTTCAAACAGAATTCAAACTCACATCAAAAAGATCATGTGCCACCAGCAAGTAGGCTTTATTCCAGAATTGCAGAGATGCAAATAAACATACATAAATTGATAAATGTCATCTACCATATTAACAAAGTGAGAGATGTTAGATGTGGAAAAAGGCTGTTGAGACAATCCAACACCCTTTCATGCTAAAAGTCATGGAGAGACTAGGGATTCAAGGGACATGCTTATATGGAGATGATCTAAGTGAAATTACCAAATCATGGGGGAGCCAGAGCCCCAAGTGGCTATCTCTAGTCACCAAATGAAGCTTCCAGTACTGGGATTGGGTTATATCTAATTGAATTTGTTAGCCAAGGTGGTCAGATTGGAGCCTGTAAACACCCAAGCCTGTTGCCAAAACTCTAGGTCACTCTCCACAAATCGTCAGCAAGGCCCACATTGTTGAAGACAACATTTATACCGCTCATTGAACACAGTCAAGCTGGTGCCTGTGTACAGCCTTTGCCCTTGTGTGCTAACTTCTTTGGTGTCAGAAGGTGCTCTGTTCTGTGCACTGCCGAAGAAGAAAGGCAGACACCCATCCAGCCACAAGCCGTTTGAGCTACAATTGTGTCCTGCTTGTAAGATATGCTAGTGCAATGGTGGCACAACATTTGTGGGAGTAACCAAGCGATACCTAATTTGACTGAGGCCTCACTCCACAAGATGGAACCCTTAGCTGGTGCCTGAGACTAGACAGCTCAGTGATAAGGTAAAACCAAACACTACTGTTCTAAAACAAAACAACAACAACGGCAACAGCGACAACGGCAACAACAACAACAAAAATCCAAAAATTGGCTCCTAATACCATTCTGCTACACTTATAGATCAATGCCTTGTTCAGCACTGATTAGACACAGTTCTTCTTGCATCAGACAGAAACAAATTCAGACACCACAGCCAGACTGTGTGCACAGAGTGGGAGACCTCGAAACACTAATCTCTAAGTAGGACACTTATATCAGATCACACTTCGGGGCTCAGGTAACCAAACCTGTGAAAGAGGAGGTAGGAAGAATGTAAAAGCCTGGAGGGATGGAGGACACCAGGAAAGAAGACACCTAAATCAAAAAAGGTCAACGCAGATGGACTCACAGAGACCGAGGCAGGCAGCGTGCGGAGCACCAGATGGGGTCCTAGAGTGAGAGAAGTGAACACAGGTCGCCATCCCTAACCCAGAAGCTATCTCCAACTGATAGGCACTTGCAAATGAAAAAAAAAGTTTCTCCTAGAGTCTCATTGGGGAAAGAAAAAAAAAAAAACAAAAACCACCACCACCACCACCACCACCACCAAAACCAAAAACTAAAAAATCCTAAAAAAACCAAAACAAAACCCCAAGTCCTTCTATTTGTTCTATTTCTTCTTCTTCTTCTTCTTCTTCTTCTTCTTCTTCTTCTTCTTCTTCTTCTTCTTCTTCTTCTTCTTCTTCTTCTTCTTCTTCTTCTTCTTCTTCTTCTTCTTCTTCTTCTTCCTCCTCCCCTTTCCCTTCCCCTTCTCCTCTCCCCTCCCCTTCCCCTTCTCTCTCTCTCTCTCTCTCTCTCTCTCTCTCTCTCTCTCTCTCACACACACACACACACACACACACACACACACACACACACAAACAGAGTACAAGTCCTTTATTATGGCTTCCAGCTTATTACTTTTGTAAGATTCCTGAGTGTGTAAACAAATGGGCCTCTCGTTCGTGTTCTTTCTCTTGGGCTATTATATCCTATTCTAATGTGTTAGTTTTTGTTTTATCCTATTTATAATTTTTTATACTTTACCACACCTTATGCATGTATGTAAATACATCACATTTGCAAGCAATATATGTCGATATAAATCTGTATACTGTCTTCCTAAGACAATCTGGCCTAGCGCATATATCATTTACACAGAGTGCAGCCATCTGCTCATGAAGCCATTCATAAATATCCACAGAGGGATGATGTCCTTACTAAGCCAGTGTTTTGAAGCAAAGTGCTTCAGTTATGCTCATCCCACATCCACTTGCCAGCAAAACTGCCATGTAGATTTGGCCCATTTGGCACTTAGAGATGTAAAGGTTGAGGGTGGGTCCAAGCCTGGCAGAGTTCACAGGCTGGATTCTGGCTGGCAGTTTCCATAGGGCATGGTGTCAATGGCATTAATGACTTCATCGTTTCCCTACACTGTACGCATCTACACAGGAGAGAACCAGGTTGATGCAACCCTGATTCCTTTGTGGGAAAGAGTCCTAGTCCTTCTAGAGTAGGAGGCTGTCAGTATGCTAGTCACACAGTAGTAATTTAAGCCCGTGTCACAGGAAGTACATCACCACCATTTCAGGAAAGGCCAATGACTGTCACAGGGTTGGATTCCACACACAGCCACATTCAAATGAGAGAGATTGAGAGTGCCAACCTCACAGCAAGCCAGTCAGTAGAATACTGGAGGTGTAAGGGCAGATGGCAACAGGGAGCAGGGCTGGGAACAGACAAAAAAACGTGCCAAGGTTCCTGAGGAAGAATGCTGTAATCATGCACAAAAGCCTCTCTATCAGAAATTCTCTAGGTTCTTTTTTCCTGAGGTTTTGCCTTGAGGCAGAGAATGAACTCGTTCTTTTGCAGTGTGTCTGAAGTGACACCTAGGGGGAAGAACCAAGACGTCCCCAGTCCTGCCTCCCTACCACAGGGAAGGGATAGAAAAAGTACAGAATATCACAAACGAATGATTACCTAGAATGCCTAATAGGGACCAAAGACCAAAGTCAGAAATAAAGAAGTAATTTTACACATTTGCTGAAGACAGCATGAAAAATAAATAGGAACTTCTGTGTATTAACAAGATTTGTACTCGCAATCATAGATGGAAAATAGTGAAAGGATTTCCATTGGAAAGAAAATCTGTTCATGATGAGCAAATTCAATGGGGAGATTCAGAAATTGGTTCCAAAACTAAATTCAATTGAATGGAAAACAGAAGGATTAGGTTGATCTGAGCCTGTGTCTACAGGGATAGACAGGGGCTTCCCAGAAGACACACTTTTGAAGATGACATAGTTCAGGGGTTTCTTTTCAGGGAGACTCCCTCATGGCAATGTGGACCAGTCTCTCAACTTTGAGCATCCAAAGAAGTGTCAGGAGAGACCATCAGTTAAAGTACGTGCTACTATAGCAAAGGACCCATGGCTCAGGGCTTACCAATGGCTGCCTGTGACTCCTGCTTCAGGGGATTCTGACAACCCCCTTTAGCCTTTGTAGGCACTTGTAATTATGTGCATGTACACATAAACACATGTGTGCACATACTTTAAAAATAACACAAATAATTATTTTAAAAATATCCATGGGGGTAATAACCGGATCTCAAGTTATAACAAAACCCAAGGCTGCATGAGGAAGACATGATTATGTTTTTATATTTATTTTTATTTAGTTATTATTAATAAATAGAATATATGTAGACATAATATTCGTGAAAGCATGGGGTTTTTGTATGCAGGGTCTTTACTGTACAGAAGGCACTGGTTTGTTTTGTAGTTTCAAACATTTTTAACATGTAAGAGGTAAGATAAAAGTGGTCCTTACCATGTGACTTCCAGGAATAATACAGAGACATCTATTCTCTCCATATAGAAAAAGCATTGCTAGACCAGAAAAACAGACAAGAAAAAGGATTCTATCCAAGTCTGGTATAGTGAGTTTATTGGGATTACTTAGAGAAACACGGGCTAAGTCAAGGCAGCTAAACTATGAAGTAGACTCCTGGGTAATGCATGAGTAGGCAGCTATAACAAGGCTACAAAAATCCTAATCCCCAGGGAACCTCGCACCTCTATACAACCTGCTGAAATGGGGGAAGGGCCACAGGAGCAACTCATGAAGGCTCCTGATTGCTGTGAGCAGTGTGAAACCCTATAATCCCGGTCCCAAGAAGGGATGCTGTAGACCTGGTCTTACCAGGGACTGATGCTAATGCTGACAGCTATGTAGGTTGATGTCATTATGCAGGTGAAGGCAGACAAGATAAAAAGAGGCCTGTCATTGGATGAGAAGGAAGGGAGGTGGGAACAGAGGTTTTAGAAGGAGAGGAAGGAGCGAAGAGAAGGAGCTGGGAGAACATGGCAGCAGGTATTAAGATTCTTCTCCGCTCGCAGATACAGGTTTTTATGAATATTTTTAAGCGATGGATGTGTACGGGGTTTTGTGCTGTCTAGATGGGCAAATTATATGTAATCAACTGGATCAGAGGTTATTGGTGTGGTGTGTTCTTTCATGTGGCGACTTAATTGAGTTTAAGAGAAGGCGTGGTGGCAGGATGCACCAAGCCCGCCACAGAACTGGGATGTGTACGCCTGGAGTAGTAACAACCCACTGAGGGACCTGTGAACAAAAGCAAAGCATCGTGCCACACTGGAGTGGCTTGTGGACCAGCAGGTTAGAGAGGACCATGGGGGCCAGCGTGCAGCCACTGAGATAAATTAGCACTACTTCCTATGGCCCGCCAGAGCTAGAACTAGCGAGAGAGCGACCGACCGCCTGGGTACGCACTGGAACTGGTCGATGCACCTTTTTTTTTTTTTTTTAACCAGAACACAGCTACTCTGACTGATTCACCACAGGAACGTCATACTCAGCCTGGAAGTGGCAGACGCGCACTGGTTGACCTCATTAAACTGCGCGGAACTGTGGATGATCCCTGATCTTCGCATCCACCAGGGTTGACCTCTGCAGCTGCTTGAGCAGGTGGCTTGAGATAGACCCTGGACTGGAGGTAATGTGATTGCGTGTGACTGGAGTCGAGGCAACAACCTTCTCATGAATCCACAGTTGACGCTGGAGTTCTCCAGGTAACCACTTTCTCTAGAAAGGCTCCTCCCTCAACTGCTGAAGCGGAAGTGCTCCAAAGAGATGAGCATAAGGCCCCACCTCTGCTACCTGCTGAGTTCCCCGCTTGACGCTGCAGAGAATTTCTGAGCACTCATTGGCTCGTCCATTAGAAGGGAATGACACTATTCTTGCTTGCGTTTCTGTTGCTGTGATAAATATGATTAAAAGTATCTTCTGAAAGAAAGGGTTGATTTCATCTTACAGGTTGCAGCCTATAACGAAGGGAAGTGGAGGCAGGAACTCAGATGGGAGTTTGAAGCAGAAACCACAGAGGAACCCTGCTTACTGGTTTAAGTGACATCACGTACTCAGTAGTGTTCTTATACAGTCTAGGACTCCCTTCATGAGGATGATACCTCCTACAGTGGGCTGGGCTGCATCAGTTCAATTGGAATCAAGGAAATACCAAATAGAATTGCCAAGTTGGAAACAAGTGTTCAGTTTAAAATATCCTCTTCTCAAGCGTGACAGCAACATTAGCCATCATTGGTATATGGGTATATTGGTATATGGGTATATTGGTATATTGGTATATGGGTATATTGGTATATTGGTATATTGGTATATTGGTTTATTGGTATATTGGTATATTTAAGGAACCTCAAAAGTGTTCTGAACCTAGCATCATGAAATCCGTCTGTTTCTTTGAGAGATGATGTCCCTGGAGTTAGTTTGCTCGGTCACTTTCTACATTGTAGCCTGGTTCCATGCTACCCAACAATCACTGGAGTCTTGGCTCCGCTCTATTCATATTAATCCAGCCTAGCAAGATTCCTGTTTAGAGATGTTCACTGAGGGATTGTCTAATGAAATTCCAGTAAAAAGGGCAATAAATGTCTTTCTTGCTAATTAAGTGGTTATAGAATCTTCACCCTGTTTTATGAGGCAATAACCTGGCTCCTGGGCAGACAGATTTTTAAGCTGAGGATTCTGTTCTTGTTATCTCTGAAAGTAGCGCCTCTGCTATCACTGCTGGAGAGCTCTGCATGTTAACAGCCCCTCATGTTTGTTCACAAAGGGCAGATGAGATACTGGATACCTACTTGAGTGTGCTCCCCCCATCCTGCAATAGCCTCTCATTGCATTAGGAGTGGACACAGGACCCAGCGAGGAGGCAGTCATGGAGGAACTAGATAGAAAACCTGTGACTCTTTGTGGTCCTGTCTATTTTTCCTTTCTTCTTGTTTTTCTTTTCTTTGAGACAAGACCTTAATGGGGTGACCTCAAACTCTCCCTGCCCTAGTCTCCCTCTAAGTATTGGAACAATAGTTTCAGTTACCACAACAGACCGTCTTCTCCTCTTTCAATAGTATAGAAAACAGAGATCCCAGTGTTAGGAAGGATTTATAACACTGGGGGCACACTGTTCACTTAAGTTATATTTAGTTTACACAACGATGTTCAGTGTTTGAGACCAAGGTTTTATCCAATAAAATGAAACCAGGGTATAGGACCTTAAAATACACTACTCAACTCTTGGGAGATTTTAACTAATAATAATTTAGAGGTTTAATTTTGACAGTTTAAAAATGGTATGTATGCATTTATATTTGTGTAGCGCTGAAGGCCCACCAGTGCAGGTGCCCAGGGAGCCCAGAGAGGGCATTGGATTGCTTGTGGCTGAGTTGCGGGTGGCCGTAAGCAGCTAGACATGGATCCTCTGCAAGAGCAGCATGCACACACCACCACTTATCTGATGATTTTCATAAGTGGTACTTAAAAATAAAGATAAACTTTTCATGTTTTCAGAAAAGAGATGAAAGCCCGTAGTTTACAATGAGCAAATAGGGCTAGAGAGATGGCTCAGTGGTTAAGAACATGTGCCACTCTTTTTTTTTTTTTATTAACTTGAGTATTTCTTATATACATTTCAAGTGTTATTCCCTTTCCCGGTTTCCGGACAAACATCCCCCTCCCCCCTCCCCTTCCTTATGGGTGTTCCCCTCCCAACCCTCCCCCCATTGCTGCCCTCCCCCCATAGTCTAGTTCACTGGGGGTTCAGTCTTAGCAGGACCCAGAGCTTCCCCTTCCACTGGTGCTCTTACTAGGATATTCATTGCTACCTATGGGGTCAGAGTCCAGGGTCAGTCCAACATGTGCCACTCTTGGGGAGGATTTGGGTTCAGCTCCCAGTATCCACACGGCAGCTCACAACCATCTGTGACTCTAGTTTCTGAGGATCAGAGAGCCTCTTCTGGCCTCCGTAAGCCCAAGGCACATATGTGACCCATAGACCTACATGTAGACAAAACACACATGTGCACAAAACAAATACCTTTCTAATGAATGAACAGAGAACATATTCTAACAGGATATGCCCCCAGGAAAGCATGCTTTGTTTCTGCATAGCCACAGACTTGGGGATTCTCATTTCATGCCTGCTGAACAGGGAGTCCTCTACCTAGACCCGAGATCAGTGTTTGAAATGATGAAGCCATTTTGCTCAGAATACCACCCTTCATCTAAGAAACTGCGTTTGTGCCTAGTGCAAAGTAAATTATTTTTTGGACACGTTCATCATTGTGAAATCATGACAGAACTGATGTGCAAGTTATGCTGACACAGCACTTTGTGGTTTGTGACTCCCATGTCCATGCTTAAGCAGGGACATTCAACAAAACACTGTGTCCCAAAGTCCAGTTCTGTAGCCTGGGAGATGCCAAAGGGATATTTCAGACTTTGTGGAGCCTCCAGCAATGGAGCGATTTGAATATACCTTCCTGCTGACAAGCCTTACCCAATATCTCACTACTTAGAAGAATATTCCAGCCTCTCATGATTAGCTGGAGTAGACAAAACCTAACACAGGCACTACTCCATGAAGAGCAGGTCCTTGTGCTCCAGGTGCTAAACGATTGGTCTCCATTGGCATCATTGGGAGGTACTGTGAATCATCAGTGGATAAAGTCAAATAGGGAGGGAGTAGTCAGTCCTGAGAACACTGAGGGGTTCTTACTGTGTCTCCATTCTTACTTCCTGCTTGGTTCTGTAATGGGTTCTTATCAGAGAACATTGTTGTGTCAACCCATCCAGACCAGTGAGCCAGCTCGCTGCAGGGCTAGAACATCCAGAACACTCAGTGATATGAGCCAGCTCTCGTTTTAAATCTTCCATAATGAGATTACCACACCTATCCACACAATCACACAGTGAGATTTTTGTCCCCCCACACAGTATCTCTAGGATCTGATTCAACGTGGCTGAATTTAAGACACGACACAGTAGGAATATAAAGGCACAAAGGAAATACCGACGTTGGGATGAATATGTTGTTATGGGGTAAAGGACACATTTCCAAAAGACACATTTCAAAATAGTTTATTGCAAAAAAACAAAATCAAAACAAAACAAAAAAAGAGGATTTCAGGTGAATGACCAGCGTTATAAATGCATATAACTAATTGTCCTTTATTCATTAGTCTTACCTCTTACTATCATATATTAATGATCCATTTAACTACAACCATAAGTTTCATATTAATTTGAAACATAGTGTTTCTCTCTTCTCTTGGTTCACAGCTATCCCAAGTGTGGGTTCTTCATTCCCATCGTGTTGTTATTTGTGTGTTTCTCTCCTCTTCCTTTTTCCCTGTTGAGGTTTACAAATCCCTGTTGTTTTTTTCTTGTTTGTTTGTTTTTCCATACTTAGGGTCGAATCCTCACCCTTGTGTTCACGGAAGGCAAGTGTCCCCTCCCCACCCCCCACCCCCAGTGACATTCCCATGCAACCTTGTTGTGTTTTGTTCCTTGTTACATTTATTCAGTCCTGAGATGTTGCATGTGTAAGTAGACATGCTTTTTTTTTTTTTCTCCCAGTCTCATGCATCCCCAAACACTATGTCTTTTGATTATGCTCCAGGCCCTATCAGTGTACTTTTATAGTTGAGCCCCATTTGCTTTCAAATCTGATGCCATCACACTTTTTGGTTGCTCTTTGTTACGAACAGAGTGGTTTGCTTTGCCTCTCCATCGCACTTGCACATGGACACACTGTGTGTGCCTATGAGGAAAGTCTTGCCTGGAAGTGCACTAGTATAAAAAGTTACTTTCAAGGAGCCTTTAGTAATGATAGCATTTCTAGAAGTCTTGGCCCTTTACTGCTCTGTGCTGGTTTGCTTGACTAATCTATGCTAACAGTACGACTTCTGCTGATTTCTTGTCACCTACACCCTAGGGCTCTGGAGTTTTGGACCTGACCTCTGATAAAAGGAGTAAAGTAACACCCTGAACACCAGGCTTCCAAGAGCCTCTCAGTTGGCAACACTTCCTATGCAATTCTTTTCATCAGCTGGGCAATTGACTTTGCCCTTTTTGTGGCTATGGGGACTTCCAAAAACTTGTGTACCATGTCTGGTTATGGCTTACTTCAGACACTTTGCCATTGGGACATTATTCCCATTGGTGAGGTGGCAATCTTGTTTAATTTGGAATTCTTGTTTCTGATTTTAGAGGTGGCTGCCACCATTGTGTTTAGTCATTGTAATTCCACGTTTCCATAGTAGTAGAATGTCATTCTTCTTGTGTGGGGTTAGCAGTTTTTAATAACCCAATTCTTGCTATTTCCTGGTCCTTTTGTTTCTACTTGTGATTGTATGTATGAAATCTTGTGTTTGGTTTCTTTAACTTCTTAGACTGCAATATATTTTTCTAGATGAGATTTTCTTCATTTCTATTGAATTCTGTAATATGGGAAATACCTCTGATTTTCTCCTTTTCATTGGAAATATTCATAACATGTAAGCATATTCTACCTTTGAAAAGTTATATGAGAAGCTCTGTGATAGTTTTTATATAAAAGTTTCAATTACTTTTGGGTTGGGAATATTTTCTTTCACACATTCGTCAAAATTCAAATTTTACCTATTACAACATAATGAAGAAAAAGTAATATTAATACAGCAATTTTCACATTTTATTTTCCTTGATGATTTTGTTAATTATACCTTTATGTTTCCATGTATTCAAATATTGATAAATACTTGTATAAAAACAAAATTTGCTTATATATGCATTTTTACTAGGCATAATTTAATATATGCATGATATATCACACACACAGTTGAATACTTTAAGTTTCTAGTATTGGAAATAAGTTAAAAGCAACAGACCAGAGTTGACATCATAGCTGTTCTTCCTCAAAATACACTGGGGATATTGATATAATGCTAAGATTTTCCTAATCTATCCCGTATTTGTATTTACCCTAATTTGTCCTATGTATTCATATAACTCTCATTATCCCTATTGTTTGGAAACAAACCCTAGTTAAGATGGAGGGAGTATATTGTGTCCCTTGAGAAAAGAGGCGGGCATGCTTTGGGGTAAAATGCAAAACGAAATCAGATCCTCACCGTGAGAGCCACCAGCTCATGGCAGTGAGCAGTTCTCAAACTGTGCGCATGCTCAATCTTTGCGCAGCAGGCAGCGTCATTTCCCAGTTTAATTTTCACTACCCTGGGATCACTCAGTAGTCCCACATAAACAGACCTTATCTCTTGAGCCCTCTAGAGTTTTGAAAAGCCATGGTGGTGAGTAGCAGCTCAAAGCATCTAGAGCTAACCCCGAGGTTGTGTGTACAGTGCGGCTCCTCTGAAGAAATCAGCTACAGGTCTGGCCTAAGGTCTGTGTCTGCATCGTCTGAGGTAGGCGTGTGCATGGCCATCTCCTCACTTCAGTTCTTAAGGTGGTCAGATGTTTGTCCCTTGTGACAAAATTCTTTTTATCCCTAGTCATAGGCTGATCCCATACAATCCTGACAGGAGCATTTTACGATGTGGTGGCCAACTCTGATGAGCAGTTCTTTTACCTTCTTTCAAACACTGTTGATTTCAGTTGCAGCTGTACAAAGCCACAGGCTATTTTTGGGTTCCCAGGCACAAAGGGTTTCACAGAGTGAGGAACTGGGTAGGGTGGATGGACAAGCACTGGGGATGGGGTTAGTGCAGCACTCCTGAGTGTAGTAGCAAAGAGTCTACTATGGCCAGACAGAATTAGACCAGCAGGGCTCTAATGGCATCACCTGTTGCATACATCCTAGGGGTGTTTTTTTGGGGGGGGTCTCACTCTTCCCAGCTCTGTTTCAGAATCCCCATGTCTGTCCATCTGGGAATGCCTACTTGTTAACAAATTTTACCCCTTTTAATTCTTGATTTCCTTTCCGTGTGTCTTAGGGTTTTACTGCTATGAACAGACGCCATGACCAAGGCAAGTCGTATAAAGGACAACTTTTATTTGTGGCTGGATTACAGGTTCAGAGGATCAATCCATTATCTTCATGGTGGGAGCATGGTAGCCTCCAAGTAGACATGGTCAGGCAAAGCTGAGAGTTCTACATCTTCTTCTGAAGACTGCTAATAGAATACTGGCTTCCGGGCAGCTTAGGATGAAGATCATAAGCCCATACCCACAGTGACACACCTACTCCAACACGGCTGCACCTCCTACTAGTGCCACTCGCTGGGCTAAGCATATACAAACCATCACACTGTGGTCATATGATGTTATAGTTTGAACCTCTCAGCATGTCAAAGAATCTGGTTTTATTGTTTCTTCCCATTTGCTTTTTTCACTACTTGGATGTGTTGTTACCCCGCTTTCTTCTGCTGCTCTATTCCCCAGGCTTGTGTGTACCTGCTCATAGGCAGGATGAGAACTCCTCAGATAGCATCCATCCTGGTAGGAAAGCAGGGTCTTCCTCTGTAGATTTGAGGTACTGGATGGCTTTTAGAGGTGCCATTGGGAGTGTTTTAATAATGTACAGCTGCCGAGTTCTGTCAGCATTTACTGTGAACCTAATGAGATGACTGCATGTCGTCTTTTTGCTTTGAATGATTGACATGGGGAAGCACATCCATTGCCAAGACTAGGAGAGTTATTTATTCCCGAATTAGCTCCTCGCCATTGTAGTACACATCCTTATGTTGCGGGGTAACACTGGCCTCAAAAGATGAAAGTCTGTCTCTCTTTGTTTTCTGGAAAGGGCTCTGTTTGCCTGATATTAATTTTCCTTTAATTATCTGGCAGAGTTTGCCACCAGAATTCCAGCACTCGAGTTTTGTTTGGAAGAAGCTTGTTAGCTTAAACCTAGACTCTTCAGTACATGTAGATTGGTACATTTTCTTATTTCTCTTGACTATGTCTGGTACTTACTTTATAGAACTAACATTAGGGATTCAGAATATCAACTATGATAGAGGCTGTGAGACTAGTTTTAGTTCTACTGATGATCCTTGGAAATATCTTTGGGTGTATTTAGGATTCAGTTTCTTTGTCTTTGAAATGAAGATGTGGGAGAAAGGGGGGATTGGCTCCTTCACCCAATGTGATGCTAAGCTTTGGCTCCCTAGAAGGACCTGCCTTCTGGAACATCTATACCATCCCTTCCAGAGCTTAGGGAGTACCACAGAAGAGAAAACAGAAAGAGTGTGAGAGCAGAATAAAATGTAAATAAAAGATGTGGGGGTAGGGTGATATTATGGATTCCAAAATGGCCTCACATCAGGGATTGAGATAAAGCCATACCTAGGAGAGTTTTAGATCAACCCAGCCACAGACAGGTCTGAACAGGTCAGCTGGTCTGAGCCAATACAAAAGAAGCAGCAGGCATTCAAGAAAAGAAGGGGATCCTCATAGCTCACCCAGTTCAATTTCTAAGGCATAATCCCAAATGGCATGACATATAAAGAACTGAGGAAATAGAGTACATCTTCAATAAAAAAAGAAATGAAACCAAAATCCACCTGAAACAACCCAGATATTGAACGGCAGACATGGATTTGAAAAAGTCCTTGCACTTATACTGAGTGAGGAGAAACCAACCATGTTCTCAGCAAGCGACAGAGAAAGAGCAGAGCCACACCAGGGGGGAGCACGAGGAAGTGCGAGGCAGACAGAGCAACCTCAGAGAAGACATGGAGAAGGAAAGAGTAACTCAGCCCAGAGGTGGGACTTCTAAACTTCAAGACACACTCAGGGGTGAGGGAAATAAACTAAAAGACTGAGATAGAATCCTGGAGTCTCGTGAGCCTGTAGGAGGTCACGTTCTTTGGAGTTGCTGAGGCGATGTGTGTGGGTACAAGAGATGCTTCTGTCATAAGTTGGTGAACTTGTAGGCTACGTATACAGAATACAGACTCAGTTTTGAGTAAGTGTAGTCACACACCAGGGGACCAAGGGATGCAGTGGAAGTATGCTGGAAATTCTGGGCTGTAAAAGAATGGCTTTGAGGGTCAGGGCTGAGGGCGAGGCACACGCTGTCAGAACAGGAAGAGGTGACTGGTAGGCTGAAGTGCCTCCTGCACAAGCCAGAGGAACCCTAGTTGGCTCCTCAGCACCAAGTAAAATCTGGGTGTGGTGCCATGCATCCATAACTCCATCGTTGTAGGGACAGAAGGCAGATCCTTGGAGTTCACTGTTTAATTGTAGTAAAAACAGCAGGGTTTGTGAGAGGCTCAAATATAAGGTAGAAAGAGTTCATACCGGTCAGGCACCATCCTCCACATATATGCATGGGTTCTACACATGCACACCCACAGAAAGTCAGAGCACCGCGGAACATTCTAGAGAGAAAAGATAAACTCTGTTTTAGTGAGGATGAGCCTCACCGAGTTTGCACCATCCATTTTCTGAGCAGGTGGCATCAACTCCTGTTTTCAGATGATGAAAATGGCGCCCGTAGTTAGGAAGGGGTTTGCTCATCCTTCTGTGTCCAAGAGTCACCAGAAGTCAAAATGTATTAATATCTTCTGTGGGAAAATTGACTTCCATGCTTCTACTTCACTATTAGCACCATCTGAAGTGATACTTAACAATACTTAATGGTCCAGCCTTTACACGTTATGTTGTGATTGTTGTTCTGCTTTTATTAATCACATTTTCATTCCATATGCAAGAAGCATAAATCATATGTGGGAAGAGATCATCCCATCATCTGGATTTTACTCTATAACGATTTCCTAGTGATTTGAGGAGCCTCACATTCAGAAATGAGTTGACTGATAGGGAACCTTGCGCATGTCAAACACTCCCTTGTGGGGCTCTTGAGATAGCTCAGTGGTTGAGTCCTTGTTGGAAAAGCATGAGGATCCCAACACCCATGTGACAGGCTGGGTGTCCTGATGCCACCCATAACTCCATTCATGAAGTTGGTGGGGACAGCACAATTTGGAAGGTGGAAGGATTGGGGCCCTTGCAGCTTTCTAGCCTAGCTGGAAAAAAAAATGTAACCTACAGTCCCAGGTTCAGAGAGAGACCGTGCCTCAAAGGGATAAGGTAAGGAGTGATAGAGGAGGATAATGAGTGATTTTAAAAAAGGGAGAGAAAAGGAGGGGTGTTCTCTGGTCCTTCCTGAATGTACATACCCCTACATACACAGACACACAGACACACACAGGCTTACACAGACACACACACACACAAACACAAACACACATGCATGAATGCACACACACACACACACACATACACACGCATGCACACACCTCCACAGGTGCATGCACACACACAGGCACACACACGTACACAGATACATGCGCAGACCTCTAAACACGCACACAGGCACACACGTATTTGCACCACATTCACATATTTACAGACAAAAGTTTGTTCGAAGATCCTCGCTATATAGTCTTCCTCATGCTGTCTTTTCAGACTAACGTTTCAATTCCATCTGCATTGTGAGATTGGCTCTACAATCAGCCTGCTCACCTCTTGGTTCATCTCACTGTGATAACAGAGTGGATGTGAGAATGTGAAGATCAAAAAGGTGTGGAGAGGCACCATTGCCCGAAAGCACTTTTGGATCCTCAAGGACACTGTACTGCTCCCTAAGAGAGTCATTGTGCCATGTTCTCATCATTGAAAACAAAGAAAAAAGAAAAAGAAAGTAAATAAGAATGAAAATGACATATCACGTAAATCCTGTGATATTATAGCTGTGCTCTTAAATTGAATATCTTAATCATTCTGTGATGTAACCATGTGTGTGCTGAATCAAAACTTTGCACACTTTAATATGTAAAATATTATTTGGGCTCTATTCTTCAGCATCTAGAAAAAAAAGGCTGGGTAAAAAATGTAAAATTCATTGTTTTGCTTACCAAGATTAGGTAGTAGTAAAGTTAATATTGCAGTCCTGAAATTACCCTGTGATTTAACTACTCAGGATATGTAAGGTATGGATATGTGTTGAGAAAAAAAATGAAACAGTCCAGATCTAGGGTTTAAAATGTTGAGGAAGATTCCAGAGCATGCTCTGACTTCTGGATGGAGTATACTACTGCAGACTGGGTCTTGGGGGCTCTGTGGTCCAGGGCATAGGCAGGAGAGACCGTGACAGGGAATCCTCAGGGTGTTGGTCGACATCAACTATGTTCAAAGTCATGAACTCCAAGTCTTAATTCACAGTATTGGGATGATGCCAGTAATCTAATTTGTTATTTTAAAACATTAACCAAAAAGTCACCACGACGTACTACAGCTTTCTTAAACAGAAGTTCACGTGAACCAAACAATGTCCTTAATAACCCTGTGGCTCTCTCAACAAACTGCTACAGTCAAGCAAGTTAAACCATAGAAATGTCATTTACCACAGATCTGAAGGGTGAAACTCCGAAGTCCAGACATCTTTGACAGAACGATAGACTGCAGTGGTTTGAACAGGTCCTTCCTATGCCCATTCAGAGATTTCCTGCGGTCATTAGCAAAGTATGAGCTTGCGTCCTTCTGCCTTGGTCTGTGTGTGACTCTCCCTTCTTCCTCCTGTCTGGCCCTGTGGCCTTTCCATGATGACAACTTGTCATTGTCTTGAGGCATGCCCAGAACATTTAGCTGACCTCACCTAGAGGACCTTAGTCAATGGCAACTGAACACACATTTTCCCAATAAGGTAGCTGTCTGTTTCCAGGAGTGAAGACAGGAGGATATCTTCAGGGGCATCATTCAATCTAGAACAGATGGAAGAACTCTCTGTAGAAATATTCAGTGAGCATGTTAAAAATATAAATTGCAATATCATAATTCCAAAGCAATTTTTTAAACAATGGCCGAAGCAATGGCAGAAGGTGTCAAATAGAATTTTAAAAGGACAAACAAGTGTGATGGAGTCCTCAGAGGCTCCCAACACCTGGGAAGTATTTAACCAGAAAGAAATAAATTAAGGACTGTTCCAATTTTGAGATTTAGGAACAGTTTCCTCTAACACATTTTCTTGCTACACATGTGAAACATATGCTATTGGTGGAACTTATGTTCACATACATCCACCTTTTCTAGAACTAGATGGTATAACTCAAAGCCCGGTGTCCTTCAGTAGGAATCATGTGTCACTGGGTCCTCAGAAGAAGGAGATTTGTATTCAAGGTGCAGGATCCTTCCGACTAGGATGCTCATTTTATTTAACTGAACTAATATACTTGTGAGATCTCATGCTCGGGTGCAGAACAAACCTTCAAGGTTGCCTCTGTGCTCCCAGTTGAGGACCCACTATGAGCGTGATTAATGCACAGAAGTATATTCAGTAGAACAGGGAACATCTGACTGACATCCAGACATTGGCATCTGCCCCTGTGTGGTGGTTACCCACATAAAATGAAAATGGAATCTTTACATTTCACTCCTTTGACAAGGAGGCATCTCATTTGGTGGGTTCTTCAACACAGATAGGTACTACAATATAGATGGGCACATTAAGGTACCCAACACAGATGCACGCCCCAATATAGCAGCTAGGAGCTTGGGATCTAGGTGGGCACAAATTCCAAATCAAAAGTGACGGAGGGCACCCTATGCACTTGTCAGCAGGGTATGCAAAGTGCCCTGAGTGGTGAGCTGTTGTCCCTGCTGCCCTGCTAAAATACTCTGAGAAAAGCAACTTAAAGGAGAAAGGGTCTGGTTTCCTTCTCTCTTGACTGTATAGTCCATCATGCTGGAGAACCCTAGAGAGAGAAGCCTACAGCTGGCCACATATATCAGGAGGAATAGAGCAATGAATGACTGCTCAGCTACCTTTCTCCTCTTTATGCAACCCAGGACCCAAACCCAGGGAATGAGTCTGTCTGCCTACTTTCAATGTGACGTTTCCCACCTCAACCTATTCAATAGAAGCCCTCATAGACATGTACAAAAGCTGAGTAATTTCTTCAGGGTTCCAGCAACTCTAACCATCCCTACCTCCCCCACGAACATTCCACCGTCAGCTGTGAGATAGAGGATTTCTAGCTGACTCTGAACCCTCGAGGGCTACTTAGGAGTGGATGCCTTATATCTTGGGTGTTGGGTGTCTGCATGTTCAAAGTGCGGTATTTGGGGATACCTCACAGCTCCCACACAGCACCCGCTTTCATCTTACAGACACTTTACACATGGAGTAAAGGCCATTCTGTACAATCTTAAAAATATCTATGCAGTTTCATGGGGTGGGATTTTCTACTTGTGATGTCAGAGAGTCTCATATTTGGGTGGGTTTTGGGATTCCAGTGTTGTAATCTTCAACTGGGGTGAGTTAGACCATGGGGTGTCTGTATCTGACTTGATTCACTTAACATACTCCACACTGTGGCAAATGACACAACTTCCACTTAAAGATGGAGTACTAAATGCACAAACACATCTGTACCAACACACCACAATACGTACACACATGCCACAACATACACATACCACAACATACATGTGCAACATATAAACACATACCATAACACACGCACCACATACCACATATACCACACACCACGTACACACACAATACACACACGCATGACAGCACACACACTACAACACATAGACGCAGCACAGCACACCACACCCGCACATTTATACACATATCACCACATGCACACAGACATATGCCGCAACACATACATCAACAGTACAACACACACATATGCATGTATGTGTGTGAGCACACACGTGTGTGCGTGCACACACAAACACCACACCACACACACATACACACACACATATACTACAACACATACAGACACACTACACCACACCACATACACCACACATACACACACATACATATACACACACCCCACGTTTTCTTTGTCTATGCACCCTTAAATGGGTGTTTGCTTTGTTCATGTATCCTGGGTGCCGTATAAATAGATCTTGATTCTGAAGTGAGGCTTGCACTGCTCTGTGGTGGGTAACTGTATCTAACTGTGGAGTAGGTTTTATTTCACTTATCTTACACTCAGAACAGCACCAATGCTCATGTAGAGCCAGCCTCTGACTCTATCAACTGAGGTACCTCTTTACCCATGCATCTGTCAATTTTGCCAAAATAAAGTGGGCGTGGCTTCCTCCCTTCTTCACAGCATTGGAGGATGCGCTTCGAGAAGAGGTCTCACTGCCCCTCTTGTACTTCATGCATATCATTGCTATAATTTAGAGGCCGAGGAAAATGACTTTTAGCCAGAAGAAGTATTTCAATGGTGGGACAAATTTTACTCCAATTTTCATGACATTTCGTCTCGATCCTGATTTCTGTTATGTTCCCATTGTGCATTTATTTTCTGCAGATTCCACCTATCAAATCTGTGCTCAATGGATCATTCACCATGTGCTTAAGATGTGATTTCTGAATAAGTAAGTAGACACTCAGGGCAGTGTGCTCACAACAGTTAACACTCGCAGACTCATAGACCAGCCACAGCCTGACTCTATTCAAAGTGAGTGGGGCATGAACAGTGCAGCTGGAGGGTCAGCTGGTGCCTGCAAAGACTGGGCTCACTACAGTGCATGCCTCACTCCAGCCACTAGTGGGTGGAGCCAATCCCAGAATGGGAGACTGACTGGATGGCATTACATTTACATTTCCTTTGAACACAAGCACTGTCAGAAGAGTGAAAGGAGTCAGTCACACGTGGAAGACACTAGCTCAAATGTATCCTAAGAGAGTCTGTGTCCATAATGTGTGAAACATCCCACAAGTACTGAGATGCCCCCCCCATTAGGGCTGCCATTACTCTAATCATTGTCATCATCAGATTGAGAGGAAACTGGTGGGAAGGTGGTTAGCAGCTTACAGGAGAGACTCTTGGAAGTTGACTACTTGGAAGGAGTCCTGTTCTACTACCATTGTGACTACATATGTGATTATGACTACAATTATGATTATGACACCTTCCTTTTCTTCTTGTTCTTGTTCTTGTTATTTTGCTTGTTGTTCTTGTTTTTGTTTTTGCTGTTCTTGTTGTTGTTCTTTTTCTCTCCTCCTTTCTTCTTCTTGTTGTTCTTGTTCTTATTCTTTTTGTCCTTCTTGTTCTTCTTGTTCTTATTCTTCTTTTTCTTTTGGTTGTTCTTGTTGTTCTTTTTCTTCTCTGTTGTTTTTGTTGTTTGTCTTCTTCTTCTTCTTCTTCTTCTTCTTCTTCTTCTTCTTCTTCTTCTTCTTCTTCTTCTTCTTCTTCTTCTTCTTCTTCTTCTTCTTCTTCTTCTTCCTCTTCTTGTTCTTGTTCTTGTTCTTATTGTTGTTCTTGCTCTTCTTGTTATTATTCTGGTTGCTCCTCCTCCTCCTCCTCCTCCTCCTCCTCCTCCTCCTCCTCCTCCTCCTCCTCCTCCTCCTCCTCCTCTTCCTTCATTTTCCCATATAGTACAACCAAGGTACAATGTCTGTAGAGAACCAAGTGATATGAAAAACTTTTGAATGCTCTTGAAGGCATGTGTGTGTAGGTGTGTGTATGTGTGTGTGTGTGTGTGTGTGTGTGTGTGTGAATGCTCTTGGAGGTGTGTGTGTAGGAGTGTGTGTGTGTGTGTGTGTGTGTGTGTATGTGTGTGTGTAAGAAGGTATCTTTCAGATAACACTGTTTCATTAAGATGTTCCTTTCACACCTGACTCAGATATAAGTGTATGTCTATCTGTCCTGGGTTTGTAGGGTACCTAGACAAAATAACGTCAGAATCTTCTGAGAACAGGTGAGGCAGGCAGGGCCATCTGTGCCAAAGGAATCCTGCCATAAGAGAGAATCATTTGTTTGTGAGCTAGATAACTTTATGGTGTTGGTTTACAAAACAGTGAAGGAGAGTGGTATTAGGAAAAGAAAAGACAAAACAGAGATAGGGAAGAAAGGAGGAGGGAGATGGAGAAGAGATAAGCCTCAATGATATATCATTTGTAAAAAAATATTTAAATAAGATCCAACAATATGATTTTAGCTTTAGATAAAATAATCATGAAGAAGAAAGTCTCCAAGACAGTAATTGTTAGCCTGTGGGTCATGACCCCACAGGGCAGGATACCAGATATTCTGCATATCAGATATTTACATTTTAATTCACAATAGTAGCAAAATTATAGCGATGAAGGAGTAGCAACAGAAATAATTTTATGACTGGGGGTCACCACAGCATGAAGAATTGTATTAAAGGGTTGCAGCATTAGGAAGGTGGAGAATGATTGCACTAAGATATGATGGCCTCATGTAGCACTGGAATCTGGAGGCACTACTGCCTCGTGGAACCCAGGGTCCTGTGCCACCCAGACTATTACTGCTCACAGTGAGGGGTCCCATTAATTCTAACCTCTACTCTGGGGATACATTCATTTTCTGATGTGCTTTACTTCTGGAAACTCTGGGAAGAGATTCTTTGGAGAAATAACTATTTCTGAAGTAAGAAGTAGAGCAATTGTTTTTTAATATGCTGAAAGATCCCAGCAGGTACTGAGGGCTCCTGACATTGACTAAATCAGTAAAATAGTTTTAAAATTGAGATTTTAAGGTCAACACACAAGCAGACTAGCCCTGTGCTGCTGCCTCACTTTACACAGGCAGCTAGTGGGTGTGGCTATGTAAATATATTCAGGCAGGAAGAGGTGGCGACTGCTAGGGGGTATGGTTATGTAAATATGCAGGGGATGGAGAAACTGAAGTGGGTGTGGTCATGCAAATATGCAGGCATGAAGAGGTAGACACTGTGAGTGTGGCCAGGCAAATATAAAAAACGAGAGGATAGAAATGTTCAACATTTTTGAAAATGGATTTTTGTAATTATAAAATTGAAATATAAATTGTTTCAGAATGATACATAAGTCTTTAAAACTGAATGTTCTACTAATGATATCTTTTATTTGGTAATAAATCTGAACTTATGTGAGAATTAAGGCACAGAAAAAAAAAAAGGTTGTCTTACTGCCAACCACTGCACCAGCTCATTTATGGGAGAGCTGGACCCGGTTTGCACCTGATTTTCTCAGTCCCAAGTTCTGACACATACAAATTCATCAATGCTACTGCACTTCATTTCCTATTTGAAGATAAGATGATATCTTACAAATTAACGCTAAAAAGGAGATTAAAGCAAAACAACTTCATGCATTTTTCTTGACAACACCTCTTGGGAAATTCTTGAACCAGCTCTGCCCGTGATTGCATTTTCTCAAAATGCAGATGTGGAAGCTGAATCCTCAGATAGAGTCTTAGAATGTGTGACCTACAAGAGGTGGTTAGACAGTAAGGGAGACCTCCTGAGTGGAAACAAACCACAAAGCTCTTGACAATGATGACAATATTGATGCTGAAGATGGTGATGATGATGGTGGTCATGATGGTGGGAGTGAGGACGATGATAATGGTGGTAATGGTGACAGTCACTGTGGTCATGACTGTGGTGGTAATGATGATGGTGGTGATGGTGGTAAGGAGGATGATGATAATGGTGGTGATGATATTGGCAGTAATAATACGCATTTTGCCATGTACTAAACACTCAGCACCCTACCTTAAGTCAGCCATGTGGGTGGGTGAACCTGGAATTTACCTTCTGAGGGAAGCTGCTCTCTGGGCCTAGAGAGGCTTGGCACATTATTGGAGGTCACTCATGAAGCCTTTGTTACAGCCAGGTCTCCAAACAACTCTAGGACTTGGTACACATAAATGATCTGTGCAAAATAAGGCTGCTTACCCCAAATACCCTGAGTCTGTATTAATAGCTAAGGAAGAAAAAAATAGCAACTCTCAGGGATGCCTCTGCTCCCAAGTGTGGGCCCAGTGTCTGTACACTGGGAGAAGAGTGGTCCTTCCTACCTATGTCCATGCCATCTATTTTTTTCTTCTATCATATCCTCCCAACAATCTTGGGTACAAATAAGTCGATTTTAGAAACATCATAAACAAGATTTGCAACTTAAATGTAGTAACTCTCAAAGGGGGGAGAATCACATTTCCCCCCTTTAAATTGGCACCAGCAAATTTGGAACCTCATTCTAAAATGAAATGCCTTCTATCTCCCAAGAGACTGGAATCTTAATATGCCTGCGCACGCAGAGGATTTTTGGTTTTTACTTTGGAAAAACAAGGTCTTCTTTCAAATCGATTTGCAAGTATTCTCCCACCCTGTGATGAATTCCACGGGCATTTTTTTTATCTTTAATTTGTGATAGCTGTCGGTTTAGTTCATGTACATAAACCACATTATTAGGTGAGAATAAAGCTGTGTACCCCGGTCACCCACAGCATAGGCCACTGAAGAGAAGCAGTCTGTCTGCCAGCAGGAGCAAGGGCTATGGAAGCTCAGTGTCCTGGCTTCCCTGGCCTTGGACAAGGCATTGCTATCCAGAGAGTTAAGCTCTGAGGGGAGATAGAGTGAGAAGCAACTGTCTTCCTCTTGTGGTTCGGTCAGTTGGGATAATTGTTTTTATAATACATGTGCACGTTTTACGTAAACAATGTGTTAGACACCGATCGATAACTGTCTTGCTTTCATTCATCTGAGTGTTTACCACTCGCAGCATGCACTCAGAGGTGGGGATCAGGCTGGATCCTTCCTTTGCAGCAGTAGCTGCTATGGCCCCAGCAGCGGTCAAAGCCAGAGTCTTGCTCTTGGTTTCTAGCCATGGTAAGCATCTCTCCTTTCTGCTCTGATTCATCTCGTTACATGGTGTTTTGACAAGAGAACTATTCCACCCCATGCCTTTTAGCACCTCTTCTAAAACCGTAAGCTTACGAGTTTCTACGACATCACAGGTTTCTCTGGGTGTGCAGCGGCTGCGGGTAACCGAAGAAGCGGGTGTGAAGTGTGGAGGAGGCAGCTCCCCCTTCAAGGCTTTGGTGGAGGGGAGGGCTTCCTGGCAGGCCTCCTTTTGCTTCTTCCTCAGTACAGGATGCTTCCTAATTTGTCTAAGTAAGTCTTGTGAGCATTCTCTGTGCCCTACCAAACAATAATTATTTTGAATCTCAGTATGTCAGTCTCCTTTCTGTCTCCCCCAGGGCTCAGCCTGAGGCTCTTTTATTTAAAACAAGAAGCTACTTATTAAATGGTTATATGTTTAAATATTAATATCAGTACTTTGCATGCAGTTGTGTTGGTGTTTAAAACTTTCTTTTACATTAAAAAAAAGATTCTGTCGGTAGATGGAGAATCTACATTGGAAAAATAGGCTCTTGTCAGTAGATGGCGAACTTGGTTCATAGAAAGGCTGAGGCTGTTTGCTTGTTAAAAAATCTCATTTTTGATAAAATATGATTCGAAACTTCTTTAAATTAAACTCATTCAGTTTATCGTAAACGGACCTATTAACTAACCCATTTTCTATGCTTATGTCCAATGTCCAATCTTAAAAATATTTGATGAAAGGAGAATAAAATTTCCAGAGTAAGAAAACAATGCCCTGATAAGTTTTGAGCCTTAATAAACTCAATAAGATTCTGCTCCTAAGTGACAGTCTTCAAAAACACAGGAAAACAACAACAGCAGCAGCAGCCCCAAGAGCTACTTGCCCAGGCTGCCCAGTCTCCTCAAACATCATCTACCTCATTTCTTTAATGAAATGTCACCAAACATGGAGAGAAAAGTGGGATGCATACATCACCCACTAGAAAGTGACAAGAGGAAGGTCGGAGGGGATAAGAGAGTTAAGTTGTAAACAAGAAGTTCTGTACTCAAATCTAACTATCAGCCCGCAACCGGTTATAACTGGAAATGACTTTTGCTGTGTGACTTCCTTATTTGGTTAGGGGTCCTGACAGTTCAGTTACTTTTAGGTGGTACTGAGTTGTATTATCGCTTATCAATATGCGCCGGTTTTCAAAACCCAACTGTATAAGGAAGTTTGTTGCAATAGAACAGAAAGACTGATGGACATATAAGCAATGCAGCTGACAAAGGTTTCTTCACGTAGGGGCACAAGCTTGTTAATTCCAGGCAGTGCCTCATGAGGTAGTTTCCTGTGCTCTTGGGGTCCTCAGAAATATGCCGATATCTTTAAGAATTCCATAGCATTTTCTTCTAGCTGTTTCAGAATTTCAGGTGTCACATTAAGGTGTTTGATCTTTTGGTCTATTCCAAGGGCATAGACTTTGTGCAAGATGAGAGACCAAGATCTGGTTCTATTCTTCTTTGTAAGGCTATCTAGTTTCCTTAGCACCAGTTATTGAAAAAGACATCATCTCTCTTATGTATGATTTTGGCTACTTTGTTCAATGCAAATGCTTGTTGCTGTGGATAGACATCTGTGTTCTCTTTTTTTATTTATTTTATCTACCTGTATGTTTTCTTTTATGCCAGAACCATGCAGTGTTTGTCACTATGGCTCTACAGTACAATTTGAGATCATAAATTATGAGACCTGTAGCTTTGATCTTTTTATTCTGGATTGTTTTGGTATTCGGGGCTTTTGGCATGAACTTTTGAGTTTTTTTAATTAGTTCAGTTAGAATGTAATTGGATCTTTGATGAACACTGCACTGAATTTGTAGATTGCTTTTGGTGATACAACTATCTTCACAATATTAAGTCTGCCAGTCCATGAGTGTGGGAAATGTGATGAATTCAATTTGGTCATGGTATAGCATCCTTTACATGTGTTCTTGCATGAGGTTTGTAAGAGGAAGTTTGTTTCTGTATCCATAAGAAAACTGATCCCTCTCTCTCCCTCCCTCTGGCCCTTCCTCCTTCCCTTCCCCACCCCCCCTCTCTCTCTGTGTGTGTGTGTGTGTGTGTGTGTGTGTGTCCTTGTGTTCTTTCAGCATGGACTGGGTCCCTAGATTGAGCTTGGTAATGCTCTTTCCTTTTCTAGTTTATGGAACAGCTTGAGAAGTATTTCAGTTAGAGCTTCCCTAAAGGTTCCATAGAATCTGGCAGGAGTCTCTCTAGCATAAGATTTATTTCCTTTGGGGAGAGATTTTTTATATTACTGCATTGATATTATTGCTTAGTCTAGATTAATATTTCATTGATTTAACTTAGGTAACTCATTATATATCCAGCAATTTATCCACTTCATCTATATTTTCCAATGTTTCCCAGTATGACTTTTCAGAGTCTTCTCTAATGATCCTTGGATTTTATGGTTTAATGATCCTTTGTAATCTGTTGTATTAGTTCTAATAAGCCAGGCTCAGAAAGTCAAACACAACATTTCTTCTTACATTTAGGACGTAGATGTAAATTTTTATATATGTGCATCTGGTGTGTGTGTGGGGGTGGGTGGGTGGTATGGAGGGCCCTGAAAGGAGAAGATGAGATCTTGGGGAAAGAAGCATCTGGAAGAGGGTAATGGTGTGTGCATGAGACGTGGGACAGTGGGTGGATCTATTTGGAGCAAGGAAGCAGAGTATACCCATAACTCTTCTATTGCTGTAATAAAACACCAGGAGCAAAGCAACTTAAAGAAGAAAGGGTTTATTCAAGCTTACAGTTCCAGAGGAATAGGCTCCCATCACGGCTGGGAGGCATGATGGCTGGAGCAGGAAGGTAAGAACTCAGATCCTTTACCATAAACACAAAGTGGTACGAGTCATAGAGATCTTAAAGTTCTAGAAGCCAACCTAGTGACACACTTCCTACAGCTGTGCCTCCTGAACCACTAACTGTGCCAGATAGTAACACCTGCGGGGACTAAGTACTCAAATGCCTGAGACAATGAGGTAGAGGTTCACTCAACCACTATATAGACCGTTAGAAAGAAGGGAGAGGAACAGCAGTGGGAAAAGGATGAGTAAAAACAAATTATACACACACTCATATACACACACAGACATACAAACACACTAAAATATACACACATATCTATACACACATTCTCACACACATGCCCACACATATACACACTCACACATACATATACACATATACACACATTCATACATTCACATATACATACACATATAATACATATACATATACATACATACACTCACATACATATACACAATCACATATTCACATATACATACATACACACACATATGTATATACATACATACACACGCTCTCATATACACACATACACATACACACGCACCACACACACATACACACAAATACGCACAGACACAGAAACACACATGAACAAGGCACAATGAGGTTCATTACTTTGAATTCTATCTCCACATCTTCACAAATTAAAGAGAAGAAAAGACAGAATATTTTATATATAAGAAAAAAAAATCACAGCTGAAAAGCAGACACTTGTAGTTAATGGTGAGATGTGCGAATTCTCCCTTTTGTGGGATAACAGTCTGCTAATTCATTTAGAATTCTCCCAAAACAGGGTGCCAGGAAGCAAAGTTATTCCCCTTTTGTCATAGTTACTTTTGTGCCTGGGAATACAGGGATCACCCAGCAGAGTCCTGGACCCATTTTGGCACGAGGGCTAGGTCTGTTAGGTGAATCTTCCCTTCTGTGCACTTCGAAGACAGCAACACTCAGGTGACTTCTTCTCAAACATCTCTGCTGCTTACACTGGCCTGTGGACACATGACCTTTCTTATCCTATAAAGCCTCTCCGTGTCCCCAAAGAACCAGCCTGCCTCCATCTTCGGCTTAAAAGCCATTTAGAATAAAGACAAACTAGGCTCCTTCCTAGTGACGGTTAAACCTCTGTTTTTCAAAGAATCGGCTATGCCCTGCCTGTAACAACAAATGTTTCTGGATTGCTTTCCAGGAATTGCAATTGTGTGTCTTTGTTTCCTACAGTTTGTAACCACCTTGCAACCCTACCTTTGTATCTAAAGGGTTGCTAATGGCTCCCTTGTTAGGTTACTTTGTTATGCACAGTTTGCAATTGGTCTTTGTTTCCGGAGGGACTACAAGTTAGCTTTTGTTCGGCTCTGTAACCCTGCCTCTTTTGCCTCCAAATCCCCAATTTGGAAACTCCCTACCCCTGAGTTATAGGAGCTTTGTCTTCCTTACATCCAATGCTGACCCCTTGAACCCTGCCTTAGGGAGAGGCAGACTGTAAACACAGATTAAAAAGCTTGTTTTAATTAAGGGTGTGTTTTAATTAATTTGGCCATGATGATTTGGGGAGGTGGTCTTTCTGCTCCCATTTTTGGGTCTAAAAGTCCCCTTTTCAATGAATGACCAACAGAAGAGCATTGAATCCCAGCTGTCTACCAGATCATGTTACCCTGTGGTCATGAAGATTTTTATTCTATTTTATTCTTTTCATTCAAGTCTCTATACTTTTTGTTTTGTTCTGTGGTCAGGCTCTTGGTATATTTTCCAGTCTGGCCTTGAAATCTAGATCTTTTGGCCTTAGACTTCCAAGTTCCAGGCTTATAATAAGTATGGGTTACTGCACCTGAATTTATTTTCTTCCAAATTAAAAAATAATAATTTGAATAGTGTATAAAATGGAATCACAATACTGCATACATATGCATCATATTTTATGATATATAATGTATAATCATCTGATATAAATATTATTTACTGAGCATAGCACTTCTATTCACATTTGCGGAAATAATTCACTGAGGTTGGACGCTATCATGCTTATCCATGAATAGCAATCCACAGACAGCTTTTGTAGTGGTTATAGGCAACTGCAATTTATGACATGCTCTTGTTTCTGAATGCTTATGACTTTTGGAGACATTCCGTAAGGCAGACACCCTCCCCAACACTCTTTTGCTTTAATCTTGAACGTCGTGTTTCTAAATACAACAAAAATACTCAGGATGACATTTATACTTTATCTAAATCCCCCCTCTTTTTTTTCTTTGCTAAGTAGAGACTTTTCAATAATGCTAGTCCTATCTGGTAAAATTCACATTCTTTTGAGATTGATTTCCGGAGAATATTCATTTAGATAATGCTGAGACCTGACACAGTTTTTCTGATTGCCGGTGACTGATTGTTCAAGGTTGCTCTTATGCCTCTGAAAGCAGTGGCAGACAGCAGAGAGTGGAGAATGCTTTACAAAAGTTGTTAAAGCACGGGCATTCTTAAGCTCTTTGGAACTCAGTCTAAGCCCCTTCTCTCTGTGTTTAGATTATGACAGACAGTAGCACAGTGGCTCACAGAAGTTCACACAGCTGTTCCAGGACTGAGCAGTGAGGCAAGGAACACACCACGGAACTCCTTGCACACATTATAAAAAGCACGTACGTTGTAATTGGCAGGAGCTTGGTGAGGACAAAGGAGCTCAAAAAAGTAATGAGTCCCTGTTGTAGTTAGCTTCTCTGTTGCTGCAATAAAGCACTGGCCAACAGCAACACATGGAAGAGAGTTTTTATTTCATCTTCCAGCATTTTACAGTGGTATCGTGAAGGGAAGCCCAGACAGGAAGTCAAGACAGGAACCCGGAAGCCCGAACTGAAGCAGAAACCATAGAGGGCAGCTGCTCACCAGGCTTCTCCCCATTGCCCACTCAACTTGCCTTTTCATACAATCCAGAACCTCTCTTCTAGGAGTGGCACCTCCCACAGTGGGCTGGACCGCTGTCCAACATTTAAGGAAAGGCCTCTCAGCCCAGTCTGAGCAGTCAGTTCTTTAACAGAGGTCACCTCTTCTCAGATGTGTCAGATGGACAGCTGAAGCTAACTGTGACACATTTGGTTTAAAGCGTGCTTGGCTTACAAGCCAATATGAAGAAGATCCCATCCTGGATGTGTTAGAGTCCCTTGGCAGAATGGCAGCATTTAAAATAGGAATGTGCTCCCTACTCTCAAGTTGATGGGACTTCATGAGTCCTCCCTGGCTTCTGTATTGTAACAATATGGAACCCTGCTCGTACCCCAGAATATTCCTGGTAGAGACCCGTGCTCATATATTCCTGGGCATATATTTATCAAAATAGCTTTACTATCCATGCCCCTCCCCTCCCTTTGAATTCTTGTTTGTATTTTAACCAATTTGAAATGACAAGTGAGAATCAGTTTGAAGGCAGTTTATAAACTCGTAAGTTCAGCACTCAGGAATCTTGAGACAGGAGCATTGCCATGACTTTGAAACTGTCCCAGGTGATTGATTATATATATATATCTCCCAGACTACACCAGAGTTGAGGTTTTTTATCTCAGAAAAAGAAAAACCAAAAAAACCAAAAAAAAAAAAACAAAAAAAAACAAAAAACCAAACCAAGCATCAACAACAGAACAGTTCACGGATAAGTGTGTGAATCAGGGTTGTACATTATGCAGAACTGTAAAGGGTTGTTTTGCTGGACTATGGAATCCTAACAGCTGTGACTGCTACATGCCTAGCTAAGGACAGTGAGCCTGATTAGGGAACCTTTGCTTTACTTCCTTCTTGAAACTAGAAGTTCTACCGATGCTTTTTCTTCTTCTTCTTCTTCTCCTTCTCCTTCTCCTTCTCCTTCTCCTTCTCCTTCTCCTTCTCCTTCTCCTTCTCCTTCTCCTTCTCCTTCTCCTTCTCCTCCTCCTCCTCCTCCTCCTCCTCCTCCTCCTCCTCCTCCTCCTCCTCCTCCTCCTCCTCCTTCTTCTTCTTCTTCTTCTTCTTCTTCTTCTTCTTCTTCTTCTTCTTCTTCTTCTTCTTCTTCTTCTTCTTTTGTATGTGACTATTTTCTATGCATTTCAGGAAATTTGATTACTTTTAATAACTAGTTGTCTCTGTCATTATGTTCTATTCTTTTTTTCCTTTCTTTCCCCTTTATTGGATATTTTCTTTATTTACATTTCAAATGTTATTCCCTTTCCCAGTTTCCTCCCCTCCAGAAACCCCCTATCCCATGCTCCCTCCCTTGATTCCATGAGGGTGCTGCCCTCCCCAAACACCTACTCCTTCCCACCTTCCTGCCCTGGCATTGAACCTTCATAGGACCAAGGGCATCTCCTCCCACTGATGCCCAACAAGACCATTCTTTACTACATAAGCAGCTGGAGCCATGTATACTCCATGTGTACTCTTTGGTTGTTGGTTTAGTCCCTGGGAGCTCTAGGGGGTCTGGTTGGTTGATATTGTTGTTCTTCCTATAGAGTTGCAAACCCCTTCAGCTCCTTCAGTCCTTTCTCTAACTCTTCCATTGGGGTCTCTCTTCTCAGTCCAATGGTTGGCTGCTAGCATCCATCTCTGTATTTGTCAGGCGTTTGCAGAGCCTCTCAGGTGACAGCTATATCAGGCTCCTGTCAGCATGCACCTCTTGGCATCCCCAATAGTGTCTGAGTTTGGTGACTGGATGTGGGATGATCACCATGTGCAGTAGTCTCTGGATGGCCTTTCCTTCGGTCTCTGCTCCACACTTTGTCTCTGTATTTCCTCCTGTGAGTATTTTGTCCCCCCTTCTAAGAAGGACTGAAGAAGCTTCTACACTTTGGTCTTCCTTCTTCTTGAGTTTCATGTGGTCTGTGAATTGTATCTTAGCTATTCCAAGCTTTTGAGCTAATATCCACTTATTTGTGAGTGCATACCATGTGTGCTCTTTTGTGACTGGGTTACCTCACTCAGGATGATATTTTCTAGTTCCATCCATTTGCCTGTGAATTTCATGAAGTCATTGTTTTTAATAGCTGAGTAGTACTCCATTGTGTAGATGTACCACATTTTCTGTATCCATTCCTCTGTTGAAGGGCATCTGGGTTCTTTCCAGCTTCTGGCTATTGTAAATAAGGCTGCTATGAACATAGTGGAACACGTGTCTTTGTTATATGTTGGAGCATCTTTTGGGTGTGTTCCCAGGAGTGGTATAGCTGGGTCCTCAGGTAGTACTATGTCCAATTTTCTGAGGAACTGACAGACTGATCTCCAGAGTGGTTGTAGTGGGGAAGAGCCTTGAACGCATGGGCACAGGGAAATTTTTCCTGAAAAGAACACCAATGGCTTATGTACTAAGATCAAGAATTTACAAATGGGACCTCATAAAATTACAAAGCTTCTGTAAAGAAAAGGACACTGTCAACAGGACAAAACAGCAACCAACAGATTGGGAAAAGATCTTTACCAATCCAACATCCAATAGAGGTCTAACACTTAATATATACAAAGAACTCAAGAAGTTAGACTCCAGAAAAATCAAATAACCCTATTAAAAATGGGGTACAGGGCAAAGCAAAAAAATTCTCAACTGAGGAATATCGAATGGCCATGAAGCACTTAAAGAAATGCTCAACATCCTTAGTCATCAGGGAAATGCAAATCAAAACAACCCTGAGATTCCACCTCACACCAATCAGAATGGCTAAGATCAAAAACGCAGGTAATAGCAGATGCTGGCAAGGATGTGGAGAAAGAGGAACACTCAGCCATTGTTGATGGAATTGCAAGCTGGTATATCCATGGACTCTTTTTTTTTATTGGATATTTTTTATTTGCATTTCAAATGTTATTCCCTTTCCAGGTTTCCCAGCCATATTCCCCTTATCCCATCCCCCTTCCCTTCTATAAGGCAGGACCGAGGGCTTCTCCTCCCATTCATCCTTGGACACTTAATATTCAGTTGAAACACTTCTTCCTTTGCCTGCTGGTCAGCACTGGATATAACATCTCCCCATGGATCTGCCCTCTTGAGTCAGGTGTCATCATCTGTCTTGGGATGCATATATATTATTTCCCTGTCTGTGTCTTTCTGTCCCTGTAGGAGGACAAAGACAATCACTTTGAATCAAAAAAATATTCACCCTTGCGTTTGAAAGAACAAAAGGTAACCGAATGTGGCTCATGGTGAGAGAGACACGGATGTCTGGCTTTAGGATGATGAGGTTCTTCTCTTGTTTTGCCAGCACCATTCAGATTCTATTAACACTACTTAGGGTCTTGTTCACCTTGGCCTATTAAAATCCTACTATATAGCCCTTGGTGTAACATCTTGGATTTGAATGTTCTCGACTCTAGGGAAGTTTAACTCTGTTCAATATTTCCTCATCTTAAATTTTTTTTCCCATGTGGCTTCTCCAACCTGTGGCAAAATTAGCCATGTAGAGACATGCCTTGTGTTTGCTTGGGAATTGATGATTAGTATTAAAGTACTTTTTTTTTTCCTGGAGAGACCCAATGGTTGTTTTTAACATTCGAATAGTATGATCGTTAATCAGTATTTCATGTAGTATCCAGATGCATGGATTCTCATTTAATCGACTTTAGATCAGTGTAAGTCCTATATCGTTATTAATCTAACTTAGTCTCTCAGGAAGTGGACCCACATGAACTTGGCTCTCAGAATCAAAGCCTGGCCTGAAAATCAGAGCTTTTGGCCTCAGGTTCACCTTCCACTTGGAATCCCATCATTGAATGTTCTGGAACTTCTGCTTGCTGCCAGCTTGTGGTCCATTATCAGAAACTTGTAATCAGACATATGGGAATCTGAGCCCACAACCCTGAGTGGCTGCCATTTGATATGGGAGAGCCGGTGTTAGTGGGGGATTCAGGGTAGAAAGTTGACATCCCCCCTAATGTTTGTACAATTAGAGCAAGATGCAGGCAAGCCAATGGTCAGTGCTGCTTAAGGTTTTTCAGTGAAAATGAAGAATCTGAAATACATTTCCATCCTTAGATCTCCTGGGTGATGATTTAGAGGCTCGTTTATTCCCGACGTTTAAAAGTCACTTCGTTTTCTCATGCATGATAGAAGTAGGGAAGAAGGAAGGACGTTTTGTTTGGCAAATGTTTTAATTTAAATATATAAAAATAGAAATATAGCATGTGTACTCATCTCTAATATGCATGGTCTATAAATAGTGGGAAAAATCGCTTGTTGCCATAGTAACCAGGAATTTCTTTCGGCACATCTATTTTTGTGCTGTGTTGAGGTGCAAAGGCGGTTTTCTAGTGGGTTTCCCTACTGTGAAGATTTTCTCCCAAAGTGCTCATAACTCCCACCTTGCCTAGTTCCGCTCGGAAGGTTGTGGGTGTCAGGCGTGGCTTGGAAATGTGTCATTGCTTAGTCAAGTATTTGGACCGTACAGCTGCGTCAGTCATACACAGTGCATGAAGCTGCCTCCAAGGCTTCTGTATGATGTCCCCAGACTTTAAAGACTTTCATTCTTCACTGCCCAGTTGTTAAAAGGTGGCACCTTCGAGAAGTGATTGGGGCTAAGAATACTGTTCCAAGAGGACTGGGTATGCCTCCTTGAAAACTCTCCCCAGTCTCCCTTCCTTCCTGACTCCTCTCTTCTCCCTCTCCCTCCCCTCCTTCTCACTTCCTCTCCTTCCCTTTCCTTTCAGCTCTCCCTCTCTCATTCACTTCTTTCTCTCTAATCTCCCCCCCATGTCCTACCAGGTGATGATGGACCTCAAATCTCCCCTCACAAGTACTTGTCCCTTGGACTTCCTAACGTCCTGGGCATTGTAAAAAACACATCTGTCTTTGACAAATGGCCTCAGGGAATCAGCAGAGAAGGCAATAGGAAGAAAGTGTGATAAAATGTTTTATGGGGAAGGTCACTGTAAAGTGGCTTCTGCCCAATGCCATTCAGGAACAACGGAAACACAAGGCCAACTGGGAAAGGCTGAGGACAAGTTGCTAGGAAGCCAACAACTTGGAGCCTTTCCTGTGGCGTCCTTTCTGCTCTTCCACAGGTAGAATTCCTTTCTGCTTTTCTACAGGTAGAAATCCCGTAGAATTCTAACCCTATCTTCAGAAATGAAGTGACTTTTTACCTACTTGTGATCTAGCTTCTGTGGAGTCTTCTAGAAGGCCCCACTGAGGCATTGCTTCCTTCCCATACACACCAAATATCTCCTGGGTGCCAGGCCTGCAGCCATTCCCAAAGCCAACAACCAGAGCAAGGCTGTAGGCTCAGGGTTCCTGCTTCACTTTTTTTTTTCTTACTTCCAATGAATTTTACTTCTTCCTCTTAGCATTTTCAAGGCCAGGCTCTCTCAGAGGCTTTGCAGAGAAATTCCTTAAAGGGTCACAGCTGCAGGGAACCTGTTGGTCCTAAGAAGTGTGTGTTCTCAGTAGGAAGTGGTTCCATGCAACACTGCCCCCGGCTGTACCTATGTGCAGGAACTAGGGTGGACAGTAGAAGCCAGTGAGGGGGAAATCCCAGGGATTACTACAGTATAGCCATGGGTACAAAGTTGAAATATTCAATCCCTGATTCGTTGAGCTAAAGTGTGCCAGGGTAGGGATCCTGACAGAACAAACTTACCAGGTTATCATCTTAAAAAACTATTAAGCTTGAGGTCCCAAGCTGGCACCCTGCACAGCTGGGAATGGAGTCATGTCTCTGTTACAAACTCTGTTTGTAAACTCTGGGTGGGCCCGATGGGATCAACTATAGCTACTGCAGTAGCTACAGGTTCGGCACACCTGCGCTTCAGTCCTGTGCTGAAGTCCACTGACTTCCTCAGCTCCGCCATTAGACTCACAGAATGCCTCTCTGAGGCAGGGGCAGTTGTAATCTGAAGACAGTATAAAAAGCCAAACATTCTGTGTTCTTCCTAGGGTCACTTCTGACTGATAGACAAGTCCCAAGGAGGCCCTGCTTCCTGTATGCACACCGTCCCAGGATTTCTTTCTTTACTGTTCCAGTGCCCCTAAAGTTTGCTATCATCCTCCCTTGTCAACTACACGCTGCACCCCCATGGCTGTCCTATGTCTCGCTTCAGCCTTAGTAACTGAGTACAACAGCCAGCCAGCCGCACAGAACTTACCCCTAATGAGATAATTTCAGTGTTTCATCTATCTCACGAACCCCACACATGTTAGATCTTTTCTAATGATCACTTGATGCAAAATGCCCCTAGACCAGTGGTTCTTAGCCATCCTAACTCCTTGACCTTTTGATACGATTCCTCTTGTTATGGTGAACCCCAACCATACAATTACTTTCAAAGCTACTTCAGAACTGTAGTGTCGCCACTGTTGTGATTGTAACGTAAATGCCTGGGTTTGGTCTTCTTCCTGCATGAGCTCCTTCCTGATATCATTCAGATGCAAGGAAAACAGGCAGTAGCGACCAAGAAGCAAAGCCACAACAGACACAACACAACTGAGGGCAGAATGGCCAAGGACTGGTTGTGAGTTGGCTCTGATCCCAGGTGCCGAGAATGGTCCACAGAACAGTCATAGGTGTCTGTTGACTTTGTCCTGTGGAACCCTCAGGAAGTTCAAGAGATAACATGTCCACCCAATCATAACCAATACACTACTGTTTCAGTGGCCAGGCACCGGGCAGTGGTGATGATGCGCTTGATCCCAGCACTGGGGAGGCAGAGGCAGGTGAATGTATGAGTTCGAGGCCAGCCTGGTCTACACAGAGAGTTCCAGGATGGCCAGGGTCACACAGAGAAACGTTGTCTCAAAACTCAACAACAACAACAAAACCCCAAAACCTTGACCTAAACTAGCGTGGTTAAGCTTTCTTTAGTCTCAGTTGGTAGACTCACAGGCAGAGATAGAAGACATAGGCTATTTCCCAGGGAAACAAGGATACTAGAACATACTCTGACCACAGCCTATCAGGCAGGGTACTGGAGGGCTAGCCGGAGAGTGTTTGTTTGGAGCATCCCTTAGTTGTGAGCCAAGGAATGAAATAGAAAGCTCAGAATACCCAAGATACAATTCACAGACCACATGAAGCTCACGAAGAAGGAAGACCGAAGTGTAGATGCTTCAGTCCTTCTTAGAAGAAGGAAGAAAATACTCACGGGAGGAAATACGGAGACAGAATATGAAGCAGAGACTGAAGGAAAGGTCATCCAGAGACAGTTCCACCTGGGGTTCCATCCCATATCCACTTACCAAACCCAGACAGTATTGCAGATGCCAAGAAGTGCATGCTGACAGGAGCCTGATATAGCTGTCTCCTGAGAGGCTCTGCCAGAGCCTGATAAATACAGAGGTGGATGCTCTAAGCCAACCATTGGACTGAGAATGGGGTCCCCATTGGAGGAGTTAGAGAAAGAACTGAAGAAGCTGAGGGGTTTGCAACCCCATAGGAAGAACAACACCAACTAACCAGAGCTCCCAGGGACTAAACCACCATCCAAAGAGTACACATGGACAGATCTATGGCTCCAGTCACGTATGTAATAGAGGATGGATTTGTAGGATATCAATGGGAGGAGAGGCCCTTGGTTCTGTGAAGGCTTGATGCTCCAATTTAAGGGAATGCCAGGGCAGGGAGGCAGGAGGGAGTGGGTAGGTGGGTGGGGGAAGCACCCTCACAGAAGCAGGGGAGAAGGCATAGGATAGGGAATTTCCAGAGGGGAAACTGGGAAAGGGGATAACATTTGAAATGTAAAATAAAAAAATATCCAATAAAAGAAAAGAAAAAAAGAAGGAAAACTGGCTGTGTTGGTCAAGTCCAGGCTACTCTGACTGGTTCTTCAGAGGACTGAAGGCAGAGTCTGGTTCCCGTGTGTTGTTTCCTGAAACATCATGTCCTCAGGTCCCTGACATCAAGTTATAGTTGTCTCCCTCCTCATCCCTCCTCTGCCTCTAGAGTCTGTCACTGGGTTTCAGACTCCATCCTCCTGTGGGCTGCGTCTTCCATTCCCTAGTAATGGTGCTGGCTCTTCCCAGGAAGGGAAGAGTTCTCTCCACTCTGAAGGAGTTGCCCCTTCCCTCACACTGGCAACACGGGAGCTTTTACAGAGCTTTGCGTCCTCATTCTGCACTCGGGTTGTTGTAGGACCCCTTAACATATTTTCCCTGTGTTTCTCTCAAGGAACTATCTAGACCTGTGAAGATTCTGTTCTTTTTAGCCTGCCTCTCTGCATTAGGGATGCTTACTGGGTCGGCTCCATTTCGCTGTCTAGCAGTCATCTTAAATTTAATTTGTCCAGAGTCAGAGTACTGATTGCCTAAACCCTGGCAATCCAAGTATGTTCTCTCCGTCTCCTAACTAAATATGGTGCAGCTCTAAATCCCACTGGCTTTTCTTCTACCCAAAAGATTAAGAGCTCTTCAGAAATAAAAGGGAAGAAATAACAACAAGGACAAAAAACCCCAAATGTATCATCTATTCTTCTGTCTAGTGACAAAGGCACAGAAGTGAAGAGAACCAGTTCAGTAGGAATGTTCGAGAACAGTGGTTCTCAGCCTTCCTAGTGCTATGTCTTTAATAAAGTTCC
Source organism: Rattus norvegicus (assembly GCF_021556685.1). Lineage (NCBI taxonomy): Eukaryota > Metazoa > Chordata > Mammalia > Rodentia > Muridae > Rattus > Rattus norvegicus. The sequence continues at coordinate 82,244,777 of NC_141549.1, read as the reverse complement.
TCATGTTGTGGTGACCCCCCAGCCATAAAATTATCTTTTGTTCCTACATTACAACTGCAATTTTGCCACTGTTTTGAATTGTAAACATATGTGACCCTGTGTGAAAGAGTCATTAGAGTCCCCAAAGGGTCTCGAACCCCAGGTTGAGAACTTGAGTCCTAGATGGCGTTTCAGTGTGGCAGGAAGAAGACCAGGTGTCTGTGTTGTTGTGTGAAGCATATATAATCATGTGCTTAAGGATAAGAAAATGGTTCCATTTTTACCAGAAGTGGGGTTCACAGGGATCCCACACTTACCAAACATAACCAAAGTTGTAATTAGTGAAGCTTGATTCTTCCACTTGCAGGTGTGTGTTGCTGTTGTATTTTTCTTCAGCTGCTCACCACTAGAACACCATTGACTGGTGTCTTGTCACTCTCACCACACTGCGCCTTCCCACTAACTGGTCAGCAGCCATGATGCTGACTCAGCAGCATTTTCAGGTTACTGTGATTGCCTTACAACAATTCCCCATTGCTGTGAAGTGCAATGATGTAAATCTCAAAGCACAATGCTGAGTCATCCCTACAGGTCTCTTAGGGGAAGCTGTGCATGCATGTGAGACTTGTCTCCAACATCTTGTCTGCTGGAAATCTCAACTCACAAGGTGATTGCGTTAGAAAGGCTATTCATGCCTTCATGCTTGGGATTAGTGTCCTTAGTAAGGGATCTATAGCCAGGCAGGCGGTCTTCCACTTAACAATCCCAGCACTCAGGAAACTCCTGCATGGCAATTGCCATGAGTTTGTGGCTAGCCTAGTCTGCATAGTGAGTGCCAACAGTCTGGGATGTGGAATGAGACCCTGTCACAGAACAAAGAAAAAAAAAACAGAAGGAAAAACCCCAATTTCCAGCCATGTATGAGATCTGTGTATCTATGGTGGTTTGAATGAGAATAGCCTGCATAGACTCCCATACTTGCTAGAACTATTTGGAAACAATTAGGAGGTATGGCCTTGTTGAGGGAGGTGTGTCAGTGGGGTAGGCTTTGAGGTTTTAAAAAAAAACCCATACATTTCCCACTTAGCTTTGTTTGCCTCTTACCTGTAGATCAGGATGCAAGCTCTCAATTACTGTTTAAAGGCCCTGCCTTCCTGCCTGCTGCAGCTTACAGAACTTGAGGAGGGAGTTCTGATGCTGAAGTCTGAGGTATTCTGTTAGTGTCACCAGAAGTGACCTGGGAGGAAAGAAGGGCTGTCACAGATCCAGAGCTCTGGCCAGACAGTTCTGGATTAAAGGGTTTGGAATAAGAGCCACCAAGCCTCTCTTGTAGAAACTGGTTGGTGCTGGGCAAAGAGTAGAAACCTCCTCATGCAGGTGACCCAGATAACCAGGAATATCATGGCTGAGTGTCTGTGTATACAGTTCTTAACACAGTTATAAATAAAGGCATGTTGATACTCATTTAGTAAATGGCCAGGGATGAACTAAAAAACTATGTAAGGTAGCTGTTTTAGTTAGGGTTTTATAGCTCTGAGGAGACACCATGAACACAACAACTCCATAATAGAAAACATCTCATTGGGGCTGACTTACAGTTCAGAGGTTTAGTCTATTTTCATGGAGGGAGGTAAGCAGGCAGACATGGTGCTGGAGATGTAGCTAAGAGTTCTACATCTGGTTCTGCAGGAAGCAGGAAGAAACAGGGAGCCACTAGGACTAGCTTGGACATTTGAAACCTCAAAGCCTACCCCCTCCCCTCCATGACAACAGTTCCTACAACAAGGTTCACCTCCTCATATCACCACTCCCATGAACCTATGGGTACCATTTTCATTGGAATCAGCACAAAGCATTTACCATGTTGCTGAGGGTAACATTTGGAAGTGCTTTTGATTCTTCTTAGTCACCAGGAAAGGAACTTCTTTGCCATTTTATTTGAAAAGACAATCTATAAATCGTAGGGACTTTTTCTTTTGTTCTATACAGAATTAGCCAATAGAAAGCTCTATTTCTAGCAACTTGAGTTAGCATCTCAATTTGAAACTATTAACCTGCTTGGATTGATGTTGGTAGGCAGCAACAGGCATCCCCCGGAAGGACTGACAAGAAATGAGAGAACATTGGTTTCAATACTGTTATACTGTTTCTGGGATTGTTTTTTTTTTTTTTTTTTTTTTTTTTTTTTTTTGATTGGAGGGTATAGCTACAGTTAGGAATAGTGAACAAGGAATGACGCCTATGAAACATAATTTCCAGATGAATGAATATTCTTGCAGAGACAGACAAACACTCCTCAGTTTTTTTACTTTCCTAATTTTTAATTTCTTCTTTTAAGTTTGTTTCTTCCAAGTAATGATTCTTTTCTTGTGATTAATACAGCCAAAAGGATTTTTGTAGCTCTGTGAAGCAACTGGAGAATTTTTATATAACATTCATATGGATGATATTTTTATAAACATTTTTAAAGCTCTCAGCAAATAGAAAAACAGACTAAGAATATTGAGACAGTGACAGAGGAGAAAGAAAAGGGAGAGGGAGGTTGGGAGGGAGCAGTTAGAAGGAAGGAGAATGTGGAAAGGGAGGGAGGCAGAGAGCAGGACGCTAGGCATCTGCCTTCTGTCTTGTTGCTCTACAGCGTTGCTCCATTAGAACAAGGCTGTGGGGACTAATCTCTTCAGAGACTGAGGCAAGGCTTTCCTCTGGTTCATGACCATGTTAAAATGCACTGGCATGTTAACATTACTCAGACATAAGCCCAAGTGCAGCCACTAAAGGCTCGTGTTTCCTGGAGACTTGGGATAAACTGACTAAAACTGCTATGGAGGACTTCACTTGCCATGCATTTCACTCTGTGAAAGAAGGACGTATAGTGTGCTCCTGGGTGTCATCTCAGGGAGGCAATGCATATCCACAAAGCCACCAAGTTATCTGAAGGATGTCACTTTAAAGAAGCAGTGTGTGCCTTTCCTGCGGTATAATGGTGGAGTCGGTAGGTGCGCCCAGGCCAAACAGTGGGGCTGGACACAGGGACAGTGGCCAAAAAAGAGTGCTGAATTTTTGCTGCACATGCTTAAAAATGCAGAGAGTAATGCTGAACTTAAGGGTTTGGATGTAGATTCTCTGGTCATTGAACACATCCAGGTGAACAAGGCTCCTAAGATGATGCGCAGACGAACCTACAGAGCTCACGGCCGGATTAACCCATACATGAGCTCCCCTGCCACATCGAGATGATCCTCACTGAGAAGGAACAGATTGTTCCAAAGCCAGAAGAGGAGGTTGCACAGAAGAAAAAGATATCCCAGAAGAAACTGAAGAAACAAAAGCTCATGGCACGGGAATAAATTCAGCATAAATAAATGCGGATAAAGTAAAAAAAAAAAAAAAAAAAGGACAGAGCTGATCTCCAAGTGTTGACTTACTCTGCAGGAGGCTGGCTTGATTTGCCCAGCAGGGAAGCTCCTGCCAGAGGTCTGGGTCCTGTGTGATCCCTCAGCTGTCTCATAGGAGTTCTTGGATATGGTCAGGTTCTTCAAGGCATGGATGCAGGAAGCAGGAAGGGAAGCTATGAAGAAATCCTGGCCTTGGATAGTAACAACATTGAAAGAGGAGACTGACGGGGCAGGTTCAAGATGGACCCAGCACATTTGGAAAAATCAGGGAGTACAAGAAAACACTACTGTGAGCCCAAAAGGATGATGGGTAAACCAAGGGATGATGGGTAAATAGCAGCTTTACAAGAGGCAAGGTCTTTATACCACGCAGTGTGCTTTAGCATGCCAGGAAGCACACAAATGGATACCTTCTGATGCAAGGAATAGCACCTTTCATTAGGTCCAACTATCTCACAGGATGCTGTGTGGGACTCGTGTTTCTAACTGTCATATTACATCGTAATTGTTCCCTCATCTTTTTGAGTCTTTTGGGGTATAATAGTGTTCCTCGTATGCTGCCTTTGTTCCCCTGGTAACTTTTACACTGTGGGACACAAGCCTGTCGTAAAGCTGCTGTTTACCTATCATTCCTTGGTTTACCCATCATCCTTTGGGTCTCACAGTAGTGTTCTCTTGCACTCCTTGATTCTTCCAAATGGAGTCAGGAGTCAGCTAAATGGGTATCAGAAAAATGATAGACTCAACCCAGCTGATGCGCTTAAGTCTGAAAGAAGACAATTAAATGTTGAGGTTGCTTTCATAATTTAGATTCAGCTAATTTTCATTTATCATCATGGAGTTATCTGTTTTAAGTATACAGGAAGATCCATTCCCCCCACAACCCCCCCTTCCTTAGTGTGATTTAGACTTTAGATGACAGGGCTGATGGATGCTGTTTAAAACAGACATTGAGGATTTAGGAAAAAAATTCACCCATCTCCTGGTTTGTTTACAAATATGTGCAGATTGATGGTTATTTTAATCATGAGACATATTATTTTATGTGCAATAAAATGTGGCTATTTTTTGCTTGGATTTATCTATTTTATTTCTAACTTCAAATGCAAGTATTTATTGAGAGTGGCTTTTCTCACAAGTTTACAGCAGGGAGGTCTGTGCCCTCGGTCACCTGGGCCACACTACCATGACTCTATGCCAACCCCTAGGGTCCTATACAAGGCGTGGCCAGCTGTGGTCTCTCTTTTAGCTTTCTCAGCCTCCTCCTTCCTCCTCGAGGTCCTCTGGCAGTGTCACAGCATCTTAGCCTCTTGCCCTTTTGGTTCCTTTGGGATGGTTTCCCAAGGTGATGAGGAAGCGATTGCTTTTATTTCTATAAACTTTGTGTTTCCAACTCACAAATCACACCCTAGACTCTGGGATGGATACTGGGAGCATCCAGCCTCAGCCTCAGTCAGTGGAGGCTGCTTGGGATGCCAGACCTCTGGGATAACTTTACACAGTTATATCAGGATCTCTGAAAGCCTGGTAATGCCTACACCTCAATGTTTGTACCAGACTCGAGTCTCAGAAGAATATCTCAGTTTGAATGCTGAGCATCTTGGCTCACTGCAGCTTTCCAGTATACAGAAAGAAAATGTCCCAGTGCAATCAGGAAAAAAAAATGTATGCGTGTTTGAATGTCTGCCTCTTCAGACCACATGCAGCGTCTGAACAAGTGCCCTGATTTCATGTAAATAAATGGTTTAATGGGCTTTATTTTACTTTGTATCATAAATAGAAAGAGATTTGCAAAGCAACAGAAGACAGCAGGAGATGTGGGTTCCTTGAAAAATACAGTGTCAGGACCCCATGAGGTCCTACTCTGAGCTGCAGAGAAAAACAAAAGGACAGGGCAAAGTAGGGAAACTCTAGGATAGCTTTGGGTAGAAGAAACTTGGAGATATGGCAGCTTTATTTTAAAAACAAGGCAGATAAATTATTGCTTTCATTTTATTTCGTGTCATATGAAAGCTAGAAATAGGTTGGGAAGATGCTCTGAGAGAAGGCTTTGGTCTCTCGTCAGATGTGGTCTCCTTTACGTGTCCATAGAATACCCCAGACTTTTTGTCTGACTTTGGAGTCAATCATAGATCCATCAAAGACAACCAATGGATGTTCTTCTTCCTGCATTGATCTTTACTCCCAGGAAGGTGAACTTTATGGGACGTTTGGTCCAGGAGAGACTTAGCAATGATGAAAAGCTCAGAGGTGCTGTGCGGAATGGTTGGAAATTTTGAGATGTAGACCCGAGTGCTCAGGCTCAGGCTCAGCCTTTCTATTATATCATCTTCATCTCAAAACGGGTTTGTCAGTTTCTACTCTGATTTCTCAAACATCAGACAATTACACTACTGGCCCAGGGGAATCATACACACTTGTACCAGAATCGACTTCCTGTATTTGTTCTCTCTCTCCCCCCGCCATGCCCCTTCCCATGTGCACATGCATGCTGAGTCACTTGAATAGCTGAGCCTACACAATTATGCACACATTTGCTCATGTATTTTCAGAAACATTGAAAGGAATAAGGACCCTGTGTGCTGTCTTCTTAGAATTCCCAAGTATTTCATAGGAATAAAGATTTTTTACAAACACACAGACATACAAACAACAACAAAAACAAAAAACAACCACCTTCATAGCCATGAAGTCATTCCAAAGGGACATTTGTATCCCTCCATTCAAATATCTGGTCATTCAGACAAGGCACACAAAGAAACTGGAAATTTCCCAGCAGATTCATCTTGTGAAGAGGGAAAGACAGGGCCTGGCTCAAGTAATACCACAGCTGAGACCATGAAGGGACAATGATGAGCGGGCCCACACCTTGACTAGAACAGCTTGGCTATGCACACCTCTTTTGCCCTCTCCATTGAAACCTAAGCCCCATGTCAGGACCAGAATGATTTAAAGCAAGTGGTTCTATACCTGTGGGTCACCACTCCTTCGGTGGTTAAACAACATTTTCATTGGGGTTGCCTAACACCATCTGAAAGAAAACATAGGTGTGTACGTTATAATTCATAACAGTAGCAAAATTACAGTTATTAAGTAGGAAATAAAATAACTTGATGGGGGGTCACCATAGCATGAGGAACTGTATCAGAGGGTTGCAGAGTTAGGAGGGTTGAGAATCACTGATTTAGTGTCCATGGGAATCCAGTGCTGGGAGGAAGGGAGACTGAAGCTTGCTGCAGACCCAGGAGGAAGTTTTCTCCTAGGATGAGACTTCACATAGGTCTGACAAGTTGTCAGACCACCCTCAGGATACACTGGGACCAAAATAATAATTGCCGGTGACCGACAGGACTGCTTGGTTATGCACATCTTTTATGCTCTGTTAATGTTAAACCTCATGTCAGGCCCTAGAGAAAGGCCTAGGAGTCACTAGTGTCTTGTCTGGCCTTTGCCCCCATGTGGCCATATTGAATGAGTCTTTCTCTTCTTTAGAACTGTGCCCATTGTGTGTATATGGTGCCTATGCCCAGCTTGTTGAGTCTGCCAGGGCTCGAGCTTTGTCCCTAAGATCTCCAGGAACACCATAGCTCCTGGTGAAAGATTGTTGTCTTCTACCCCAGCTCAGAGTTTTATATTTGATAAATAACTCTGATTAATTTTATTAGGAAAGTATATTTGCATGTAAACCTGAAGGCTTGGCTGCATTTGTGTCTACCAAGATGTCATTGGTTCCAATCTGTGTTGAGCAGCACAGATGGGATGCATGTATGACGTTGATGCCGATTTCCCACCTGCTTGCCATCAGTGGATGTCTATTGTCTATGATTTGTTTATCAGTCAATCATTTCTCTATCTAAACATCATTGATCATCAAAATCTATCACATATCTATTATCAGTCATCTATATCAATCTATCACCTGTCTATCATCTATCTAATCTATCATTATCTTTCTATCTACTCTATCATTATGTCTATCTATAATCCATCTATCTAATCTATCATCTATCTAATATATCTATTCTAGCTACCTAATCTATCATCTTTCCATCTTATCTATCATTATATGTCTATCTATAATCTATCTAGCCTATCACTATCTTTTTATCTATCTAATATACCTAACATTATCTGTCCTATCTATCTATCTATCTATCTATCTATCTATCTATCTATCTATCTATCTATCTATCTATCTAATCTATCATCTTTCTATCATTATATGTCTATCTATAATCTATCTTATATATATCTAATCTATCATTCTCTATCTACCATCTATCTATCATCTATCTACTATCTATCTATCTATCTATCTATCTTTCTTTATCCATCTATCTTTCCATCTATCTATGACTTATCTATACTTATTTACCACACATCTTGCCTTTTACCTATCATTTATTATCCACTTGTCTTCTATTATCTAGCTATTTGTCACTGATCATCAGCCATATATCTGTCTTTCAGTGTTACTCCTGTATATACTGCTAGTTCTGATTCTACATCTACTCCAATCCTATGGGTTAAGTCCTTACCTTTCTTGTTTTCTATACTGTCCCAATTTCCCAACAGAAATATTTTTAAAGCAAAACAATAAACAACTCCCTTGATTGCCATGATCCTCTTCCCTGGGGATATTAGTGATTATTTGTCTTGAAGAGGCAGTGCAAAATACATGATCTTTTTTAGAATCATCTATCCTTTTGGTTATGATGAGGAAGACAACGAGAACTGTCAGAGTGCTGCTGGGTTTGTTCAGCAAGGAGCTCACTTTGCTGGACTGCCTCATGTTGATAGAGGTCGGAGCTTCCCTCACTAAATCTCTACTACATCCCAGTTCTGGAAGACTATGCTGTGGTTAGTTTTTCTTTTCACTGAACTTTATTTTAACATCTTTTACATGAGTTCCGTTAATATTTTCTTTTCCCTCAGTTTTGAAATGGAATCCTTAAGTAAAGGTGCCACACATATCATCTTTGTTGGAAGTAGGACTGACACATATTTCCTCCTACTTTGAAGACTGTATATGCTTTCTCTCACTGGCTCCCACATGGAATCTTCTTTTAAATTGAGAAGATCTACTTTTTCTTATTTTCCTTCCATTTATTGGATTTGGACACTTATACCTCTCCTAGGCTAGGTTTTGGTTTTCCTATGAATTTATTGTTGCAATTTTACATATAGTAATGTAATTCATTTTGGATTAGTTTGACTGTAAGTTTGTTGCTAGTAATTTTTAGTTAGGGACAAGTACTACACCTTCCCAGGGTTTTTGTACTGATGAGCAGACTGTCACTGTTCTGTGTCCTCCCTGCCTAATTACATAGGATCCCAATCCCCTATTCTTTCTAGACACAGACCTTCCTTAAATTTCGGTCTACCTGACTGCATTGTGACTTTTGTCCCTAGTGAACCTGGGATGAATCATGGACTTGAAGCCAGTCAATTCATTCTGGGCTCTTCATCTGATGGAATGTGTGAAGGAAGCTGTAATATTTCTTTTTGTGAGAAATAGAGAATGTCCCAACAAAGAGCTCATTTTCAGCATTAAAATAGGTGGAGAAAAAAGAAATAGTCACCAGCTAGCCATGGGTTTTTATCAGAGAGAGCAGATGTAATTAAAGTCCAATTTACAGATGATTGATCTTAAGGTGCAATTTTTGGTATTTTTCTTTGGTATTTAAACAGACATAGCGCTTATTATAGTTTTGTTTCTATTAAATGATATAATAGTCTTGGTTTCAGCTATATGCTATTTTTCTGAATAGATAATTACGTGAGGTTGATTGTTTCAGCTCTGAATTTTCTTCATTACCATATTGACATTTTCTCCCATTTTCAGTTGAAATAAGAATTGTCACAAAGTAAATATTCTTTCTGCCTTTATCATCAGCCTTTCCATTCAGATTATAACTCTAATAACTCCGTTGAAATTCATATTTAATTATTTAAATGGTGCTTATTCACTCGTACATAACTCCCTGCTTATATCAGCTTCCATTTTTTCCCCTATAGATTTTAAATAATTACAGTTTTTTTTTCAAGATCTGAGATCCTTTTGGCTTTCTGTTAATCATACAGTGAAAGCACATTTCAAATACACGTTTATAACTTCCCTTGCAGTTGGTTTGAGTGAGTCAGGAACCCAGGAAATCTGCCTTTGCCTCTGCAAAATCCTGATTTCTCAGGCTCATGGCTTCCCAGGCCATTCAGTGTATACTGTAGTCACTATCCTGGCCAGCAGGGGTCTGGGGTGAATAACTGGAGAGGAGTTTTACATGAATGGAAGCCATATGACAAAGAGTCGCCTGGACCTCTTTCTTTCTTCCTGGGTCATTTCTTGCATTTTCTGACATCTCAATTTCTACTTCATTTTATCCCAAGGTGTGATGGAGTAACAAGATAAGCTTTTGTTCCAAGACTGGACAGAGCTTGAATCGAAACCTGACTCATACCAACTTAGCTTCAAAGGATCCGACCAGGACATTGAACAAAACCTTGCTGGGAAGTCGGGCAGAGGGTGGGGGATGGCAGGGTGGTAGCGGGAAATGATGTTGATGTTTTGGTTTGATTTGTGTTCTTGCCTGTCATTTTCTTCTAACAAAACCAAGTTAATGTTGGTCATGACCAGGTGGAGAAGCAAAGAAGTGAAGGCAACAAACAGCCACTCCACTTGTGTCTGCTTTTACTTCAACTCAACAAAACATTTCAACCTGACTTCCTCAGGTTCCTATTCACGTCCTCAATGGGTTTCCTTGCTTCCTTGGTCCGCTTATTGAGATTGTCTATGACGTCATCGATCATCTTTATAAACAGACCTCAGACCCTTCGTCGTTTTAACCACTTCAGTATCGTGGCATCCAGCAATGGAAGACCCGGGAGTGAACGTTGCCCACCTTGTTGTGTGTCTTCTGTGCTGTGATTGGTACATCTGTTGCTATGGACGCATCTTACAGTTTTATGACGTGATCTTTTCAGCGAGAAGCCCTCTTTTAATGACTCAATGTCTAGCACCATTCAGAAAGGGTAACTCGAGACACAGTACCAGCAATAACGCCCAAGTAAGGAAGACTCAGAAGTATGTATTGTACCACCAAGGAGCATAAAACTAAAAAAAATTTCCATTTCAAGTGGATGCCCAGCTGCAGTTCTCTGAGGCTTATAGAGTGACAAAATGGCTTCCTTTTGAGTGTTAGCCAGTCACACAGGAGGAGTCCCAACAAACACCCAAAGTGGATCTGATGCTCTGTTGGAATTGGTTGGTGGGGAGGAATGAATGCTGGACACTTCGCACCATGGCTTCCTGGGAGACCTTCAGAATGAAGCTTATATTTCCCCTCCCCTCCGGGAGTGCATGGTTGGAACCCTGTGTTCCTTGCTCCCTCTTGCTGGGTCACCCGCTTTCTTTCTCACTTTTCGTTGTCACCTTCTTTGCTACATGGCATGCTTTCATAATCGTCTGCTCTTTGGGACTTAGCCTACTCTCCCTTATTTTGAAACTTCTCTGTACCACCAAGGCACAGCTTTGACTCTACCATCGTGCCCCAGATTCCCTGTGTTCACTCCCCTTCCTTTCTCCTTTCATACAATTTCTCCAGGCACAATGGCCACCGATTTTTGATGTTGTACACTGCTCAAACCACCAAACAGTTGTAAGCCTTGCAGAAAAAACTTTTATGACTGTTTTCTTTCAGGAAGCCAAGTCTAATCAAAGTACTAGAAGCCGGTATCTCCCATGTATTATTTTCTCACACATGTGCTCATTCCGTTTTTCCAAAAATTACTTTTTAAAGTCCTACGAGGCACAGATGTTAATATGAATTGAATCACTGCATGTAAATTGAATTTTCTTCTGTCAACTAGAGGAAGTGTACGTTAGAAGCATGATGATAAATTATTTATTCCTACTTCGAGGAGACCAAAATAAAAATGCATCCTCTATCAGTTTGGCAAAATTGGAACATCAAATTTTTACTTATTACTGTAGCAACTGACTGAATACTTTTATAGAAATGTTTTAATTTTTACATATAATATCCTTAAGAGAACCCTGATTTTGGTGAGAATTTTGTTGGTCACTTACGGTGACTAAAAAAAAAAATCTGTTATTTTGAGCTTTTTTATGTTCCATGTATAATGAATAAATAACCATTTCTTTATGTTAAATCTTCACTTGTTTGTACAGATTAAAAGAGACCCACTGAACACTAATGAAAGGTTTGTTTATTTACTTATTGTCATTAAAATACCTTTATTTAGTTTCTTTAGTAACAATTTGTGTGTGTCACAGGAAATAAATACATAATCATGTCCATAGCCTTTTAGAATGTTTATGTCTATACTGGTTTTGTCTGTAATTACACTCATGCTCATATGTGTACAGACCTATGTATGTATGCACATAAGAATATGTGGAAGTTAACCTGTTATTCTGTCTCTTTATTTCATATGTTTTAGATGGGGATAGTCACAGTGACGCCAGTTATCGGATCCCTGCTGTCACACTGCTGCCTTCAGGATAGTCTTTTCGGATGATCTCTAGGCTCTTTCTCTTTGTACCCTTTCCTTTATCACGCTCTACATAACAAACTTGTGTTTCCCTTGTCTGATACCAAGCCTTCAAGCAGTAGGGCAGCATCTATCACAAAATTTAACAGTGCAAAATTAGTTGTTATATAATTAATCAAATCGGTGGATGTGTAGATGGATTGATGGTTGGGAAAAGTTGGTCGAACAGATAGGTAAACAGGTGGATAGAAGATTGAATAGGCGGGTGTATGGGTGAGTGTGTGGATGGGTGGGAAAATGAGCATTTCAACTGATAAGTGAATGGCTCAGTGGGTAGGTGGGTGGAAGACTGAATGGGTGGGTAGATGGGGAGATGGATGGATGAGAAGTTTATAGTTGGATAGACAGCTGGTAGGTGGAATGGAGAGGTGAGTGGAATCTTCCTATCACGGTGAAGACATGAAAACAGAGGTATAGTACATAAGATGCCTAGTTCTTGAACAAGGCAGGAAACCATATGCCTATCTGACACAATAGTTTTTCATAGTATGAAATTAACCCCTTATTGTTTTATTTATGAATGGATTTACATTATAACTAAAATTTATATTATTTTGGAGACAGAGTCTCAAGTTTTTAGCCCAGGCTAACCTGGAACTTAGTCTTGTCTTGAACTCATGGATATCTAACTGCTCAGTTTTCTGAAATACTTGAAATACAAACATAGGCCACCATGTCTAGCTTAAAAAATGTTCTGATATAAAATTGTCAAAAATATGCCCTTACTTTATAAGTCCCATGAAAAATGGCTTGGAAGAGAGAAGACAGAAACTGGTGCTAGCTTGAAATGAGTAGGTGAATCCTCTATTCCAGACAGCACTAAACACATTTCATGTTGTTTAATTTAGTCTTCTTAATAATTCTGATGTATGTAGTGAAGGCGAGAGAAATCATTCTCAACAAACTTGTTTTCGGTGTTTAAAATCATCACAGGTACACACCGTTCAATGGCCAGAATACCCAAGGATCTGAGAAGGAGCAAGTTGTGAAGTGAATTGTTGGCAATGAGAGCCTACAGTGCTGACTCATTGTACTTATGACCCTGACTGATCCTGGCTACCAATGGTTCTCTAGTTAGCCACAGGGCTCAAGTTTCCCACTGGTGTATAAGAACATGCAGTAGAAATGAGTGGAGGTGTTTACAATGGATTTCAAGCTTTCCTGCTGTCAATAACACCTCACTGCAGTGAGGTGAGCCCAGAACAACCCACAGGAAGTGTATAGGGGAAGACAGAATAAGGCTGCCTCTGAGCCCATGAGCATCTGAGCTACAGGTGACCTCAGCCATGTAACTGACCCCACACTTCATCAGCAGGTTCTAGGCACAAAGTCTGACTCTAGAATCCAGGAGAAATATGGGTGTGCTTTGTCATGTGGCAATAGGTGGACCATAGAAACATTTTTAAACATCTACTAAAATCAAGCAGAGCTATGAATATTTTTTAGATGCAGAATGATAATTTATCCTATCATAATAGTTGTCTTAATCATATTAAAACCCAGTCTCTGGGAGGTGAGGAAGTTTCCTCAAAGTGAGACAAATGATAGGTGTTACTTGAGGGACTGGGAACAATGACTACTGACTGTGAGGCACAAGTGGTAGAGAAGAGTTGTGAATGGACTCTGATATGTAAGGGAGAAAAATCAAATGCCACTAGGATCATTCTTAGAAAACCCACTTTTATGTTCCAGTCCATACCAGCTCCCTTCCCATGGCAGATGGCAGAAGTAAGTCCCCATGTATAATGACAACTTCTGAGTCAAGTCTACCCGATATTGGCAGAAGAAGTATTATCAGGTGACAAGGTAATATTGGGGGTGCATCTAACCAGAGAAGATGGTGTGGACATATCACACTAGTGGTTTGTTGCGGCTTTCATAAGTGAGTGGTGAGAGGCAGGTTATTACTAGTTAGCACAAAGTATTCCATATACCAAGTTGTATTAAAATCAAGTTCGTGATCATTAGAAATACCTTACTTTGTTAATCAAATGTGTAAATATGTACATGTGTCCAGAACCTACGTATACATACAGTTTCCTACTCTAAGTCCAAGTTCTACCCACTGTCTTGCCTTTTTGCCCTTTTTAAAACTAGAAAATCCTTAAAATGAAGAGAAACATAGATCAACAGAAACAAAATTCCAACCCAGGTCAGCTTCAAACAGCGCAGCTTCTCTGCTGCTGTGCTTTGAGCTCTCACCATGGCGCCCAGTCATATTCAATGCTCCCTCAGAGTCTCAAAAGGGCTGTGGTGTGAAAGGGGAACCTGGGAGCCCAGGAGAGCCACAGACTCTCCTGGTGTGTCCTCTGCCAAGAGACCGTCTCCAGTCCATTTCAGGAACTGTGGAAAGCGAAAACTCTGCAGTTATCTCTCTTCACACAGGGAGATTCGGGATTTACAATCAAGCCGTTGGAGGGACCTGGCACCGTCACACACATGGGGCTTACACATGGTGCTTGGACACAAACTACACCTGAAGACAGACATTCAGAGCCACACACATCTTCAGCATCACCTATGGACTTCTCTCTAGGGGTTCACAGCTAGATTCTAATTCCAGGACACAAACTCATCTTTAAATGTCACTAATAACTGTATGTGTGAACCTTGAATGATGGCTTTAAATGTCACACCAAAATGGAGGCAGAGTCCAAGGTCAAAGAAACACAGGCAGAAAAGGATTTACCTTAATCCAAAAAAAAAAAAAAAAAAAAAAAAAAAAAAACTCAAGGTTTTAAACTTTTAAAAATAGAGCCACAGTGGAAGAATTGCAAAATAGATTGTGTTGGTGCCATTAAAAGGGGGAGCAGGACGAAGAAGGAAAGTTTTCATGTGCATAAAACATTTGGTAGATTAACTCCACACCATTAAATGTTGTGTTTGAATTCTCAGTGGGTGTTCCTCCTCTTTCTTAAAAACAAACAAAAACAAAAAAACCATGTCCCCCAGTTTGTGTTGGCTGACTCTCTTTGATCACAGGGCCTGCTATGGAGTGTGGCTGATATACCTGACATCACGATCAAATTTTCTTCTCCCAACATTTATAAATTGCAAATGCCTTTTTGATTAGGGCTGGGATTATGTACCCAGCCCTCCCCTCCATGATGGGGCCTTTCTGTCGGCCTTCAGCTTATGCAGATCTGTGCGTGATGTCACATGTGCTTCTGTCCTGTTGTGTCTGAAAAGACTGTTTCATTGAGGCTGTCTACTACCTCCGGCTCTTGTAAACCTTCCTGTCTCCCCTTCTACATACATCCCTGAGCCTTGAGGAGAGGACTGTGACATAGACATCCTATTTAGGGTTGAGGATGTTAAAGTTTGTTATTTTCTGCATATTGTCCACTTGCGGGTCTCTGGGTTGATTAATATATTCTACAAGATGATTCTCTGCTCAGAGTTGAGTAGAGTGTCTGTCTAAGAGTATCACAATATGCCATTCGCCATCTTATTATTATGCCATTTTATTGCTATGTTTCTCCAGCAGAATAAAAGTAGTAGGCTTTCCCCTAAGGCCCTTGACCTAGCTTGTCTCAGGTTCCTAGCTCCCCTCAGTGTCACACATGGGTTTTATGTGGAAGATCAGGCTTAAATCCAAGAAAATAAGTTTCTTATTCCTGTAACATTTGTGCCACTGCTGAGCCATGGGCATACCTTGTAGGCAGGTCATTACTGTGGCTCCTGGTGTTCACAGCTGGGTGAGAGTCATGTCTACTTGTCTCTCCAGTAGCATGCACAGCACCTTCCAGCACTATGAATGTGATCTACAATAGGCGAAGGTTCCAGTTGAGTACCAGCTAGACTTCATGTTCCATGTCATCGGCATATGGCGTCTTCAGCAAAGGGTCATTACCACCAATTTCCGGAGGGCAACCAGCAGCATTGGCAATAGCCTGTAATATTTTGGGGTCTATTGGACCCCTTCAGGCAACAACTCAAGAGAATGTCATCCATTTGCAATATTGGGAGATCTTATTTATTTACACAATATCTCGTTGGGCTATTGCCTCTTACCCCCATTAGGTGACTATTTTTTGCGTAGGTGTATATTTTATGAAAGTTTCTACAATGTTAGGTTTCCATATGGCTTTGAAACGGTCCATACCTCTCTCCATATTTTCTCTTCTACTCTGCCCTCCTGCTATCCAAAGAGCCTGTGGTCTGGAGGATGAAATACAGCTTTGCTTGCTATTCCAAAGCCAATCTGCCATTGGTTTGCCCACTCCGCAGCTAATGTCTGTCTGTGATTGACAGCAGTGTGGGCTTCCCACAGCTTAGGCTGCGACAGTTTGGAGGAAGGGACCCATGGTTCTTCCAACACCATTAGACTCATGCCTGATAACACGACAGCAAAAGAAATGCTTCTCATGAAGCAAAAATTGCTGGGGCAGAACCAGTAAAGTGTACAAGCCCACACAGAGCCAAGGCTTCCCTCATGAACTGGGCTCCATCTTCCAGGCTTGCTGCCCTGGTGATCTTCCCAACTTGGTCAGCAGTTAATGCTTTTCCATGCAGAGTTGTCACCTTACCCAAGCTGCACCCAGGAAAGGCTTCTCAGAATGTTACCCTAGGACAATTCCCAAGGGTCATTTAAGGTCAGCAGAGTTCTCTGTGAATGGCAGAGTAAGTGGGTGCATTGAGAATTCCTCCACAGAATATGACTACTCCTCTCATGGTCTCCAGGTTCCTAGAGAGGTTACCATGGCTGCCTGTCATCAGTGTGTGAGGGAGAGATCAGCTGCTCCCATCCAGCAAAGGATAGAAAAGAACGGGCAAGCTCTGTGTCAACATGAACTCCAGCTCTGGTTCTGAGATGTTTGGTGGTTTAATCTGAAAGCCAGGTTGTGAAACTGAAGACTGTGTGACAGTTTTTGAAGTACCTGAAGATAGCTTTGCATTCTTAAGTAGCTTAATGTGCTTTAGAATGCCAGTTATTTTTTGTGGATATATTTATGTATATTTGCTCATCTGTATGGATGCACATGCATGTCTGTGTGAAGGTCAAAGGTCAACATTCAGCAATTTTCTCCATCATGCTCCACTTTATTTTAATTAATTTATTAATTGACTAAATTTTGAGGCAGAATTCATAGGTTTGTCTACATTGGTTAGACAATTAACATATATGTTCAAATCTCCTTCATAAAGGAGACTTGTTCTTAATTACCAATAATTTCTGAAGCAAAGTATTGTGAATAAATCTACTTATATTACAAAATAGTTTCTATCTGGTTAAATGAATTTATATGTAAAACATTGGTATTCATGACATCATACATGAATGGAAACTATTTACACATCTTTTCAGCTCTACCTAATAGCATGTGTTAGTCTCTTTGCAAAATTACCTCATATCTAGAAGTCATAATTATTATCTACTTGACGACAGATTATTTCAACTATTAATGATCTTTTGTCCTTTCACGGGAGTGTAAGGATTCTTGAGAGAGAAGGAAGATTTATAGGGAAGGTGGATGATTTAATACGTGACATAGACATAGAGGTAGAATCTACTTGACCATGGGAGGAGATCATCAAGAAGAGTAGGGCAGAGACATATAAGAATGAAATACGTAGTTACTTATGTGCTCAAAATATAACAGGGAAGCCAGTTGCATTGTAGGCTAACAATGGTACAAAAGAAAGTGCGAAAATTAATTGTAAAATAACATGAAATATTTTGGGTTAACAACATTGGGATTTGTCCACAACAATGGGAAATAGGCCAGCATACAAAAAATAATTTTGTGCCATTACTATCCAGAGAAATGCTTTGAGGTTTAACGTTGAAGTATATTCAGTCCAATAATAATAATAATAATAATAATAATAATAATAATAATAATAATATAATGACAACAATGACGATGATGATATTAGCAGTAGTAGTACTATAGTAGTAGTATAGTAATAGTGGAGGATGAGGAGGAGGAAGAGGAAGAGGAGGAGGAGGAGGAGGAGGGGAGGAGGAGGAGGAAGAGCTGCAGCAAATGAGCCAGGCATCAAAGCCAACTCCCTCTAGCATCACCCATGAAGAACTGACTGTCTCAGGGGCTCCTTGAGGGGGGGCTTGACCCAAGGACTTAGAATGGCTTTTGTGGTGATACTCAGTTGCTCACTGGCTTGATAAGACTGGAGAAGTGTTATATACAGGCAAAGGGGAAGGAAGTACCCAAAGATGCCTGGTCTGAAATCGCAGACACAGAAGTAAATTTGTAAAGGAAGCTGTGATGAACATTCATGAACACTGACACTCACAGACATACAAATACATGCTCACACACAGAAACACAGAAACACACAGACATATGGGCCACACACGAATACCTACACAGACACAAAGATACTCATAGGCACCCATACACATAAAGACACACAGACATACGGACACAGCCATTAATACCCACAGAGACACACAGATAAAACACAGGCATCAATACTAGCAGAGCCAAGGATGTGAGGGAAGCCACTGGAACTGATAGGGCAGGGTTGTGCATGGCTCCAGTTCTGTAGCATGCAGGGTGTGAGGTGTAAAGTTAAGTGACTGTGCTCTATCCTTTGTGTTGTGCATTCCTTGTTCTTCTTTATCTGTCTCTACAGCTCAGAATCCACAGGGTGAAATCACCCTGTGTGTAGAAGGCATGCTGATGCATGTAGAAGGCATATTGAGGCTACTGCATAAGAGAAGCTTCACCTCCCATTCATTTCAAAGAGCAGGTTTCTTTTCTCTGACTTGCCTTGCCCTGGATTCTTTGAGTCAAAGCCAGAACATATTGGAAGCATTCAGCACCCCGTGACCTTGAGAAACTGGACATTGCTATGAGGAGAAAAAGGAACAGATTTTCCCTCACCTCAAGTATTTATCTACCTTTTCAAAAAGAGAGATTTTACTCACTGCCAAATTTATTCATGGCACCATGCTCAGGTTGAGGCCTCACGAAATAAATAATGTCTACCCAGGAGTCTGCAGAGACACCTTCTCTGCTACGTGGACTAACTTGTTTTAGCTAACTTTAGTTTTTGCTACAACACATGCAAATGTAAGTGCTTTTGGCTTCTCTATGTTTGCCGAGTGACTATTTATTTTCTCTTTAAAATACTGCAGCATTAATCAAATTGTCTCCCCAGCTCAGACAACATGCGACAAGGTCGTTTTCATTTTTCCATAGCTCATTTCCAAATTCCTCTCGCACCTGAAGACGGGACATTCATTTCTTGTCACTTTGGCAAGGTGAGGCGATGAGATTGGAACCCATTCTTGCTGCCACTTTGCCATTTCGAGATTTTTTTTCCCCTTAGATCATCTCAATGTGAGTATGATTAGCTGTATATAGCTCTTCTCATAACTGTAAAGCTTCACTGAATAATCCTCACGAAGTTAACTAGACATCTAAAATATATTCAAAATAAGAATACACTTCGCTTTGAAAGCATGCATGTCAGTTACAAATAAGATATGCACGGGGAAAGAAAAATCACATTTCAACTTCTCATCATATCAGTGTGAGAAAGGGCCAGGATTGAAGTAACAGCTTTGGAACCGTGAACCTCACAGAGATCGGCAGCAGCAGGGACTGAGCTTAAGCTGGGGACATGCAGGGCTGAGTCTAAACGCTGTGTTTCTGCTGCAACCTCCTGGTGGCTGCACTCTCACTGTGTGGAAGGAGTGAAGAGAGAGGACTACGGAGCTGTGCCTGAGGGGTAGGAAGTCACTATCGAGGCAGTGCTTCCATATCGTGGGGCAAGTGTGGGACAGTATCAGAAAACATTTTCCTAAGTTGGTCTTAGGAAGGTGGGCGAAACTTCAGAATCTGTGCTTCAGGTGACGAATCTGCTAAACTAATCGAAGTGTAAGAGCTTCATATCCTTCGGGTGGAGGTGAGGGTCTTAGAAAATGAAGTCTCAAGGAAGCCATTCAGTGCACCGGTAGAAGAGGGGCCATTGGAGAAGGATTGTCATGAAGGGACTGAGCCTGCTGACTACTGTGCTGTGGGAAGTCCTTCTGTTTGGGCGTAGAGTGCAGAACCTCATCAACTGCCCAGAGCAGGAGAGTGGAGCTGGATTCTTCTACTCGGTTCTTTGGTTTTCTCAATCTTGAGAGTTAAAAGCTACTCCAGGGAACACTGAAACCCTATGCTATATGACTCCTGTTGGAGACATGAATAAATGTCTACTCCCCATAGCTAGGACACCAACAGTAGCCTAGAGAGATACATCTACCCTAGTCTAGCTTGGTGGAGCAGAGAGTTTATTGAGGTTTTGTACACGAGAAAGGAGACGGTTCACAGTAGCAAGGATAACAACTTAGAGGCAGCTGAAAAGCCCACCTCAGGGGCCTTCAAAACCTGATAACATTCTGAGTTGCCTGAGTCTTTAAAGTCTCATTAACTTCAGGAATCTTATGAGGATACCTTCCCTCCAAGAGGGAAAGTTTCAATTTGGAAAGGACAGCTGGACAATATTCTGGCCTTTCTGGGCTGCATTACCAGTGTCCTGAGGTCCACACTCCAAGGATGGGTGTGGCATCTAGAAGGCAGTGTCAGGTTAGAATTTAGGCACCCTGTTCAAAGTTTCCTGGGCCTGCCTCAGCTGCTCTTGATCAGCAGAACTGAAGTCACTGCCAGAGTTTTGAGACTTGGCAGAATTTTCATTCAGAGCAAAACAAGGAAGGGAACCAGGGAGGCCAAGGGAGCATGATCTGGCTTGGTCTGTTGTGACTTGTTCAAAGTTGGTTGGACAAAGCTGACAGATACTTACCCTTCAGATGAGCTTCATTAGGACAGAGAGCATGACTGAGGCAGCCATGATCTGGGTAGGAAGTGGAAGAGCTTTAAGAGGGAGGGAAAACCAAACCAGAGGCAACATAACACAACGAGGGAGGTCTTGACAGGAGGTAAACTTCAGCTGACCAAAGGAGCTTCATTAGAAGAAAAAGCTGTTATGTATAGCAAGACTGGGTTCCTGAAGGGAAAGAGCTTTCAATTACAGAGGACAAATGGTAATTGGGACTCTTGCAGACTCTCTGATGTATGTATGGGAGTGGGGTAGGTTAAACTCCACACTGCCTGATCTATCCTGTCTTTGTTTTAGGTGACAGAAGTCACAAGGTACTTATGGGTCTCAAAAGGACACTCAAGAAAAGTCGTTATAATTCAAGGTTATACTTGGTCTAGTGCAGTGTCTCTCAATCTTCCTAATGCTGTGACCTGTTAATACTGTTCCTCATGCTATGGTAACCCAACCTCCAATCGTAAAGTTATTTTGTTGCTACTTCATAACTAATTTTTCTACTGTTATAAATCATAATGTAAATATCTCTGTCTTCTCATGGTCTTAGGTCACCCTTGTGAAAAGGTTATCTGGAGACATGGAGTCATGACCCACAGGTTGAGAACCACTGGTGTAGTGTGTAGTTCAGGGGTGCTGTGTTTGTTCATAACGGCAAGTAGGAGGCTAAGGGATGAACTCTTTGTAAGAAGTGTTAGATCAGAACACATTTTATCAGTTCTGTCCAGGAAGCTGCCACAGGAATGTTTATGTGGTATAATTATATGTTTTGGTTTAGTTCGAAGATCTTGCTAAAATTAGTGTAAGATTAAACTTTAAAACCCAGCCTCATCTTCCAAAACATGTGTGACATGGGTCTGCCAACTTCAATGCGATGTCAGCTCAGAAAAAAAAAAAAAAGGATGGGGGGAGGTCTTATTACGCAGAGTGAATGCTTTACGTTTTAATGGTGTTTAATTTTCCTGTTTCTAAATTTGACCGCACAGTTCTGGTTATAATTCTCAGCAGATTTAAAACTCTACATTCATGCTGGAGAGAGACACTAAGCCTGTGCGCTTGGCCATTCATGTCTGCATGAAGTAGTCACATAGTCTGCCTGTGTAGATTATAAGGGCATATTATGGACCCTGAAGTTTTTGTATCATTTTACTTTGAAGCGAATGTTTTGTGATTTCAAAAGTGGGAATCCACCCTGAGCTACAGGGAATGGAGGGCCTTTGGCTGGGGCTGAGAACCCATGGCTGGCTTAACCCTGAGCTGGAAGGTAGCATCATGGCTGCATAGAATGATATTGTTCCCACACTGCGTTCGACATCTGACTCTGGAAGCTGAATCCTTATATCCCCTTGGAAGACAGTTGTACTTAGCTCTAAAGATCTAGCTTAAATCTAACGACATGACATCGGCATTTGATCATGGCATCACTGTCTTTATAACCATGCACTCAGAGACGGTATGCAGTATCTAAAAACTTTTGTGTAAAGATGATCAACAGAAATCAGGTTTCTTTTTGCCATTCCAAGAGGAAGACTTTATCAGAAAGAATGATCATTATTCATAAACATGGTCACCATGGTGACGATTGTTCTAATTTATCCTTTTATTAGTTTCACAGAGGCAGCTCTGCTTGGACCGTGAAGTGCTCTAATGGTTAATGTGGGTGTTTAATGCGATGTGACAAACACATTAACCTTGAGGAAAAAAATAATGACTGGAGCGAATTGTATAATTTTTATCTTTATCACTACAATGCTGTTTTGGGGAAATAATTGCCTAATAATTTCACCGCAGGAGCAATCGCGTGATAACAGGGGGGTGACTAATGTTGTGTTTAATACGGAGGCTCCAAATGTCTTTGCTGCACATCGAGCTGCACCCCTCACCACCTAGCCCATCATTCTCTAGGAGCAGATTCTGATAATTACGCAGAGTGCCTAATGGAAGAAGGAATATTGGGAGTGAGAGACGCATAGTTTGCAGTGGATGGGACAGCTCCACACTAGCACTTAAAACTATGAACAGACGCAGAACCGATACCAGGAATTGAGAGCAAAAATCATCACATGCCATGGGCTACAGAAGACTTCAGGTGAATTAATTTTCTAATGCATAGCTGAATCCTACAGCCAGTTAAGATATTAGTCATATGTTAATCTGAAGCACACATCCACAGGGGACCTGACATGCCTTCCCCTTGAACTTGCCTTGAGGAAAATGATTTAGCAAAATGTTTCTTGGTAGTGGTCCAAACGCATCTTCTACATTTTCAAGGCATGGGCTATGATAGCCTAGGTACTACATTGTGCAGACATGCGTGTTATAGGCTAGGCCATGCATGTGTTACACATATCAGCCCCAGCCACATTCCAGGTGGCATGCAGTACTACAGAGTGAGAGGAGAAACCCAGATGAGAAAGGAATCCAGGCAAACACCTCCTCATTGTGACCGACCAGCCACTGATGGGGAATTCGTGGAAGCGCTTGCACTCGTTTCTGAGGCTAGGTTTTGTGCTTTGCGTTTTATACCTGAGAATGTGACACCTCCCTAGGTTCTGTGAACTTTTCCCGGATGCTTTTATTTTGTGCATAGATGAGGAAAAGCACTGCATCATAACAGCTCCAGAGTGACCCAAGTGAGCATACAAAGATGCTCTAACTGAAACACAGAAGCTAAAGGAAAAGGTAGAGACAGGGAACGGTGAAACGCATAGCCTGAATTGTCACAGGTGAAGAAATAGCCAATGTAGAGATTTTTAAAGATAGGACAGGAAGGACAGTAAAAAAAAAAAATGGGACATGCAAGACACTGGAAATTACACAGGAAAGAACCAGAGAGCACAGGACTCTCTCATAAAACACAAGAGAGCTACACATATGTAGAACAGTGTCAGCCAACCTCATACCCATGTCATTTGAATCAGTAAAAATGTGTAGAGGCAAAATAAATATTTTAAGATGTGATTTTAGAAAATTCACCACAATCAGAAAACAACAACCTAAATTCTCTTCTCTTCTCTTCTCTTCTCTTCTCTTCTCTTCTCTTCTCTTCTCTTCTCTTCTCTTCTCTTCTCTCTCTCTCTCTCTTTCTCTCTCTCTCTCTCTCTCTCTCGCGCACACACACACACACACACACACACACACACACACACACACACATTTTAACATTCTCCCATGTTTTGTTTCTTCTATGTTTCCTCTCTCATAATCACTGTCCTTTTCCATCTTGACTTTAGGAAATGGACGTTGCCCCCATCTTCTTTCCTGGTGGCCTCAGACGGCCTCAGCAACAGTCCCTCCTCTCCCACATGCTGCTCTCTCTGTCAGTGCATGGGGTACTTGCCATCGGAGACAGCTTTGGAATGTAATGACGCCTACACACATCTTCTGTGTACCAGGGACTCAGAAAGCGTCTCCTGAACAGAAGGCAGAATAGACTGGGGAGGTGAGAGGACGTGAAACTACGACAAACAAAGTTAGCGTTTTTTTTGTTTTGTTTTGTTTTGTTTTGTGAAATCCATGACCTCAAAAGCATTCAGGCTCTGTGGGTTTGAAGTGGAATTATTACAAAAGAAACAGCTTTGAAGTAGATGTTCTGTATCATAAAAGTCCTAAATTTTCAGAGCTTTTTATTTTGCCAAGAAACGGAATGTACAAAAAGTAATAAAGATCAAGCACGTCTTTTTATCTGAGTTTAAAAGCAAACAACAGTGGGAGAATCGTGACTTCAAGTTAAACTTCCAGTAATGAAAACACCGTGTTTTGCCTAAGAACCGGGAATTAATACATTTCCAACCTTAATAAGTCAGAGCTGTTTGCAAAACTTAGTTTTGATGTTGACATTTCAAAAAAACCACCCTACTTATCAGTACTAAACATTTATATTTCATGAAGCGGTTCTGAATGGAGGCAGTGCACACCAGCATCTCTGAGACGGAGACGGGCTGCATCATAATAACGGATGCGAAAAATACCGATCCTCTTTCAAGGACTAAAGCTTAACGCTACAGTCAGTTTCGCAAGCTAAATTGAGGATATTGAAAGAAAATGGCATGCAATCAATAGTATTATACAATTATTTTAAGGCATTTCCCCGCCCCCCCAAGAGTAACACGAGGGATCCACAGCGATATTTATATTTACTGTTTGAAATTTTCATACGTGTATACAATATATTTTGATCATTCACCCTCCTCTCTCTCCGATTCTATAGTTCCTCTTTGGCACGCCCTCCCATCACACAGATAGAGATAGTTAAAAATTCCAGGAGTTGGGAGGGGCTGCAGAGGCTCCACCCCTAGCTGAGAAGCTATTGGTAGTTGATGATTATAGGGGGAGGGAGAGCCAGGTGACCGTGAGGCTGTGACCCCAGGTAGGTTTCTTAGCTCCAGTGAATGACCCTATAGGAAAGCACTCAGTGGCCCAGTGGGTTTCTGATGCTCCAGTGGATGGTCTTATAGAAGAGCACAGTGGGTTAAATAAACAAACAAGCATGATCAGTGCAACCTGCTACTTATGTGAAAAAGCCCAATACCCACATCTAGCAAATAATAAAGTTCCTGGTTCTGTACCTACTTAAGAAACCTGAACTGTGATGGGTGGATGGCCCTAACATCCTGATCAAAGGTAGACATTATTTGCGTGTTGGACCTTGTCCTCTGAGAGGCTCCACCCAGCAGCTGACTCAGAGGGATGCACAGACCCATAACCAAACAGTGGATGGAGCTTGGGGAGTCTTATGGAAGAGTTGGGGGGAAGGATTAAAGGGCCCAAAGGACATAGGCACGCCACAGGAAGACCAACAGAGTCAACTAAACTGGGCCCTTGGAGGCTCCCAGAGACTGAGAGACCAACCAAAGAGCATACATGGTTGGCCCTAGGCCCCCTTCCACAACACAAATGTGCAGCTTGGTCTTCATGTGGCCCCTGAACGATGGGGAATATTCCAAAAGCTGTTGCTTGTATGTGGAATATGTTCTTGTCAACGGGTTGCCTTGTCTGGCCTCAGTGGGAGAGGATGTGTCTAGAGGATCAAGTCTGGCAGAGGCTTGATATGCTAGGGTGGGAGATACAGGGAACAGCTCCTCCTTCTCAGAGTAGAAGGGGAGGAAGAAGGGGGAAGGGTTGTGGGAGGAGGTGACTGGGAGGGGGGTAGTGAGTGGGATGTAAAGTGAATTAATAATAATAATAGTAATAATTATGTATAAAATAGCCACTGAAAGTGATAGCAAACACTTAGAGCATTCCACATTGCCCTCAGATGAAACAGTAGCCAAAGGCACACACCCAACACAAAACTCAGAGGGTGTCATTTAATAATTCTTCACTGTCTGACAGGGAATCCAGGTCATCGAGTAAAGGAAGAATGTTGCTAAAACTGATTTCTATTTCTGTCCTTGGACCCTGCAGCATTCACTGTGTGCCCTTTGTAGCCCAGGACTCAGACAATTGCCATTTTGTTTTCATAATTTTGTGAAGAAATAAAAAGTAATAAGTATTAGTCACAGGAGTTTTCACACATACACGCATACACACACACACACACACACACACACACACACACACACACACACACACACACACAGAAAGTCTGGAATTTCACTGAACGTGGGGTAGCTCTTTGTTCACGAATGTTCCTCATTGTAGCTTTCTATATCAGAGGCCACATGGCTTAGACATCTGAAATTTACCTTTCCTAGTTGTAGAGGCTGGCCTTTGAGACTGGGGTATCAGCATAGTTGGGTCCTGATGAGGTTCACGATCAGCCTTTGTGTTCTCATATCAACCAAACATAGCATAACAAGTTACAATCAGACTAGGCACATACCTCATATCAAGGTGGGACTAGACAACCCACGAGGAGGCAAAGGGTCCCAAAAGCAGGCTTCCATTCCTAACATCACCACATCTTTAGTGGTCTTAGGGAGGCCCCTTCTGTTTATAATCATAGGTCTGTAAGAAGTTGTTCACAGAGTCCTAGAGAGACAGTCCAGCAGACAAGAACTTGCTGTGCTTGAAGACCTAAGTTCAGTTCCCAGAACCCCTAGCAGGTGGTTCACACTCAATTGTGTTTCTAGCCTCAGGGCATGTGACACCTTGCAGCTATTGAGAGCACTGAACTCATATATACAACTCTCTCTCTCTCTCTCTCTCTCTCTCTCTCTCTCTCTCTCTCTCTCTCTCCCTCTCCCAGATTTTTGGATTCAGAAAAATTTGAAGATATCATTGATAGTGTGAATTAAAAAACTGGAGGTTTAAATGCATGGCATGGGAAAAAACAATGAGCAAGTGAAGTGATTTTGAATCTGAGGCTACCTGGGCCCAGCGGTCCTGGCTGAAGGCTTCCCTACAGAAGCCAAGGCAGACACAGCTTTACTCAGCCCATCTCTTTTAGGTCCCGTATATACCCGGGAGCTATGGGAAGAATAGTATATAGTCTTCTTATTTTTGCTTTGTTAAATATTTTCAAACATGTGATAAAGATTCTTATGACTGAAAAAGAAAAAAATGAAAATATCTTGCTTTTCAAAGAAAAGAACTAAAAGAAAATAAACATTACTAAAATGAAGACACGGTTAATTAAAAAGAGTATCGGTGATAGCAAAAGGATTAATGAAGCAAAAAATCAAATCAAGAGTATCTAATAGATAAATAAATTTAAAATATGAAGGATCCAGAGTATAAAAACATAAATTTCTATTTGATGTGGTATATAAAAGACAATTTTTGTTGATTGCTCTTAAGTACTTCAATCAATCCAAAAGGCTATAGACATCTGTATGAAAAACACTTGGAAAACACATATTCTCTCTCTCTCTCTCTCTCTCTCTCTCTCTCTCTCTCTCTCTCTGACACATATACACACACCATCTCTTTATTTTTTTAATTTAATATTTAATTAATATATTATGTAAATTTACTTTTTATTTTTTACTTTTATTTTATTGTTTATTTTTTATTTACATTTCAAATGTTATTCCCTTTCCCAGTGTCCCAGACATAAGCCCCCTATCCCAACCCCTCCCCTTCCTCTTTAAGGGAGTTCCACTCCCCATACACTCCCCCTTCCTGCCCTCCCTCAACATTCCCCTACATTGGGGGTCCAACCTTGGCAGAACCAAGGACTTCTCTTTCCACTGGTGCCCAACAAGGCCATCCTTTGCTACATATGCAGATAGAGCCATGGGTCAGTCCATGTATAGTCTTTGGGTAGTGGTTTAGTCCCTGGGAGCTCTGGTTGGTTGGCATTGTTGTTCTTATGGGACTGCAAGCTCCTTCAGCTCTTTCAATCCTTTCTCTAATTCTTTCAATAGGGATCCTATTCTCAGTTCATTGGTTTGCTGCTAGCATTCACCTCTATATTTGACATGCTCTGGCTGTGTCCCTCAGGAAACATCTATATCCAGTTCCTGTCAGCATGCATTTCTTAGCTTTATCAATATTATCTAGTTTTGGTGGCTGTATATATATGGGCCACATGTGGGGCAGGCTCTGAATGGCTGTTCCTTCAGTCTCTGCTCCAAACTTTGCCTCTATATCCCTTCCTATGAATATTTTTGTTGCCCCTTTTAAGAAGGAATGAAACATCCATACATTGGTCATCCTTCTTCTTGAGCTTCATGTGGTCTGTGGATTGTATCTTGGGTAATTCTAGCTTTTGTGCTAATATCCACATATCAGTGAGTGCATACCATGTGTGCTTTTCTGTGATTGGGTTACCTCACTCAGGGTGATATTTTCTAGTTCCATCCATTTGCCTAGGAATTTTATGAAGTCATTGTTTTTG
Source organism: Rattus norvegicus (assembly GCF_021556685.1). Taxonomy (NCBI): domain Eukaryota; kingdom Metazoa; phylum Chordata; class Mammalia; order Rodentia; family Muridae; genus Rattus; species Rattus norvegicus. Next base: position 82,216,262 of record NC_141549.1, on the reverse strand, counting down.
ATAGCTGAGTAGTACTCCATTGTGTAGATGTACCACATTTTCTGTATCCATTCCTCTGTTGAAGAACATCTGGGTTCTTTCCAGCTTCTGGCTATTATAAATAAGGCTGCTGTGAACATAGTGGAAAATGTGTCCTTGTTATATGTTGGGGCATCTTTTGGGTATATGCCCAGAAGTAATATACCTCGGTCCTCAGGTAGTACTATGTCCAATTTTCTGAGGAACCTCCAGACTGATTTCCAGAGTGGTTGTACCAGTTTGCAATCCCACCAACAATGGAGGAGTGATCCTCTTTCTCCACATTCTCTCCAGCATCTGTTGTCACCTGAGTGTTTGATCTTAGCCATTCTGACTAGGGTGAGGTGTAATCTCAGGGATGTTTTTGATTTGCATTTCCCTGATGACTAAGGATGTTGAGTATTTCTTTAGGTACTTCTCAGCCATTTGATATTCCTCAGCTGAGAATTCTTTGTTTAACTCTGTAGCCCATTTTTAATAAGGTTATTTCGCTCTCTGGAATCTAACTTCTTGAGTTCTTTGTATATTTTGGATATTAGCCCTCTATCAGTTGTAGGATTGGTAAAGATCTTTTCCTAATCTGTTGGTTGCTATTTTGTCCTAATGACAGTGTCCTTTGCCTTACAGAAGCTTTGCAGTTTTATGAGGTCCCATTTGTCAATTCTTGATCTTAGAGCATAAGCCATTGGTGTTTTGTTCAGGAAATTTTCCCCAGTGCCCAAGTGATTGAGACTCTTCTTCTATTAGTTTGAGTGTATCTGGTTTGATGTGGAGGTCCTTGATCCACTTGGACTTAGGCTTTGTACCGGGCGATAAGAATGGACTGATTTGCATTCTTTTACTTGCTGACCTCCAGTCAAAGCAACACCATTTGTTGAAAATGGTGGGTTTTTTTTTTCCCATTGGATGGTTTTAGCTCCTTTGTCAAAGACCAAGTGACCATAGGTGTGTGGGTTCATTTCTGGATCTTCAGTTCTACTCCACTAGTCTACCTGTCTGTCTCTATACCAAAACCATGCAGTTTTTATCACTATTACTCTGTAATACTGCTTGAGGGATGGTGATTTCCCCCAGAAGTTCTTTTATTGTTGAGTATAGTTTTCGCTATCTTGGGTTTTTTGTTATTCCAAGTGAACTTGCAAATTGCTCATTCTAACTTTATGAAGAATTGAGTTGGACTTTTGATGGAAATTGCATTGAGTCTGCAGATTGCTTTTGGCAAAATGGCCATTTTTTGTAAATTTACTTCTAATACAGATTGTTTACTGCTACTTTAATGGATTCGGAAGTGGCAGAATATTGATTAGATACATTATATTTTCATAGGCTTTGCTGTGCAAATGAATATTTAAAGCAACCATACAGCATTTTTTATTATAAAGGCAAACATTTAACTGGGGCTGGCTTACAGTTTCAGAGGTTCAGTCCATCATCATCATCATGGTGGGAAGCACGGCAGTGTGCAGCCACACATGGTGCTGGAGAAGGAACTCAGAATTCCACATCTTGATATGAAGCCAGCAGAAAAGGATCTATTTTACCCAGGCAGCCAACAGGAGGGTCTCTTCCACACTGGAAGGGGCTTGAACATAGGGGACATCAAAGACTGCCTATACAGTGACATACTTCCTCCAAAAAGGCCACAGCTCCTAATGGTGACACCACTTTCCATGGGTCAAGCATATTCAAATCACCACAGGAAGAGAAGACATGCGGCGAGAGCATTTGGCTGTCTTTCAACCTTTCATTCCATGTTATGAAATGAAATAAATACTTTAGGTTGAGTCTGGTTGTTGGAGGTTGGTTCTAATGCTTTAGTGTCCAAACACCAGAGGTCCCTGTCCCCAATTGGATGTTTTTCTTGCATATTGCATTTTACCTAAGTATCCTTTTCATTTAATTTTATTTTTCATGGGTAATTTATGCATTTACATTTTAAATGTTATCCCCCTTTCCCCCTCTCCAAACCCCCTCCCCCTGCTTCTATGAGGATGCTTCCACTCTCACCTACCAACTTCCACCTCAACGCCTTGGCATTCCCTTATATAAGGGAATATATAAGACCCTTCCCAGGACCAATGGGCTTTTCTTCCTATCGACACTGGACAATGTCATGATCTGCTACATATGTGGCTAGAGTCATGGGTCCCTCCATTTGTACTCACTGGTTTATGGTTTAGTTCCTAGGAGCTCCAATGGGGTCTGATTGGTTGATATTGTTGGTCTTCCTATAGTGCTGCAAATTCCTTCGGCTCCTTCAGTCCTTTTTCTAACTCCTCCACGGGGATCCCTTGTTTAGTCCAACAGTTAGCTGTGAGCATCCTCATCTGGCAGATCCCCTCAGGGGACACCCATAATCTGGCTCCTGTCAGCAAGCACTCCTTGGAATCTTAGACTGTGTTTGGTGGCTGCATATGGGATGGGTCCCCGGGTGGGGCAGTCTCAGGATGGCCTGTTGTTCAGTCTCTGCTCCATTCTTTGTCCCTGTATTTTCTCCTTTACTTTGTTCTTCCTTCTAAGAAGAAATGAAGCATCCAAATTTTGGTCTACCGGTCTTCCTTCTTCTTGAGCCTCATATGACTCGGGATTTTTTTTTTTCTTAGGTATTCCAAGCTTTTGGACTAATGCCCATTTATCAGTGAGTACATACAATGTGTGTTCTTTTTGACTGGGTTACATCACTCAGGATGATATTTTCTAGTTCCATCAATTTGCCTAGGGATTTCTGGTAGTCACTGTTTTTAATAGCTGGGTACTTCTTTGTGTACCACATTTTCTGTGTCCATTCCTCTGTTGAAGAACATCTGGGTTCTTTCCAGCTTCTGACTATTATAAATAAGGCTGCTGTGAACATAGTGGAAAGTGTGTTCTTGTTATATGTTGGAGCATCTTTTGGGTATATGCTCAGGGATGGTATAGTTGGATCCTCAGGTAGAACTATTTCCAATTTTCTGAGGGACCTCCAGACTGATTTCCAGAGTGGTTGTACCAGCTTGCAATCCCACCAACAATGGAGGAGTGTTCCTATTTCTCCATATCCTCACCAGCATCTACTGTCACCTAAGATTTTCATCTTAGCCATTCTGACTGGTGTGAGGTGGTATCTTAGGCTTGTTTGGATTTGGATTTCCCTAATAACTAAGGATGTTGAACATTTCTGGAGGTACTTCTTAGCCATTAGGTATTCCTCAGCTGAGAATTCTTTGTTTAGCTCTGTACCCCATTTTTAAATAGGATTATTTGAATCTCTGGAGTCTAACTTGTTGAGTTCTTTTATTAGATATTAGCCCTCTATCGGATGTAGATTAGTAAAGACCTTTTCCCAATCTGTTGGTTGCCGTTTTGTCCTAACCACAGTGTCCTTTGCCTTACAGAAGCTTTGCAATTTTGTGAGGTCCAATTTGTCAATTCTTGATCTTAGAGCATAAGCCATTGGTGTTCTATTTAGGAAAATTTCCCCTGTGCTTATGTGGTCAAGGCTCTTACCCACTTTCTCTTCTATTCGTTTCAGTGTATTTGGTTTTATGTAGAGGTCTGTGATTTACTTGGACTTGAGCTTTGTACAAGGAGATAAGAATGGGTCAATTTGCATTCTTCTACATGCTGACCTCCACTTGAATCAGCACCATTTGTTGCTAATGCTGTCTTTTTTTCAATGATTAGTTTTAGCTACTTGTCAAAGATCAATTGATCATAGGTGTGTGGGTTCATTTCTGGGTCTTCATTTCTATTTCATTGATTTACCTGCCTGTCTCTGGACCAATACCCTGCAGTTTTTATCATGATTGCTCTGTAATACAACTTGAGTTCAGGGATGATGATTCCCCCAGAAGTTCTTTTATTGTTGAGAATGGTGTTTGCTATTTTGGAATTTTTGCTTTTCCAAATGAATTTTCAAATTTCTCTTTCTAATTCTATGAAGAACAGAGCTGGATTTTGATGGGGATTATATTGAATCTGTAGATTTCTTTTGACAAGATGGCCATTTTTACCATATTAATCCTGACAATTCATGAGCATAGGAGATATTTTCATCTTCTGAGACCTTCATTGATTTCTTTCTTTGGAGACTTGAAGTTCTTGTTTTGTTTTACTTTTGGATATTGTTTTTTGGTTTTTGTGTGTGTGTGTTTTTTTGAGAGAGAGAGAATAAAGAAGCATAGAATTGGATAGGTGGGGCAGTGGAGAGGATATGGGAGAAGTTGAGGAAAGAGAAAGAATGTGATTAAAATACATGTTGTGAAAATTAAATCAGCATATTTAATCATTTGTCTTACTTTGAATTCTGTATGTCTTCATAGTTGATCAATATGAATGTGAGAGTAATACCTGCAACCCCAACACTTAGGTAGCTGATGCAAGAGTATAGATAGACGGTAATAGGTAGCCTGGGCTACATAATGAGTTTGAGGCCAACCTGGACTAAAGAGTGAGTCCTTGTCTGAAAATACAAAAAAGGTAAATTCATTAGTCCAGCAAAACACGTCACATAAAATTGTTTTTCCAATAACATAAATACAGAATGGTTTACTTTGATTTTCCCTTTTTAAAAAAAATGCTTCTGGAATTCTTTTGGGAAGCAAGCCCTCAACTTTATAGCCATCAAGATTCCCGGATGATGATGACCAAAGGCACTATTGTTTTAGTCTCTTGCACAACACTGCCAGTGAACTCCTAATGTGATTTGAGCATGATTCTAAAGGCTGCATCCTGTGAGAACACTACACAGCTGGATCATGTGCATTCTGCATGGCTCTGCTTCTCAATATTGTCCTCAGAAAAGAGCAGGTGGACAATCATCTGCAAGAAGCGGGGTTCATGGCCCTCATCACTGACCAGCCAGCAATTCTCAAAGAATCACAGATGCCAGTCAGCATCCCCACTGGTCACCCGTGTTTCTACACACAGTGCATGCTGAGCAATAACAGACTTTACTCAACAGTGCCTTCTCAAGAACATATATGCAATTATAACTGCGAGAGACCAAATAGCCTCAGGTCACAATGCTGACTGGCCTACTCACCATTGTGTGATGAGGATTATGTCTCTGAAAACAGTCCCAGACAGGTTTTGTTTGTACTGTTTATGTTCAAACATTCCTTAACAGTGGGGGAGGCCAACCCATTGCTCCAGTACCCTCACTGCAAAGGACCACACCCGCCACACAGACAAAAAGGAAACTGCTCGTGGAATGTCGTCAGCAACTGGAAATAACACAAGCAGGGGTCCATGTGTCTTGTATAGGACATGCATGAAGCTGACCAACCCAACTAACTCAGAAACTGTTGGAAGTGTGTAACCTAAACTCCTCAGAATGTTCGGGATAACCACACCAGAGAGGTACAGAACTAAAAATGAACTTGATCACCTGACAACCTACATGTCTTCAGAGTTACTCAGCCGATCAGGCTGACTAGATGGAGGCCACATTCCACAGTGATCTGTGAATGTATTTTCCCTCCAGAAGCTGCACACTGGGGTTGAAGAAGATATGTTTTCCCTGAGAATGGAAGACTATTCTTCACTGAAGAAATTACGTGTGTGTGTGTGTGTGTGTGTGTGTGTGTGTGTGTGTTGTTTTATTTTTTAATATGATTGCTCTTTAAATAATAAACAAACACAAGTGAAGCAGTAACTACTTCTGCTTTGTGTTCATAGCTTTCGCCTGTTCAGGCTCTTGAGAAGATGCCCGACACAGAGAGGTTCGCTTTCTTTCTGCTCCTGGTGTCCAGAGGGGAGCAGAGACATGGGAACAGCTGAAAATTTTGTTATTTGCCTTGCGTAGTGAAAAGGGAGAGCCATTCCACAAAAACAAAACAGAAAACATATGGGGAGGCCATCCAGACATGGGAGCAGCTTGGTCCCTCAGGAGAAAGTTAGCTCAAAGCAAGCCATCAAAACTATCTCAGGGAAGGATCTGCCTGCATCTTCTGGGTCAGCACCACCATCTGTGCTGACTCCTCGTGACAAGATATTGACTGGTTTGGATATAAACAGCCTCCAGAGGCATGGGCTTAGCTTTTCTTATCCTTATAAATCTGGGAGAGCATGGTCTACAGTGACAGCTGGCTGCAAGTGCCAATCTCAGCCAATTTGGTCTGTTAGGCTATATATTTGCCTGTGGGTGGTGTGAATGAGTAGACTTTGAGAATTTTTGTCTCTTGAAATCCATCCCCCAGCCACTTCGTGCTGTTTTCTGTTGGTCACTGCTGCAGGGAGTGAGCTGTGAGGTCAGGTAGCAGGTGACACTAGATTGGGACAGATGCAAATGGATAGTCAGCAAACGTCATATTTAATAGGACACATAAAAATGAACCAGCAAATCCTTCTGTTCACTTTTATGTTTCAGTAATTGTTGCCTCAATAGCCTCTAATCCAGATCTAAATACAGAAAGCAACAACTGGTTGACTTACAGAGACTAATAGACTGTGGAAGGCACAGGTCCAAACAGGACATCTATGCCATACCTCTCCCCACAAGGCTCCACAAACATTTTGAAAGAGAAGCCTAAAGGACTAGGTAAGTCAGAGGTGGTGGACATCTGCACTAAATCTGCCTTTGCCATGCACGAAAGTGCCACTGCACATGTGACCTCACAGTGCTAATGACAGTGTACATAAGGCCTGGACAGAATAAGCCAGATCAAAAATTACAGCACAAATGGAAGAATGACACTTGAGGTGCTACTCCTAGGTGAGTAGCTATAGGCAACTTGGAAGATTGAAAGCCGAGTACCTTACACTTGGTAATAAGTGTACAACATTTACTAAACATTCTTATACAAAGTCAGATGGTATAGAACAACAAAGAAACCAATGGCACTCTTTAAAATACATATGCTATACTCTTCTTTAGACCTAAACTCATCCAAAGTTGGCTACAAATTAGTACCATTTCATAAGACAATAATTAACACTGAGTTTCAGAAAGCAGAGCTAGTAGGGTTGAGGGCGGGCAGAGAAATACAAAGTCATAAGAGTCAGGTCTCTGGCTATACTTTGCCACCTAGAATCTCATACAAAGAAGTCACCAGCCAAACAGAGCTGTGGACACTCACCTCAGAGCCCCATGCTCTTGCAAGCAGGCTGCCAGCCAACAATGGAGAACATGATTCTGTCTCGGACAGCCTCTGAAGTCATTTATTTGTGTCAAAATTGCTTCATCTGGATTTCTGGAGTAAAATTTTCCTTGTACCTGTTGTGCAGTTCAACATCATAATGAAGCAAGTGCCTGACTTTTTAAGATGTTAAAACAAGGACACATAAAGGATGTGTCAGCCAGGGTTCCTTCAACAAAGCCAATGACTTCCATAGGAAGGGATAGGGACTCAGAGAGGTCTTTCTGCCAAGATAGCAAAGTAATACTCTTTCCATTTTAAATTACAGATCTCCCAGTCTAATAATTCTATCCTGTCCACTGAAGCCATAGTGGTAAAAATCTCAAAGTCTTTTTTTTAAAAAAATGTTTACTGCTTAACTGCTATTGAGTGTGTGTGTGTGTGTGTGTGTGTGTGTGTGTGTGTGTGTGTGTGTGGTGTATGTTTATGAAAGAGAGGGTGGAGACCCAAAACCTGCCTGCAGAGAGCTGATCTGCCAGGAGCACTCTCCCTCCTAAGCTCACGGATGGGACCCCATTTTCTCTCAACTGCCTGTCCACGGAGAGACACATCAGAAGCTCACAGGGTGCAGAAGCTACAGGGAAGCCTAGGAGAGGAACCTTCTGGTCTCTAACTGCACCAGAGCTGGACCCAAAACCTGCCCTGAGAGAGCTGTTCTCCAGGAGCCATCTCACTCCTAAGATCACAAAATCCCTTAAAGAATTACAGGAAAACACAACCAAACAGGTGAAGAAACTGAACAAAACCATCCAGGATCTAAAAATGGAAATGTAAACAATAAAGAAAGCACAAAGTGAAACAACCTGGAGATAGAAAACCTAGGAAAGAGATCAGGAGTCATAGACACAAGCGTCACCAACAGAATACAAGAGATTGAAGAGAGAATATCAGGGGCAGAAGATACCATAGAAAACATTGAAACAATAGTCAAAGAAAAGGCAAAAGGCAAAAAGCTCCTAATCCAAAACATCCAGGAAATCCAGGACACAATGAGAAGACCAAACCTAAGGATAATAGGTATAGAAGCTAGCGAAATTCCCAACTTAAGGGGCCAGGAATTAACTTCAACAAAACTATAGGAAAAAACTTCCCTAACCTAAAGAAAGAGATGCCCATGAATATAAAAGAAGCATACAGAACTCCACATACATTAGACCAGAAAAGAATTTCCTCCTATCACATATTAGTCAAAACACCAAATACACAAAACAAAGAAAGAATATTAAAAGCAGTAAGGGGGAAAGGTCAAGTAACAAAGGCAGACCTATCAGAATCACACCAGACTTCTCACCAGAGACTGATGTCAGACAGACCCTAAGAGAACACAAATACCAGTCCAAGCTACTATACCCAGCAAAACTCTCAATTAATACAGATGAAGAAACCAAGATATTCCATGACAAAACCAAATTCACACAATATCTTTACACAAATCCAGCCTTACAAAGGATAATAGATGGAAAACTCCAATACAAGGAGGGAAAGTACACTGTAGAAAAAAGCAAGAAAGTAATCTTCCTACAACAAATCCTAAAGTAGATAGCCAGACAAGCATAATTTTACCTCTAACAACAAAAATAGCAGGGAAACAATCACTATTCCTTAATATCTCTTAATATCAATGGGCTCAATTCCCCCAATAAAAAGACAGAGGCTAACAAACTGGATATGAAAACAGAACCCAGCATTTTGCTGCATACAGAAAATATGCACCTCAGTGTCAAAGACAGACACTACCTAAGAGTAAAAGGCTGGGCAAAAAAAATTCCAAGCAAATAGTCCCAAGAAACAGGCTGGCGTAGCCATTTTAATATCAAATAAAATTAACTTTCAACCAGAAGTTACCAAAAAAGATAAGGAAGGACACTTCATACTCACCAAAGGAAAAATTGACCAAGCTGAACTCTCAATTCTGAACATTTATACTCCAAATGCAAGGGCACATACATTCGTAAAAGAAACTTAACTAAAGCTCAAGGCACATACTGCACCACACACAATAATAGTAGGAGACTTCAACACCCCACTCTCATCAATGGACACATCATGGAAACAGAAACTAAACAGAGATACAGTGAAACTAACAGAAGTTATGAACCAAATAGATTTAACGAACCTCTATAGAACATTTCATCCTAAAACAAAAGAATATACCTTCTTCTCAGCACCTCATGGTACCTTCTCAGAAAACAGGCCTCGACAAGGAGATTGAAATAATCCCATGCATCCTATCAGATCACCATGGACTAAGGAATGGTCTTCAATAACAATAAAAACAACAGAAAGCTCATACACACAGAGAAGCTGAACAATGCTCTACTCGATGACAACTTGGTCAAGGAATAAAGAAAGAAAGAAATTAGAAACGTTTTAGAACTTAATGAAAATGAAGGCACAACATACCCAACAATGAAAGCAGTGCTAAGAAGAAAATTCATAGTTCTGAGTGCCTCCAAAGAGAAATTGGAGAGAGCATACACTAACAGCTTGATAGCACACCTGAATATTCTAGAACAAAAAGAAGCAAATTAATCCAAGAGGAGTAGATGGCAGGAAATAATCAAACTCAGAGCTGAAATCAACCAAGTAGAAACAAAAAGAACTACACAAAGAATCAATAAAGCCAAGATCTCGTTCTTTGAGAAAATCAACAGGATAGATAAACTCTTAGTCAGAATAACCAGAGGGCGGAGAGACAGTATCCAAATGAACAAAATCAGAAATGAAAAGGGACACAACAACAGAAACTGAGGAAATTAAAAAAAAATCAGATCCTACTACAAAAGCCTATATTCAACAAAACTGGAAAATCAGGATGAAATGGACAATTTTCTAGACAGATACCAGGCACCAAAGTTAAATCAGGATCAGATAAACCATCTACACAGTCCCACAACCCCTAAAAAATAGAAGCAGCATTAAAAGTCTCCCAACCAAAAGTGTCCAGGACCAGATAAGTTTAGTGCTGATTCTTTTGGGCTTGCTTCCCAGAAGAATTCCAGAAGCATTTTTTTTAAAAGGGAAAATCAAAGTAAACCATTCTGTATTTATGTTATTGGAAAGACAATTTTATGTGACGTGTTTTGCTGGACTAATGAATTTACTGTTTTTGTATTTTCAGACAAGGACTCACTCTTTAGTCCAGGTTGGCCTCAAACTCATTATGTAGCCCAGGCTACCTATTACCGTCTATCTATACTCTTGCATCAGCTACCTAAGTGTTGGGGTTGCAGGTATCACACTCACATTCATATTGATCGACCATGAAGACATACAGAATTCAAAGTAAGACAAATGATTAAATATGCTGATTTAATTTTTCACAACATGTATTTTAATCACATTCTTTCTCTTTCCTCAACTTCCCCCATATCCTCTCCACTAACCCCCTATCCAATTCTATGCTTCTTTATTCTCTCTCTCAAAAATACACACACACAAAAAACCAAAAAACCAATATCCAAAAGTAAATCAAAACCAGAAAACAAAACAAGAAGCATAAACCCAAGCATATGCATAAGTATACAACACACACACACACACACACACACACACACACACACACACACACACAATGTAGTCTGATTTGTGTTGGCCTACTACTCCTGAGGTCTGCCCTTAAGTGTGATTGACATACCCATTGACACCCAGTAGAGAAAATTGATTCTTCCTTTCCTAACAGCTAATCAATTGCAAATAGTTTCTTTATTGAATGTGGAAAGTACCCCTTCCCATGCTGGAATTTTGTTTGCTTTGGGCTTGTGTAGTCTCGTACTTGTTGTAATAGTCTCTGTGATTTCATATCTATCAGCCTTGTTATGGTTGAAAGATGTCTCTTCCTTGGAGTCCTCTACCACTTCCTGCTCTGATAACCACATCGATTATATCACATAGATCCCCCCCCCCCCGAGCCTAGAGGGGAGGAGTTTCATAAAAACACCCCTTTAGCGCCAAAGTACCTCACTGTCTCCACACTGTCTTGTTGTGGGTCACCTTGCTAATTAACATGTACTGCAAGAAGAAGATTCTCGGAAGAGGGGTGAGTTATGTTCTGATCTACGTGTCCAACAGTGTCCTTAGTGATTATTGCTGGAGCAGCAATACTGGTAGTAAGTTTTTCCCTAGGGCCCATGACCCACCTACCTTTTTGAGCTGTTGGCTACTTTAACAGTGTCAGGCTGGGTTCTATCTCATGGAATGGGCCTTAAATATAAATATAAATAAATGAAAAAAAACCTGGTTGGTTACTGTTGTAACTGTTTTTGCCACCATGTCACCAATATATCTTGCAGGCAGATCTCTGTTGTAGGTCACAGGTTTTATAGTTGGCTGATATTTATTTTTATATTTGTTATTGCTTTTCTCCTTTTGTGCTATGTAAAGTACTTGCTAGCAGCATGTCACCAGGGGGTAAAGTTTTTAGTTTGTCACCAGTTGAATTCTTCATGGTTGTAATAAATAAGTAGTGTCTTCATCAGTAGGGTCTTATCTCAGGTTGTTGAGGGTAGCCAGTAGCCTTGGCAATCACTTTTGATTTAGAGAAGGTATAGGGCCCCTTTGGCCAATGACTCAACAAGATGCAGCCTCTTCATGGCACTGGAGGTTTTACTTGACAGCATACGATACCTAGTTGAGGCATTGTCTCCTCTACTACATGGTCACTCCTTTTAAATTCCTTTCATGTATGTATGTGCTTTATAAACTTCTGCAGAAATGGGTTTCCACGTGGCTTTTCAAAAGGCCATTAGTGTTAATGGTCCCTCTTCATTTTCCTTTTCTTTTTTTCCCTCAAATGATTTTCTCAAAAGAAACAGTTCTTTATGTCAATGATTCTTTGATGCTGTTATTGGTTCTACCTTATTCATTTTACCCTCAAGTTAGAGTCGTTCTTCCTTTCTACCTTTTCAGTGTATTATTTCTTCTATCTTTCTCTTTGTTTTTTTTGTCATTGCCATTGTTTTGTTTTGTTTTTGTTTTTTGTTGTTGTTCAATACCTGCCTCTTCCTTCTAGACCTCACCCCAAACAGTCCTTCCCTTATTGCTCCCTCCCCTCCTGCTCTGAAAGGGTGGAGTCCTTAACCCTTACACATCCAGTCTCTGTAGGGTTAGGCAGACACTGAGGCCAGACATGGCAACCCAGTTAGGTCAAAAGGATCCACAGACAGGCAATAGCTTTAGGACAGCCCCTGCTCCAGTTGTTGGGGACCCACAAGAAGACCAAGTTGCACATCTGCTTGCTCTCTGATTTTCTAGATGTAGGCACTTAATGCTATAAACTTGCCTCTTAGAACTGTCTTCATTGTGTCCAACAGGTTTTGGTTTGTTCTGTTTTCATTTCAGTTCATTCAAAATGATTTAGATTTCCTCCTTGATTTTGTATCAGCACAATTTTCATTCAGTAGTAAGCTGTTCTGTTCCCATGAGTTTATAAACCTTCTGTTGTTTCTGTTGCTGTTGATATCTAGCTTTTATCCATGGTGACCAGATGGAATGCAGGGAATTATTTCAATTTTCCTCTATCTGTTGAGACTTGATTTGGATCCAAATATGTAGTCAGTTTTAAAGAAAGTTCTATGGGCTACTGAGAAGAAATTTAATCTTTAGTGTTTGAATAAAATGTCCTGTAGCTATCTCCTGGGCCTATTTGATTTATGAAGTTTCTTAACTTCAGCATTTTCTCTGTTTCGTTTTTATCTGGATAACCTGCCTATACACAAGAGTGAGTTATTGAAGTCTATTGTTCACACTGTATTAGGATCAATATTTTATTCTAGCTGTACTTGTGTTTGTTTTATGAAATTTTGGTGCCATTGTGTTTGGTGCGTAAATGCTTAAAATTGGTGGCTTTTCCATGAGGATAGAATGTCCTTCCCTGTCTCTTCTGATTAGCTTTGGTTTGAAGTACATTCTTCAAACATTAAAATAGCTATACTTCATGGGTCCATTTGCTTCGAATAGCTTCTTGCTAAGGGGATGTCTATCCTTGATGGTAAGGTGTGTTTCTTGGGTGCAGCAGGACGATGGACCCTGTTTTATAATCCAATCTCAGTCTCTCTTTTTTTATCTGGGAATTGAGACCATTAACATTGAGAGTTGTTCATAAACATTGTTTATTGCTCCTGTTATTTTGTCGTGGTGGTATACATCCCCCCCATCTTTTGATTAGTTGTTCTGGGATTGTTCATTCCTTCTGTCTTTTAGCTGTAGCTAGCCTGCTCTTTAGATTGAATTTTGCCTTCTAGTACCTTTGGTAGAGCTTGATTTGTAAACAGAAAATGCTTAAATTTGTTTTTATCATGAAACGCTATTCTTTTTCTATTGAATATAGTTGATAGTCATCTGACATCTTATCTGTGTTCTCTCAGAGGCTGTAGAACTTCTAACCAGGCCTTCTTGTTTTAAGAGTCTCCACTGAGAAATCAGGTGTCATTCTAAACGTTCCTACTTTGATATGTAATTTGTTCTTTATACCCCCAGCTTTTAGTATCCTTTCTTTGTGCAGAACATTTAGTGATTTGATAATTATGTGTTATAGAGATTTGTTTATTTTAGCCCTATTTGGCGTTCTGTATGCACCTTGTATCTTGATAGGCATCTCTTTTTCTTAGGTTGGGGAAGTTTTCTTCTATGGTTTTTTAAAAAATATTTTCTGTGCCTTTGGATCTGAGTTTCTTGTTCTTCTATATATTATTCCTAGTTTTTAAACTGATTACAATGTCTCTGATTTCTTGGATATTTTTGTTCCCAAACTGTTTTATAGTAAATATTTTATTTGACTGAGATAAATAACACTTCTTCTACCTTGTCTTTAAGACCAGAAATTCTCTTCTCCATGTCTTTTGTTGAGTCTTACTTATAATGTTTTTATTTGATGCCCTGTCTTAGGCAGGGTTCCTATTCCTGAACAAACATCATGACCAAAAACAAGTTGGGGAGGAAAGGGTTTATTCAGCTTATTTTCACATTGTTGTTCATCACCAAAGGAAGTCAGGACTGGAACTCTAGCAGGTCAGGAAGCAGGAGCTGATGCAGAGGCCATGGAGGGATGTTGCTTACTGGCTTGCTTCCCCTGGCTTGCTTTCTTATAGAGCCCAAGACTACAAGCCCAGGGTTGGCACCACCCACAATGGGCTGGGTCCTAACCCCTTGATCACTAATTGAGAAAATGCCTTACAGCTGGGTCTCATGAAGGCATTTCCACAACTGAGGCTCCTTCGTCTGTGATAACTCCAGCTTGTGTCAAGTTGACACACAAAACCCACCAGTACACCTGGGGCCTTTCATTCTCAATTTTATTTCACTTTGGTTTTCTTTATTGATTCTATTTCTGGGTTGAGTTCTACCATCATGCTTTGATTTATTATTATTATTATTATTATTATTATTATTATTATTATTATTATTATTTCATTCATCTGTCTATTTTTTTGTTTTCATTCGTGCATTTATCCATATCCTCTACAAGGCTTTTCATCATATTTGTGACTACTCTCTTTAAGCTCTTGCCCTATATTTCAGTTAAATTGCTATTTTAGGGTCTAGTACAGTACAGTGGCTGGATTCTGGAGGAGGCATAGCACTCTTGCTAGCTCATATTTGTGTTTTTTTGTGCTGAGACCTAGGCCTCTGGAACAATGATTCTCTCGTGAGTTTTGGTGTAGATATCTATGCTTGCCTTTTGGGGGCAGGTGTTCTATTCTTTGGGTACTCTTGACCACTCTGGGTGCTAGCCAGGTGTATTTGGTGTGGGGTTCCTGATTCTCAGCTAGGTGTGGTGGCTATGTGGTCGCTGTTAGAGTGCTGGGGGTCCAGGAGGATTTGCAAAAGGATTGAGATGACCTAGAAGGAAAGGCTTTCAAATATCTGATGTTTAAATGGCATCATGATTAGTAGAGCAGCTGGAGGAAAATTGAAGTTAGGGACAAAGAAGAACACAGCGAGTGAGTGGATTTTTGCTTTTAGAAAAGAGTGCCCTGTTCTTGCACACGCTCACATAGTGGTATGTTGTTGGTGCTGGAGTTATTCTATCCATTATCACAAGGGCAGGTTCTCCTCCCTCTCTGGCACCTACTTTCACTTATTCACAGTCAGCTCCTTATTGCCTGAGGGAAACCATGTTTAAGCCCTAGGCTAACAGCAAAGCATTTGCTTCTATGACTTCATTAAACAAAAAGAAACACTCCAAGGCATGGTGAAAACAAAGAAAAAAAATCAGAGCTGTTTTGATTAGAGTGGGCCTGAGGCTTAAACTTCTAATTACCTTCAAATATCATGCAGGCTACTGTGTAACCTAGGGCAGTCGGCCTCTGCCCTCTTCCCAGGCTGAGAAGAAGAACAAGACTGAACTAATGAGTTCTGTGTCAATAATACTACTATGGACAGGGACACACTTAATCCCAGGGGACTAACAAACAAGACAAGTTGTAGCAAATGTAACCACAAATTCTGTTTTAATGAGAATTTAATAATTGAGTGACATTTCACCGTCTAATGCTTCGTGTGTATTTGTCATCATGTCTCCCACAGTCACGCATATTACATAGAGTATTTCATCTAACAATATTGGCTAGAACTAGAGTCAATACTCTGAAGGGCTATGACATCCCTGTCATTTGTCTCTGTTGACAATGTGGCAAATAGGGCTGTGTGCCTGTGGAGTATCTCTGGACCCCTTAAGCTTCTTGAAATTTCTCCCCCTGTCTTTCAGATCCTTTATCTGTAATTCTATATGAACACAGGCATATTTTCATTCAGTGACGTCAATCATTCTCATCAATGTTTCATGCTGAAGTAGGAGCTATGCTATGAACACATCCTCTGTTATGAGATGAAACCAAATCATTTTAGTTCGTTCTGAAGCTTGCTTCCTGGCTAAGAAAACATACATGCGTGTATTTATTTTCTGTATGTAGAAACAAGTCGGTAATTTTTACTTGTGTTACACTGATTTTCCTAAGCATAAAAACAAAAAACAGACAAAACAAAATGAAAAACAAGTGATAAATCTACTCAAGATTTCATTCTCTCTTCATTACTTTAAGGTTAGGTTGTTTTCCCTTCATCAGAGGAGGCTCTTACTGTACTAGCATAAGGTAGAAAATATCAGTGTAGCAGAAGGGAAGAAATTGCTACTCCAGGTAAGCCATGAAGGCTGTATCTTGTCTCTGGCCTCTCTATTCCTTTCTCTGCTTTAGTGGGTGTGTTGTGTTTCCCTGGGGAGACAGACATTTCCTCACCCCACATAGGGATCCCATGACAAACCAACCTATGGGTACCACCAAAATCCACCTTGGTGAACCAATGAGTTTTATTGGAGTTTTTTTTTTTTTTTTTAACAGGAGTGTGTATAGATGAGGGGTCACTTACAGGAACAGAAATGACTCAAAAACAGCTGTATTATCAAGACCAAGGCCCACTCCAGCATGGGTATCAACTCATAAAATCTGAGAAACTTGGAACTCATTGCAGAACCGGAATAATGCAAATGTTGCTGAGTGTCCTCTCCTAGTCTAAACCTCTTCTGACAGCTCAACTGTTTCGTGCTCCTCCTAGGCAGCTGGTCCGGTCCCTGTGTCTTCTTTGCAGTTTGGTTCTGCCCCTCAGAGACTCTCAGCTTTTCTTCCTTACTATGGCAGGGAGGGAGGGCCCTAGTAAATCTACTCAGTTTCAAAGACTTCCGGAAGCTCTTTCAGTAGCTGGCAGTCAATTGATAGACCTACTGCCAACTTGCTTGGAGGTAGAATGTTTTAGTCCCAGAGAAAACTGTTACAAAATGTGGGTGAGAAGTTTTTCTTTGTCTCCAGCTACATGCCTCATTGTGACCCAGAAACAATGCAGTTAGGTAACTGTGCTCTACAATCTTATAAACTAATAGCCAAGAACAACCTTTCATGGTTAGATTATTTTTGTCAGATATTTTTATTTCCGTTATTAAAAGAAACTAATATATTACCCAAGGAGTATCTGTACCATGGTGGGCCTTTTTATATTAACTTATTGATTCAGACTTTTGTAAGGTGATAAAATTTAAACATTTTGAGACACGGTTCATGAAGTGTTAGAAATACAAATGTCGAGATTTTATTACTAAGTGGTTTGTGCTGGTTAGTTTTTTTCTCCTTTGTCTTTTTTTTTTTTTAAGTCGAGTTAGCAGAAACTAGGGTCATCCTGGAGAAAGAGAAATAAGTTTACAATTATTTTTAAAAAGGTCAGAATAACATGCAGAGAAGCAGTGCTTAATTAATAGAGGTTTCAGACATGTTCGTGGATAACTGCAACTGCAGTTCTTAGAAAGAAAGCCATGCATGTGCTGAAGTTTCTACAGGGCTGATTAGACGATTGTAGAAAGATGGGACTTTGCACACCTGGAGCCAAATGATCTGGGTTATCTTCAGTTGCTTTAGTAGCCACTCCCTGTCCACTCATTTGTGTTTCCTGACACCCTTGTGGCTACCAGTTGAAACCTCTGAGAGCTATTACTAGACCTCTAGCTCTCACAAGCCCGAAGATAGGAGCATGATTTTCCAACTGAAGTCCATTGCAGACTCAGTGTAAGTTACCTCCAATGCCCCATCCCCCTCACCAACATGTTTGGCAAACCCCTAGATTTATACATTTCTCTTGTTCTACAACTACAAAAAAATTGAAAAATTGTGTCTGCATCAGAACATGCTATTGGAGGGTAACCTGACAATGGTCCCTCGTGTTGACTCAAGCGGGAGTGGGGTGGGGGTCCTCTTATTTCCTTTGCTATTACCACAGTTGAAATCTGTATTATGCCTCAACAAAGCAAGCGGCACAGGAGAGAAGAATCCTAGATGCTAAAATAAAAAACAGCAAAACCACATTTGGAGTGAGCAAGTGGGGCAAGAAAAAGAGTCCACTAGACAGGCACCAAAGGACGAGTCTGAAATTCAAATGTTTTATAGAAGAGTTGGAAAATAAAGGGGCGGGGGACTAAAATTATTACACATTGCTGTGTGAGAGTATAATTTACAGGAGTGGTTTTGTTCCCTTGGATTTAAATATCAAGTTAATATGACCAAAGCACTTCTTTTCTAAGATGTTATGAAATACTAAAGGCAATGTATAGCGAGAATGTAGACCTTTATAGGCAAAGGATAAAATGAGCGTGTGGAAGCCACCACCTATCCAACTGAGACCAGAGGGAAAAGCTATGTGCCTAATGACAGGCTCCGAGAGAATAAACCTTGTATCCCAAAGCAACTGGTCTATCAGTGGCGTTCATGAATACAGGGAAAGGGGGAAACTGACCTCTGACAGGTTCAAGGCTTCAACTAACAGTGATGTGATCCCAAAAGCCAGAAGCCACACAGGCTTTCCATATTAAATGGAGAAAGGCAAGAGCATGCACATGATGACTCAGATATGTTGCTGTTGCTCTGGAGAATCTAGCCAGGGCCGAATATGAGCAGAAGAGATAAAATACAAAGAGGACTAAGTCACAGGTAGCACGGCCGACCCCTTTGTGGGAAATCCAAATTACCTCCTAAGATTCTACAACGAAGTGGGGTTTGCTGCCCTGAGAAGGCTTAGGTATCTGTGCTCCTGAGATCACGTCAGCTGACGCTGGTGAGCCCTGGGTCATCTTGGCCTTTGAGGAAAGCACAACCAAGCTTTTGTGCACACAGGGAAGATGGGATATGGGGAAGCATACACTGGATATGTGCACACAGTTCTGATTGAATAACAAAGGGTGACATCACAGACATGTATTCCCACCATTCAGAGCAACAGTTTTCTTCTAGTTTTTCCAAAGTGGATTTATTATTTTCCTCATTTGTATTCACAAAAAAGATGCTCTCTGTGAGACCCAGACTCTCAGTCAGTCCATCTTCCCTCACCTGCCTTATTCTCTCACATGAAAGGGACTCTTGCCTTAGGTCATAATTGAAAATCTCTTTTCAAATGAGTCCCCTTTAAACATTAATGAGTAACTCAAGGAACTTGCTATATATCAGAAATAATTTATCTACCAGAGAAAGGAGGAAAGGAATACATATTTATTTCCTCTAAATGCCCAAGAAATAATTTTTTGGGGTTGGGCAAGGAGAAGCCTATTAGGTTTTTAGGTGAATGGTTGTCCAGCCATTCAAATATCTTAACAGAAACTTGATTTCATACTTTACATTTCAAGTTCTGTTTCCAAACAGAGTGGGAGTCTTAAGGACCATACCTCCTAATAGTTAGAGCGTGAGCAAGGGTCCCAAGGTCCAGGGCTCTGCACCCTCAAGGATAATCAGCAGGGCTACTCTCTCCCTAAACATCTCCAATCCTGATGGTGTTGTGCACTTAATCCACCAATAATAGAGAAAGCCACCGTCACTGAGAAAGCAAGAGGAGCCGCATGTCTGCCTGCTCTGTTTTGTTGACACATAGCCTGAGTGTGTAGCCCAGGCAGGCCTCAAACTCACACTGTGTCCCTCAGGATTCGTCCAAAGTTGCCATCTTCTTGCCTGTGCCTCCTGACTGTCAGGGAGACAGGCATAGGCCACACCCAGCACCACACCCAGCTCCCCACTGCTTACATTACCAGAGTATGAACCTCACATCCAGCTGAGTTTCTAACTCTTCAAATGCACACCAGTCACCGGCACCTTAAACCACAGAGACCTGGTTTACGCCACCTCTTTCGCATCCGGAATGCTTTCTGGTAATTTTTAGCTCTGTAATATTTTATACTTCCAAAACAAGTTCTCCCAGGCAATCCAGGACAAAGTGTGTGGAGTATGCTTGTTTCCCTAGCCCTCTCTCCTCTCTCTCTCCTTTCCTCTCCTGTCTCCCTCCTCTTCCCTCTTCTCCCCCTTCCCCTCTTCCTTGCCCTCTCTTCCTTGCTGCATCCAACATGAATACAGGCCTTCAGTGCCAGCGTGTTTTATTTAAAAGTCCTAGCGTATTTTATGATCAGTGTTAGTATAACAGGACACTGCTCAGTTATTGGGTGTGTAAAACCTCTCTACTTGATCTTTTCAGGGAAAGGCCAGAAGGGTGATGAATTTCTGCTGCAAATAGCTGGCATCCACTGACATTCTTAATTGCCTTTTGGAGAGTCAGACTGCGCATCATGAGATAATGAGCATTTTTGTTTATCTAAAGTGATTTGAAAATTGGAGTTCAAAAGTAAATCTCTCTTAATAGGAGACAAATAATATCATCAGAGCCTAGTGGGGAAAAAAAAAGTGAAAAGATAATTTTAGGAATAAAGTAAACAGTGAAAGCTTCCATTAGTCTCTCGGATTTGATTACTATTGTCTTCATTAGTGTCTCTGATTTGATTACGGTTGTCTTCTAATTCTTTAAGGTTCTATTGGAGATCAAATCCTAATTCTGAATTCCATCTCCTGCTAGTCTCTTTTCTGTGAGCCAGACAGATAGGACCAGCCATTCCTGGTCCACAGTGATGGGAGCTGCAGTGGGTCTGATGACGTCATGTTGCCTTGATATGCAAAATGGGGAGGTGATTTATGATTCCCTAGTCAGGAGGCAAAAAATGAAACTAGGGGAAAAAATGTTTGTATTTTAACTGGATTAGGAACCATGCCATAACCTTACAAAATAAAAAAACTGCCACGAATTAAAGTGATAGAACATACATACTATTAGCATTCTCGCCTCCTTTCTTCCCTCCTGGAAATGTCTACCACTTTCAGCTGTGCAGATTACTTATTTGCTGTTTATAAAGACATTTTTACCACCCCTGTGCTCATTCCTACTTTTGCTAATTTCAATTCTGCATGAATATAAGCCTGTGCTCTGTGAATTACATTGCAATCATTCTTCCACAAAATTTCGTGTAAAGCCTTTCATTGGCTTGTTTATAGCTGTGTTTATTCTACTTTTATTGTTGTGTATAATTTTCTTATATGAATTTACCCTCGCTGATCCATTTATTTTATTTTCTTTGATGTTTGAATTATTTTTTTGTTTGGAAGATTTATGTAGAAGATATACTGGTCCAAATCCATGCTTCTGCATGGAAAGCGAGCTATGGAAATCCTTCAGGGCTCCACAGATAAATGCAAACGGTCCCCACAAAAGGCCATTAAGAGGTTCCCATGTCATCCTGACTGATGAGAGCTTCTTTCTCCTCCCTCTTTTTATAGTAAAGATTTGCCCTTTTTTCACTGATGTCAGTCTGCTTGATCTGAGAGAGGACGGGAGTGTGTGCTGTTTCTGTGAATTATGGCAGTGGAAGTTGTTCCCAGGGTGATTAGAGGGGAAAGTAGATAAACAAATCCAGTTAAGGGAAGGGGTCAGAGTGTGTCTTCTCCCAGATGATGCGGCCATATGTAGAAAACACTGAGGAATGCAGGTAAACACTTATTAGACATGTTACCAAAAGTCAGAGACGTAAGCCCACCATAGACATCCTAGTTATTACTCTGTACACCAGCAAGAACGACCCAAAGACACCTGTCTTAGTCAGGCTTTTATTGCTGGGAACAGACACCATGACCAAGGCAACTCTTATAAGGATAACATTTAATTGGGGCTGGCTTTCAGGTTCAAAGGTTCAGTCCATTATCAAGGCAGGAACATGGCAGCACCCAGGCAGGCATGGCACAGGAGGAGCTGAGAGTTCTACATCTTCCTCTGAAGGAGACTAACTGGCTTCCAGTCAGCTGTGATGAGGGTCTTAAAACCCATACCCACAGTGATACAGCTACTCAACAAGGCCACACCTACTCCAACAAGGCCACACCCCCTAATAGTGCCACCCCCAGGCCAAGCATATACAAACCACTACAACCCCCTTCCCTGCAATGGGAAAACAGCAAGGTATGTGAAGGTGAGTTGCTGGCTAAGACTTCGGGATTGTGCGGAGTTGGAATGCTGCAGGTCCAGAACAGAACTATCTGGAGCAATCATCAGTTCCCTCAAGGTGATTAGTTCCCCATCTTCGTGTGTGGTTCCTATCTGCTTAAGTACCAGGTGTATCTTCGGGCTGCAGTAACTTAACAAACTCTAGCTTCCATCAACTTCAAAGCTGAAGATGTGGTCAGATAACGTAACATACATAAGATTTCCCCACACTGCACTGTAGCTGCTCGCTTCTGCACATCAGTGGATTTAGTACAGTTTTATTTAAAACACCCTTTCTGCTTAGTCTCTGGGAATTTCATGCATCTATACAATGTGGCTTGATCACCTCTACTTCAATTCCTCCCACTGAAACAAATTAGTCTTCCTGTGCATTCACAGGTTTTATTAGTAAATGTATTTTATTTGTGTGTGTGTGTGTGTGTGTGTGTGTGTGTGGGAGAGAGAGAGAGAGAGAGAGAGAGAGAGAGAGAGAGAGAGAGAGAGAAAGAGAGAGACCTGTGCCATGATGTACATCTGAGGTCACAGGGAAACTTTATGTGGATTCTAAGGGTTCCCACATTAGTCTTGATGGTGAGAACTTTTACCTGCTGAGACATCTTTCCACACCAAACATGTCTAATTGTTTGTGGGAAAGAAGAGTACTGAACCCAGAACCTCATATGTGCTAGGCCATTGCTCCACCACTGAGCTATAACCTCATCTTCTGATTTGTGAGTTAATTTTGCCCTGAAACAAAACAAAACAAAACAACAAAAAAAGTCATGGAACTGTTTCCATCTTGGAGTGTGTTATTTAGGACAACTTAAATCCATGTTCTCCAGCTAGGATCAGTCATCTTTCCTAAGAATAAACTATCTCCTATTCCCTTTGAGGTAACAATCACGGGCTGCCTGGGAAGACAGATTCCAAGTTCTGAAAGACAATAACTTCAAACCCATGATATTACATACACCAAAAAGTCTATTAAATTGAAGGAGAAATTGAACCTTCCCACAATAAAAACAGGTTAAAGGATACTGGGAGGATGTGTTTTAAGGCAGAATCTCAGCCAGGAGCAATGATTCATCTGATTTCTGAACTCCCCAATTTCACTTTTACTTTAGGGAAGTTTGAACTTCCTGAGAAGTCCTTGCTCATGTCCGGGCCTCCTACAGTCCTCTCTGGTAGGCAGTTCCTTGGGTCCCTCTGTGTGTGACTAAGGCCACTCAGACCCTCCTCAGCCGGTCTGATGTCCAGACACCAGTGACATGGTTTATGCCTGGTGTCAATGGACAACCTAGGCCCATGGGGACCAAAGAACATGTAGGGGCAGGACCTAGGCCCTCTACATATTTGTAGCAGATGTGCAGCTCAGTCTTCAAGTGGGTCTCCTAACAATGGGAGCAGGAGCTGTCTCTGACTCTATTGCCTGCCACTGGATCCCCTTCTCCTAACTGGACTGCCTGGTTAGGCCTCAGTGGTAGACGATGTGCTTAGTCCTGCTGGGACTAGATAAAAAAGGACAAGGTAGTACTGGGTGGGGGGGGGCATCCTTTCCTCTGACTAGAAGGGGGGAAGGCAATCAGGGGAGGGGCTTGTAAGGGTGGAACCGGGTAGAGAGCAGAGAGGGGAGTTGTGATCGTGATGTAAAGTGAATGAATGAATGAATAAATAAATAAAAGTAAGTAAATAAAAATGAAGTTACTTTAAAAAAACAAAATATGTCAAAGAGAATTGAGAGGACTGGTTATAAGTGCTCGACCTGTCTGCTGTTCCCTTTAGCCTGCTTGCTCTTAGAGACATTTCAGTGATGAAAGCAACACATCTGGGACCTCTAGGACATGCTCGGGGAATACATGTGGTATCTGCTACTGAATTAAGATGGGGCTGAGACCCCCATGCTTCTACTGTAGATAAGTGTTTCCTTGTGGTCTGTTTAACGCCACTCTATTTAAACCTTTAGTGCTTTTGTTGGACGTCTGATCATTCAAATTCAATGAGTGACCAGCATATGATGTTAGGTAACACATCTTACTTAGCATGTTTAGACAGTGTCTCCTGTATCCCATACTAGCCTCAAACTTGCTATTTAACTAAATATCGCTTACATTTTCTTCCGGAGTACATGGGTTACTCATGTGGACCAACAAACCCGGTTTATAGGGTGCTGGCAATCAACCTGGGGGTCTTGTGAATGCCCGGCAAACCCTCTACTGAGTTAGAGCCTCAGACAGGGTGAGATGTCTTCAAATTCAAACACACCTTAAAGCAGGTGTGTGTTGCTGGCTTGGAGAATGTGAGATAACTGACGATATCCTAGCCTTCTCTTCCTCTCAACAGAGTGGCTCATCAAGCACCCATTCAGTGCTCGGGGTGACTTCATCTGGCACACTGGCAAGAATAATACGTATCAACGGAAACTGCGAGATACCACAGTTGTTGCATATTATTAAGAGCCAAGGGACAAAGGCCAAGAGGATACTCCATCTATGTAGATCCCAGGGCATCAAAAGCTTATCCTTAGAAATGGAGTTTGTGTCCCACTCTACAGAGATGGAGAGAGTGGGAGGGGAAGTAGATTCACCCTTCATTGTAACCGCTCTCAGTGGCTCCCAGCAGTCACAGAAGAGTGGTTCTGAGCCTGTTCTGAAACTTCATAGCTTGCTTCTTTGCTCACGTTGCCCCAATTACTGTTGTAAGTTATCTATTTATTTACTTGTCTTTTGAAAATAACATTGGGACACTTAGTTATCATACAGTCATGTTCAACCTTGAGTCACATGGTGTTCTGGTTACATGTAACAGTTTACCCTTAGGTAGTTTCTGGGTTGTTGCAGAAATAAGCTTTGTGACTGAGTTTCCATGCTGCAGGCTACAAATAGGAGTATAAGGCCCAGCTGGTCACCAAGAGAAGCTGTCCAAAGAATCAGAAAGAAGGAGACAAATCCCTCCAGAATTGCCTTACATGTGAAACTAATCATTACTTAGGGGGTCTTCCAGGCCTGTGGGCCTTAGAAAGAGTGTGGATGCTTGTGGTAAGTTCCAGCATTAGAGCTGATCTAGAACCTTCTAGGCTCATGGGGAAAATATTGCGAAAATGGAAACTGTTAGAAGTCACATCCCAGAAGAGACAACAAGGAGGTAAAGAAATGGGCTCCTAGCTGTAACATACTTAGAAAACCTTTGCTAGCAAGGGTCTTAGCTACGTTGCCCAAATATGCAAACTTAGTGGAGAAACAAATTCTGTGACTGGAATTTCAAAAAAAGGCCAAGGTATGCGACAGCTGTGTACTTACAGGGCCATCTTTAAACTCTGGTTTCATGTGTGAAACAGGTGTGCTTTTGCATGTCTGTTTCCGGAATCAGAGCGTTCCCCTGGATGACTCTGTGTGAAGTATGCAGCTGTTCTGCTTCATGGAGTGCCCCCCAATTCACTTGTACCTCGGCGCTTGTGAACACCCACAGAGATTTCCTAGAAGTACCCACCTTCACTTTCTTAAATTCATGGGGATTTAATAATCTAGAAACATGTTAAATTTGCCCGGAAACCGGGAAAGGGAATAACACTTGAAATGTATATAAGAAATACTCAAGTTAATAAAAAAAATATTATTTAAAAAAAAGAAAAGTATATAAGAAATACTCAAGTTAATAATAAAAAAAAGTAGAAAGTAAAAAAAAAAGAATTTTGAATCTACCTATTTTGCTATTTTAGTGCACTGTCAGAGGACTAAGAGAATATTTAATGCCACATAAAGAAACTGCTGTACAACAAATTGATTAATTACAGTATTACTTGTTTTCTAGTATTATTTTATGCATTTCAACAATGTGAACTCTCTTTTTTCAAGGAATACCCACAAATGGTCAAGGGAAACATCATAAAACTCACATAATATATTGGTGCTAGAAATTTGGAATCATGATGCATCATTCCCATTGCCTTTTCTGTTATCCTTCCCCCACATAAGCTCACAAAAGCATTAATGTCTATTAGGATGGCTCTTTCTTCTGTATACATTGTTTTTATTATTTATTAATCATGGATCCATGGAAAGAACTGTCCAATACGTTTACGGAATCTATCAACTATTTTGTGTATATCATTATTACTATGCCACATAGTTTAACATAGAAAGTGCTATGTGTGCTGAATCTGAAAATTGCATATATGAAATTGTATAATATAAACAAGAATCATTGCCTTCCCATTTTAACAATAAACTGTGCCTACTCGTAGTTTAAAAAAAAATAGAGCAGAGTATAAAAGATGGCTTGGTGAGTTAGATAGCCCATGTGAGGGGTAAGCCTGGTCTCTGAGAGACCCTGTCTAAAGAAGAACAAACATTAAACAAATTAAAAAGTTACACCAGACCCTCCCCCAAAACAAACTAATGAAAAATACACAGATTATATAATATGTTGCTGAGTATCCAACTTCCTGTCTCTCATTACTGTAGTGCCTGAAATCATGGAGAAATTTAATATGATTCTCACCACATTACGTTTCAATCCCTAGGGACCTCTGCCTTAGAATTCCAAAGGAAATCCGTTAATTGTTTGAAGACATGTAGTATTTCTTACAGCATACCCTCTGAGATTAAAATGCCATTGTCATGCCAGTAAGTTAAAATACATTGCAACAGTTAAAGTCAGAATATGAAGGAGTGGTTTACAGTGTCCTATAACAATATCAGAATGCAGTTCTGTTTATTGTAACAGTCATCTTGTGGTTGGATTAAAAAAATCACCCCTCAAACGTCATCAGTACCCCAACTCTGTGGATATTCCCTTCTTAGTACATGAGAATCTCCAGAGGGCTTTCCCCTTACAAGGATAGAAAGATCATGTGGTAAAGGAAAAGATGTTGAAATGGTGTCTTGTCCTGGATTATCCAGGGTCATCATGAGGTCCCCTGTGGGAGGAAGTTGGAGAGACCTAACACAGAACGTTAGAAGCACACAGCATGAGACAGTCTATTGTCAGCATAGGCAGCCCAGAACCAAAGAATACACAAGGCTCTGGAAGCCAGAAGGATAGGGGACCAGATCCCTGCCTCACTTGTAAGGTGAGGAAGCCCTGTCCACACTGATGTTGAACCCCTGACTTCTGGAACATTAAGTGAAGAGATTCAGGCTGTTATAAGCCAACACATTTATAGCCGTTTGTCATAGGAGAAATAGAAATGACTGAAACACAAAGGGAGAAATTAGAAAGCTGAACTCTAGAAATGTAGCACACGCCAATGGTAAAGGCCTTTGACTATCTGCTGGCTGGATAACCACTACGGAATGAACTTTGCCTTTTTGAAGTACATGCATTGGGTCTTTAACCAATGGGAGGCAGGTAAGGCTAAGGGCAGTCACGGGGTAGAGTTCTAATTCGATAGTGTGGTGAAGTAGAAACTTAAGGACTCTTCAGAAAGTCAGTTGTGGCAGATGGTGTTTGTGCTGGGCCAAGCATGCCAAGGAGTATTTTCCTGAAGCAGACACAGGTAAAAGGGTGCTCTGCTACAGTAAGCATATGAAAGGACATGTGATGGAGGATTCTTCGTTATCAGCATGTATGTATTGGTGTTGCCTTACATTGTGTAGTTGAGCTCCATTTATCAGGACTCCATAGAGAGAAATGTACCAAAAAACTTCTGGCCCTATTCTGCGGCTGGCCTCTTGCCACTTCTGGGGACTTGGGGCTGATTGGTAGAGTGATGTCAGCTGATACACATAGAGTTTTTCTAAGACAGACTCGTGTGTGGAGGCAAGACACATATGGTGAAGCGAGATTGGTGGCGGACACTTGATGTTTGAAGGGAGTATACATAGGACCCAGTGGTCTTGTAGAACTAGGTCTGCCACACTTCTTGGTCTTGAGACTTCTCTGATCTTTGCTTCCTTGAGAGAGACCGGGCAGAGAAATTCCCCTGGTGTTCCTTCCTGTTTTAATTCTTCCTACCGACTCGTGCCTATTTGGCTGAGGCATGCCTGTCCTGGTTGGTCATGCCACCATTGCTGCTATCCCGACACTACCGAACTGGACTGCTGGTATATCTATGAAGTGTTTGTGAGTGGACTGAGCTGTGACAGCTGACCTGAGATTGGAGCTGCTGATTTCCTGGCAAGGAAAACGGGACTTGCTCCAAAGAACGGTTTTAGAACAGGTCCATTTTCCTGACATGTATTCTTTTTTTTTTTTTTACTATTTCTGATGGGTGGTGGGCTAGAAAAGAGGATAAAGTATTTAAGACCCATCATTGAAAGTAGGCTTTGAAAACAATAAAGCAACACTGTGGTTCATCTTCCAATAGCTCTCAGGTCTTCTGCCAGAGCAGAGAAGGTGATCTAAGGCATAAGGGTGGTGGTCTACAGGCTACCAAGCGGCCTTCTGAGAGTTGATTGATCATACACCATGGCCCCACAGCCTTGGCATCTTGGAGTAAGGCCTGCAGTAAAGCCCTCTGGTCCTGTCTGCTCTGAGGGTAGACTGAGCTGGCTGGTCCATTAGCATGAAGGGCAGTTTCCTGGTGGAAGCATTGATATCCACACACGGCTTCTAGAGACACATTTTATCACAGTGAGAAAAAAGCAACCGAGGACAGAGGTTGACATTTCAATGTGCCAAGGTTATTGTGATGAAAGGGGGCTTATGGTTGTGACTGCATCAGAACGGGGAGACCCTATCATTGTGTGCCCAGTAGGCATAATGTATGGATGGCAACTTTAGGCGGTGCTGTTCCCTCAACCCAGGGAACACAGCCCAGCTGGTTACATTTGCTCACATTTATTCTGCTGTTTTGAAACCCTGACACTCTGAAATGTGACCTGTTGGCAGTTGTAGTCTGGAATATTTTTTTATGTGTGCAGAGCGCTCCTGACTCGCTGCCCCATGGCAACTGCCCTCCTGACAGGAACGCAGGAGAGTTGTCTGTGGCTTTGTTCCATGATAGGCCTCTGAGAGAGCTGCCTTCCCCACAATCCCCAGCCCATTATAGAAATAAGCCAAAGACACCTGGGTCTCTTCTTCTGGGAAATCACAGACTGAAGTGCTGGGCGCAGGAGAGCAGTGCAGTGCTGAGCTGCACTCCGGGGTTCATACGGAACAGCCCCTGCGCTTGCTGCTCACAAAACTGAGTGGCTGCTAGGACAGTCTTCACAGATCCCACACATTCATGTATCCCTCCCAGAGGCTGTGTTTACTTCCTATTCGTTGTCTCTTGTTAATTTTCATATCGTTTACTTTTAAAACCATCCTGAAAAATACAGTCAGAGTCACGTAGTATCTGGGCATGATGGGAGAAATTGCTTCTAATTACTTTTTGTGAGGGACACCTCTTGCTTTCATCTGAGACAGTGTCCATGTAACAGGGGTGAGACCTTCAGTCTGCTCGGCTAAAGCAACAGGCACAAGGTGTCTGGGGACCAGTACCAGGATCAGAAATGGGTACTGGGTAGAAGAAGGACCTTCGGGTGGGGAATTCAGAGATAGAGGATTCTCAGTGCTCAAGATACAGTTGAAAGTCTGGTGCACAAATGGACAGAGCACCCAACATTAGGGTTTTAAATAAAGATGGGGTTGGTTTTCTGTCATGAGCCGACATCTGCAAATGCACAGAGCTTAGTCTCAGGATGTCAAGCAGGTGTGTTTTGTGCCAGTGCAGTAGGTTATACAAGGATACAAATGTCCACCTCAGGGCTTCTGTACGAGGAAAGCATTTGTAATTCAGTTTTGTTAGTTTTGAATATTTCTCTATAACATGAAGTGAGCAAAAGCAGATCCTCTGTCATTTAACTGAAACAATTCTCTGATGATTAGAATTCATCACACACACACACACACACACACACACACCCCAAAGCCATTAGGTCTGACTCCTCGGGATTCTCATTACCGGTAAACAGCAGGTTGCTTGTCTTCCCAGAAGGGAAACAGGCTCTTCAAGGGACTCAAACCATTCCTAGCACAAGATTGATATCTGTGGGAACAGATGGATCACGAAACATGAGACTGGGAACCTCAGTTGCACCTTGCCCTTACATGCCACGCGTGGGGTGTGAGTGGCGTGTGGGGGTGGGGTGGTGAGTGGGTGGAGCAATTGGAACATGAGGAATGGGGGGCACTTGCGTGATGCAGAGGCAGACGCTGAAGGAGAAAGGTGGGAGAAAAGTCAAAAGGAAAAGAGGTTGGTAGAGAGACAGGCAGATGAGGAAGAATGGGTAGATGGGTACTTAGAAACATGGAGAGCACTGAATAGGGCCCTGGTACTATCCAGAATGGATGGCGTGTTTCTCTCCTTCCAGGGAACATGCACTGTAGGGATACAAGCCAGGAGAATAAAGCTGACGCATAAGGTGTGGGGATGGAAGTGATGTTGGGATGCTGGCCACGCCTCACTGCAGCCGATTTCTCAGAGAAGACCAGTGTCACCTTAAATCTGTTTTATGTCCTCATTCCTTTCAAGAAACAAGGATGGGGAAGATCTCAGAGGCCTGACTTCAAAGATGACTCTTACCGTGCTGGTGCGCAGGGCGCACGGTAGAGTCCTGTGGTGTTTCAGAAGCGTTACTGCATACAGTGCGGGAAGCTTTGGAGGAAAGGGGCATGCGTGGCACTTGGCTAACGGGTGTCCCTGTGGCTGATGTGTAAGCACATGTTTTCATTTTCGTTAACAGTGAAACAATTGGGTTAGACGTGACTAAACTTCTAATTAGAATTTCAGAATAGTAATTAAGTAAAATCTGTTCTCAGTTATCAGACTGAAGGAAGAATAAGAAGCTAAGGAATGTGTTTCATGGGTGTCTGAGGAAATCCCAGCTTCCCTATTCAAGATGGAGGGAAATGGGGAGGGTGGAGAATTTCTGCAGGGTACAAACTACCAAAATGCTCCTTTGAGTTCCTATAGATGTCACCAATCACCAACACACCAACTTTCTATCTTTCTTTTCCTTCCTTCTTCCTTCCTTCCTTCCTTTCAAATTTCCTTCTTTCTTACATGTTTCCAACTTCATGTATTTGTTTGTTCATCTACCTATATATCTATGCATCTCTATTTTTTGATCATTAATTTTTTTACACCTTGATTAGTTTTCCTTTCCTCCTTTCCTCTCCCCTCCTCTCCCCCAATCTACTTTGCTTCAAGAGAAGGGCAAGGCTCCCATGTGTAACAACTAAATATTAAGGCTGGACAAGGCAACCTAATATGAGGAAAAGCATCTCTGAAACAGGCAAAAGAGACAGAGACAGCCCCTGCTCCCACTGTTAGGAGTCCCACAGGAAGACCAAGTTACACAACTCTAACCTACATATAGAGGGCCCAGGTCACACCCATGTAGGCTCCTTGACTGTTGGCTTAGTCTCTGTGAGTACCTTTGGCCCGGTAGACTCTGTGGATTTTCATGAATTCTTTATATATTTTGGAAATTATCTCTGTCAGATGTGGGGTTGTGAGGATCGATTCCCATTTTGTAGGCTGTTGCTTCGTCCTGTTGTTGGTGTCCTTGCTTTACAGAATCTTTCAGTTTCATGGGGTCCCACTTACTGGTTGTTAATCTTGGCGCCTGTGGTATTTGATACACCAACTTTAAATGTAGGACGTCTTGCTGACTATGATCCCTATGAATCCTCTTTCTTTTCACATTCAGTCTCCTGACCTGGAGTGGCTATACCTGTCAACAGAGGTGGGGTGTACCTATCCCTCAGCAGGCCAAGACTCTGTACCTGTCAAGAGAGGTTGAGGGTCCCTGCCACTCATCAGGCCAAGGCTCTCCTCCACTTTTCACTTATTACACTGATCTGACTCTTCCTTCAGTAGTTAGTTGACCAAAGCCTCTAAGGAGCCTCAATCTTGCTTATTCCTGAAACAAAGCAGTCTTAGCAATATAATAATACCTGTGTTAACTCTGCCTAAACCCTGCCTTTGGGGATATTTTTCATTCCTCATAGTATTTAATGCAAATGAACATGGAAGGAAATGTTTATGAATGCACATGTATTCATGCACACACACACACACACACACACACACACACTGAGAGAGAAAGAGCAAATCTCTATTAAGTGCAGATAAAGATGTGGTTCACAATTATAATAATTAACAAGCCCAGGATTCTCTATGCTGTTTGACTCAGGTGCATGAGCTCCTGAGAGATGACATGTTGGAAGAAGGAGGAGGAGGAGGAGGAGAAGGAGGAAGAGGATGGGGAGGAGGAGTGAGATATGTATTTCACTGTTTCATATTCTGAAAAATTACTCAGAATTTCAGGTGCATCTTAGGGACGGAATGGCAGAGCCAGAATAAATTGCAACAATACTACCAAACATAAGTAATAATCTTTAGTGCAGTAGATAATAAAAAATGAAATCAGTAATAAGAAGAGTGGTTTTGAGTCTTTCACAGGACATCTGGCACTGGGGCACACATAGAGTCAAAACTTAGACACACTCACTGTGTTTATGAGGTTTACCTGTTCCATGAAGTGTTTGAGAATTGGTAGGGAAGTATAATGAACAACAAAATGTCCTTTCAGTTGAGAAACTGGTCATCAAAGTAGCAGGGAAATAGAACAGCCTTACTGTTGAATGAGCATTCAGCTAGAACATGAACCTATTGGTAGTTATATGTCAGGACTGCATAGACTGAAGTAAGCTGCAGATTTCATTTACAGAGCAGGGAAACCCATTCTGTCTGTGTTCTTAAAGTGAGTGATAACTGTTCTTGAGAATGAGGCTCTAACACCTCTGTTGAGAACATTCAGATCACTCCTCCAAATTTACCTAGTTAGCAGCCTGAATAACTCTGAGGGAGAGCTGACTTGTGCTGTCCAAGAAAGGCACACTTCACTGACCTTTGGCAAGGAGGCATTTCACTGGAGAAGAAATACCTGCACACATGTGACTTATTCATGATAACAAAGAAAAGGAATAAGTCTACATGTCCATCAACAGATGGATGGATAAAGAAAATGTGGTACAATGTGATACAATGAAATTTTATACCACTGTAAAAAAACATAATTACCAAATTTGCAGGGAAACAGATGCAAAATATTGTATCGAGTGAAGGCAAGCCAGGCTCAGAAAGAAAATACTGCATGGTCTTTTCCGTGTAGAGATGTTAGATTCTATTTCTATACATTCATATCTATGTAGAAATGAGCATGTGTAGAAACTAGGAAACTAGAAAGTGGCCCATGAGAGGACAAAAACAAACAAAAAATAAAATATGAATAAAGCAAAACAAACAAACAAACAAACAAAAATACAAAACAAAAAAACCAACCCAAACAAACAGAATATTTTGAGGAAGGAAGGTATAGAAAGTAAGAGTAGATACATGATGTGAAAATGGATGGGACACAATAGGAGTGGAAAGGTTCAAGCTGGGATAGAGAAAGGCAGAGAGATGAAGAGGGGAGGTGAAGAATCAACTAAAACCAAGTATGAAAATACTACAAGGAAACCTGAAACCACATATGCTAATTAAAATAAACAAATAAATAAGTCGACAGAGGGTCAAGATACCAAATGCAGGTCATCAACACCTGCACCATCATTTCAAGAAGATGGAAGTCTTCACCATGGTGAGGCCTCCCAATTAAAGGATCTCAGAGAAGAGAGGAGAGGGAATTCTGTCTTTAGAGAAAGAAATAACCCTTGCTTTTCTATTTGATCTGTCTTTGAAGGTAGAATGGGTTGTGCAATCTCATGAAAATGCAAAGTGTAAATCACAAAGAATTGTAAAATCATTTTCTCGATTTTTGGCACCTGCGTTTTCAGCCTGTCCAGGGAAATAATGAGATAATTGTCAAGCCCACTTCAGTCACGAGGAAGGGAGATGAGTGGACTTCTCAGCTGAAGGATACCAACAGACCATTCAGCCAATGCAGGCATCAGCTTCCATGGCTTCTCTTCCAGAGAGGCTCTCCATCTCCCTGACTCCCATAATGACTTCTCAGAAATATCTGGAAGATCAGGATCCAATGTATAAAGGCAGAGAGAGTGAAACCATCTCAAATAGGCACATCTGCAAGAGCCAAGTCATGCAATCAGCCGAGATATTCAGCAACAGTAGAAGAGTGGGAAGGACACTCTTCAACATACACAGGGGAAGTGTATTAAACTTTCAAGACTGTGGAAGGAAGGACACCAGGCGAGGAAAAATGTATGCAATAGATCCATCAGGTTAAGTGAACTACATGAGACCAAGAAAGACCAAGAAAGCAGAAAGGAAGTAGACTTACTTTTTGCTTTGGCATAGCAGGGAGAGTATTAGAAAGGGAATGCGGTCAAAATATATATTTTATGCCAATAAAATATTAGAAACCCTATCTCATTGTACCAAGACTGTACAGTATACATACTTAAAAGTATGTCTCTGATTAGTTACATAATGATTTCTCTGTGTTTATTTACTACAGTGCAGAAGGCACACAAATTTCTACTTGACATAGCCAGATGACTTAGTGAGGGTTTTACTACTGTCACCAAGACAACTCTTTTTTTTTCTGTGTAATTTATTATTCTTATTTTAATTTTATTAATTTTATTTTTTCTGTGTAATAATTTATTTTATTATTAATCATTTTATTTGTTTACATTTCAAATTATATCTTCCTTCCCAGTTCCCCCTCCACAACCCCCATACCATCCCCTCTCGCCCCCTCCCCCTTTTTTTTTCTACCCACTCACCCATTCCAGCCTCACAGCTCTAGCATTCCCCTATGCTGGGTCATCAAGCCTCCACAGGACCAAGGGCCCCACACACACACACGTTGATGTCAGTAAGGCTATCCTCTGCTACATATTTATCATTCCATGTATACTCTTTGGTTGAAGCTCTGGGTGGTCCAGTTAGTTGATATTGTTCTTTCTATGGGGTTGCAATCCCCTTCAGCTCTCCAAGGCAATCTCTCCTTGGCAGGACCAAGGGCTTTTCCTCCCTTTGGTACCCTCCAGCTGGAGCCCTGTGTACTCTTTTTATTGTGGTTTATTTTAGTTCCTATTCTTATGGGGTTGCTAACCCCTTCAGCTCCTTCAATTCTTCCTCTAACTCCTCCAGTGGGGACCCTATTCTCAGTTCAATGGTTGGCTACAAGCATTCGCCTCTGTATTTGTCATGCTCTGGCAGAGCCTCTCAGGAGACAGCTATATCAGCCTCCTGTCAGCATACACTTCTTGTCGTCAGCAATTATTGGCTTTTGGGCTGATATCCACTTATCAGTGAGTGCATGCCGAGTATGTTTTTCTGTGACTGTGTCACCTCACTCAGGATGATATTTTCTAGTTCCATCCATTTGCCTATGAATTTCATGAAGTCATTGTTTTTAATAACTGAATAGTATTTAATTGTGTAGATGTACCACATTTTTCTGTATCCATTCTTCAAGGCAGTTCTTACAAAGACAACATCTAATTGGGACTGGTTTACAGGTTCAGAGGTTTTGTCCATTATCAGCAAAGACAGAGCATGGCAGCATGTAGGCAGGCATGGTGCAGGAGGGGCTGAGAGTTCTACATCTTCATGATAAGGCCCCTAGGGGAAGACAGGCAGCTAGGCCAAGGGTCTTAAAGCACATGCCCACAGTGACACACACCTCCTCCAAGAAGTCCACACCTACTCCAACAAGGACACACCTCCTAATAGTGCCACTGCCTGGACCAAGCATATACAAAGCATCACGCCAGGCAAGGCTGGAGCAGGGCTCATGTGGCCCTACCCATCATTGCTGTACAATTGACTGTTGACAGGTCTAGGGCTGGGGCAGTCATTGCCTTCAGGTGTGTATGCACTGGTGACCTCTCCAGGCTCTAATGGTTAGTCCCAACCCAGTACTCATACAGACGGCCCTGGTTGGATTAAATGTCATCAAACAAAACCCACACTCAGGAATATTGCAAAGGGACCTGAGAGAAGAGGATCAGGACAGGGGTGGGAAGGAGATAAAGGACCGGGAAACAATAATGCCCAATATACATACGTGTATGAAATTGTCAAAAAACTAAATTAAAGCAAAACAACCCCTAAAT
The DNA here is from genome assembly GCF_021556685.1 of Rattus norvegicus. NCBI lineage: Eukaryota > Metazoa > Chordata > Mammalia > Rodentia > Muridae > Rattus > Rattus norvegicus. The sequence continues at coordinate 82,180,284 of NC_141549.1, read as the reverse complement.
GAATTGGATTTAAATAAGTAATTTAAATAAGTATTTAAAATAGACCTTTCCTCTTCTCCCTAGAATAACAGGAGTCCTGAGCTGGTCTTGAAATTAAGGCTCCCTCCTTTGGTCCTGAGGCAGAGTTGCCAAGCAACCTGGGTTGGGCCCCTCCCATCACTGACACTTGTGGGGATCCTCCAAGAGCTCTCCACACCTGGGTGCCAAGCAGATGTCTGGAAGAGAAGCCTTCTTTTGAGAACATTTGCCTTTAGGAGATTATTATTATTATTTTTTTTAGAATTTCAGTTTAATCAAAGCATATAAAATAAGCTTTAATAGCCTTGAAGGTATAATTATAGTTTTGTGAAATATAGGGCTCTACAGAGTTGGATAATCAGAACGGAGAGAGGATTAAATATAGACAAGAAGGCAGCAATATGCTGGTGGAGCAAGTCCTTTCAACTATCTGTTTGAGATAATAACTTCTGAAATTTGGCCCTTGTGGAGAAGTCTGAGGAGTCTAGGTGACTCTGATGCAGATGAGCAGGATAGAAGAGAACAGAGTAGGCTTTTAATTAATGTAATGTGGAAAATACAAAATACTTTGGTGAGCTTTTTCTTATTCAATTAGGAATCTCTGCCGAAGCTGTCAAATTTAACTCCGGTAATTTAATATGATAATTGTATGTCATGAATTAAAAGCATATTTAGCATCTCAGCGAAGAAAAGAGATTGGTTAAATATTTTTGTGCTAAAATAAATTAAGGACAGTGACGTGGGAAAATGTAAAGCCATTGGCAATGTGAGTTTTTTTCAAGCCTAAATTTAAAAAGAACTGGTAGGTTTTCCTTCTGTCCATCTGACAAACTTACAAAATAGAAAACATGCTAATGGAATTTAAAAAGCAAGCGTAGGGAGTGTACGTTTAGTTCCTGGGCCCCTCAGTCAACCTGCTTCAGAATGAAGATCCATTCCTATCCTGAGTCAGATCGCATCTCCGACCCACCCATAGACATTGCAAGTGTGTCCAGCAGGATGCCCAAAGCTAAGGCAGCTGTAACATCAGGGCTCCTGCTACAATGTATCAACTGCATGGGGCTGACAGAAAAATGGAAGAATGCAACACCTTTCACTCTCGTACTACAGAAGGTGTGTGCTGCTTTGACCCAGCAATTAACCTCAGCCTGAGCCAGCTTAATTCTGATCTAATTTACTCACTGCATGCTGATTGACAGCCCTAAACACTATCTTACTAGTAAGGCATCTTGCCTAGAAGAACATATCCTAGTACTAACAACACCACGAAGAAAAGTTCCCGCTCTCAACAGTTCTGGAAAAGCCTGTTCTGGCAAAGACAGGCCTGTGCCTGGATTTGCATGGTAGAGACGATGTAACAGGACGCTTTCAATAAGAAGCGCAGGATCAAACCTGTCTCCTAAAACCCACAACGTGTGTGCATTTCTCAATTGAGGAATCCTGCATCCTCAATGTAAGTTGCAAAACTGCTTATAGGAGAACCACAGTCCCTTGTCCTACAATTATAAACTCTTTATGAGGGAGAGTACAACAGTGTTGTGATGTCTAGAAGTCTACTCCCACCTCTGCCTCTTACAATCTTCTATTCCTCTTTTACAACAGTCCCTGCGTGTTTAAAGGAGGTGTGGTAAGGATAAAGACGGTGCATTTGGGACTGAGCACTGCACAGCCTCGCTGCCCACCGACCTGCTGTGCGTCTCTGTATCAATCTCCATTTATTGCAAAAAGAGGGTTGAGAGGTTCACTAATCTATGTATAAAGGTAAGAACTTTGGGGACAGGTTATTATCTAGTTCCCTTAGCAGAATAATGGTAGTAGGTTCTTCCTTAGGGCCCAGGGCCTAGCCAAATGAGTAGCCGGGACACACACAAGATGAAGCCAGACAGAAATTTCAGTATGCATAGGGAAGGGATTACAAAATCCTGTCCCTGGCTGAGGAGTGATGGCTGCTGGGGGAGGGGAAAAAAAGCTTCATTTAGGGATGCGGCCTTGGACAGAACCATGCACATACCTGTGGTGCTAAATACAGTGGGTTAAAAAAAAAAGATATGAATTTGGGGAGTTAAAATGATGAGACAGAGCGAAAGAGGAGACAATGGGAGCTGCACTTGACTCAAACATTTTACATTCATCTCTGGAATTTTCAAGCAATGCATACAATGGTAAATCAAATAAAAAAAATGCATTTGAAATAAAATACCCTGAGCTTGTCAGTGCTGATAAGTATGTAGAATAGAATTATGCAAAGGATTGTCTTGAGTTAAGCAGGGATTTCTGCCGGAAAAGGGAAGGGCCTGCTGTCTGGAAATAGCCTGAAGTGGCAGGAATGTGGGCAGGTGGCAGGCCTGAGTCAGCAGGTCACCCCCAGGCCACTGTGCATCCTGATAGGAGTGTTGGGGGCTGGCCTGAGTGTGTAGCTGGTTTGCGGTCAGCTGTGGGCAGTGCGTGGTCAGCTAGCAACCCTCGTACTCTAGGTATGATATAGCTCTGTCTACTTAGTGCGGCCATACGTATTCCACGTGAGAATTTTTCTTCTCTTCTATACCTTTCAAATGTGACATCGAAGTCCCTGTCCTGATTGCTTAGCAACTGAGATGTTGGCTGGAGGAGCCACCCCTGACCCCCTCCTGGGTAGGTATGGCAACTTTAGCTTGGGAAGACGCTGTGGAAAGAAACTGTGTCTTGCGAGAACCCCAGCGCACTCCTGAGAATGTGCTATAAATACCTGCTCCTGAAACTGGATATTGCATCTGCTATCCGAGGTGCCAACAAAGCAGGAGCTGGAGAAAGAGAAACATTGTGTCAGTACAACTGTGATTAAAGGTCAGAATGGCGAGACAAGAAAGTAGCCTTCTTTTGTAGCCCCATAATGAGCCCTGTTCTAAGCTGCATTGATCAACAGTCACCAATTCCCTTAACTTGAGTTCTCCATGTGTTTGCTTTCAGGACTAGACATAGATAGCTTTATAAGTATACAGTCCAGACAGGGAGCTCAAAGCTAGTTTTACTTAACAAACCATTTTTCAACAGCTACCTGGGACAGACTTTGGGTGAAGATCTGGAGATAAAAAGAACAGAGAGGAGTCAGAGCCCTGACTTCCTTCATGTGTGACAGATAAAGATGTGAGGTAACTGTCCCAGCTCCACTCCTGTCAAGTTACAATGGCTGGAATGGATGCGTTGCAGGAAGTCTCAACCTGTAAGCTAAGCACAGAGCAGGCACCTCTGCCACTATGAGCTGAGCGCGAGCTCCTGTCACAAAATTCCCACTAAAAAATTGAGGTTTGGTATTAGAGGTTTTGACCACACCCGAAAGAAAGTGTCACGAGTTAGAATACAGATTGTGGATTTGTCAAGTTATTGTTTAAAAAGCACAGCCAGAGGATAGCTTTTGATATTCTACTCCTAGTGCTAACAAGGGCAATCTTAATACGTGTATGTACACGGCGTTCAACTCCCCGCTAGCCATACTGAAAACTTCAGGAACAGGTGAGGTAAATCTTAACACTATATTATACTTTACCCAATGTGTCTGAGGTATTATGATTTCCACATGAGGTCAATATAAATTATTAATGCATATTTTGCATTCTTTACTCAGGCCCAAGTAGTGGAAACATCAGGTTATTCACACTCACGGGGACTCTCCCTGATGCTCATCTTACCAACATAAATATTTTATCCGATTTAGATTTTGGAAGATTTGTAGGTATAAAGCAAATTCACAAACTGGATGTCCAGCCTTACCTGAAAGTTCTAGCATACTGGAGTCAGATATCAGCAATAACATTTATTGACAATTAAGTGCAGCTATAAATTTGGTGCCCAGCATGGTTGCTCAATATTTACCTTGGGCTGGGGCTGCCCTTTAGACTGGACAGTTCCACATCAGTGTGTGCAAATCTGGCCTGATTTATCTATAAATTAATTTAATTATACATTTTATGTATTTAATGATACACACAGTTTCCTACTGAGCAGACCTTCCATGATATCTGAGCCCCCTTGTGAGGAGGAGAGAAAGAATTTATATTGATTCCCAAGATAAAATTCCTCCCTCCTCCCTTGTTTATGTCTGAACAGCACCTTGCTGACATGACCTCAGCTCTTAGGGATGCAGTGACCTCAGGGCTATGATGTTCTCAGAGGTCAGGGACAGTGGCTTCTGACTGGCTTGCTGTGTTTGGTAATCCCCTGTGATCAGGCCATGTCATCTGATTGAATTTTTTTTGTTGTTTTTTGTCTTTTTTTTTTTTAGTTCAAGAACTAGTCTGTGTTTTCCAATGTCCCCTGAGGTTTAGTTCTTAACTCTGAGCGTGTTTCCCAGTATAATTCTTCATCCAGCACACCTGAGGATATTTTTGATGTCTCTGTTTCTAACGAGTTCCCGCGGTCCTGGTGGTCAGGGTCATTTGGCCCAGCATGTGGTCCACCTTGGTTGATAGCTGTGTGCTCCTGGAGGGAACATGGATTCCTGTTTACTGAGGGATGGACCTCCTAGTCATAGAGATGCAGTAGCTGGTTGATAGCGTGTTCAAATTAACCTCTCATTTGTCCACTGCAAGTCGTGTGCATTGAAATCTCAAACTGTGACAATGATTAGCCTCTTCGAGGTTCTCCAGGTTTGATGAGTGAATTTTTTTTTTTTTTGGTTCTTTTTTTTCCGGAGCTGGGGACTGAACCCAGGGCCTTGCGCTTCCTAGGTAAGCGCTCTACCACTGAGCTAAATCCCCAGCCCCGATGAGTGAATTTTAAGTTGCACACAGCAGGTAAGACTCAGCTGTGGCCTCGGCCCTTTTGATCACTGTGGATTGGCGCTCTCAAGGCCTGAGCGTTTTTTCTTGCCCTGAAGACCATCTTACCTAGTCTTAGAACACTTGACATTCCTATTATCTGTTTTCCACATATATTGTTTTGTTTTTAAATAAAGGCACGGCTAGTTTAGCAAGTACCCTTTAATTACTGTTCCTGTAAATTCTTTGGTTAGTTTCAACTTTTTGGCCAATTTTAACAGCCTGTCTTTTAATTAATTATATGCAACTTGCAGGGACATGTCTACAAGAGAGGAAACTGATCACATAGCATCCGTACCCAGAGGGAAGAGAAAGTGAGAGAGAGAGCGAGCGCGAGGTGGGGGGAGGATGGGGGGGGGGAGAGGGACAGGGGAGGGAACAGGAAGGAAGTAGAATTAGTCTATAAAACCTTACAAACCTTCTCCCCTCACATACTTCCTCCAGCAGCAAGTCTCCACGTCTTAAAGGTTCCATAACCTTCCCAAACAGCATCACCGGGCGGGTACCGAGTGTTGAAACCGAGGAGTCTACAGACTTATTTCACGTGCGAACCACGTTGCCCGCTTTCCGCCTCGACTCTCTGCCCCTGCCAGGCCATCAGAGACTGGTCTGCTCTCAGCTGCCCACCATTGCTTCAGCAGTATGGTAGGTGAGGTCAGCCAGCAGGAAGGACACAGCAGGCACAGTGCGCATTCGCATAGCCAGCCTGCTTACTCCTGGTTGCACTGGGAACCGGGTCAGTCCCAGAGCTGTGGTTCCACAGCCCGGCTCAGGTTCAGAGAGCTCCTCCAGTTCAGAACGTCTTTCAGTACATTTTCAGAGACTTTCTCTGACTTTGAACTCAGTGAGCATGCTTCTTCATGTGTGGTCCGCAGTGAGAAAACGAACCCATTTTAGCCCTGGGAAGACTTTAAGCCAGGCAGTTGCCAGATTCGTGGGTGTTGTAGAGAGCATCACACCAAACCAGCTTTCTTCAAAGACCTTTCTTTCAGCCCCTCTAGGCTTGCCCTTCCTCAACACCTTTCGCAATGTGTTCCCACTGGAGTCAATTAAGTGATTTTACCACAAAAGTTCTTCTTCTTCCTACTGGAGTTCAGCAGGTTATTGAAGCACACTTCAGACTTCAGAGCGAGCGTCTGTGCTACGCTGCTGCCCTCTCTGTCTCTACAGAACTGCCGGTCTGCTACACTGAGCGGAACTCCTGGTTTGGATTTCTTATTTTCTAACTTTGCAACACCCCTCAAAAGTACTAATAGGTGATGGAATATTAAATATTAATCGTCAGTCGTCTGGATCAGTTAAGCATCATGAAGATGCATGGGTAATGTCAAATACGACAGAGCGGCAATCTGTTTCCTGGCCACAACTATGATGAGGTTTCAAGCCAGTGAATAATTCAGAGCTGCGCGTGTTTAAATGTTAAACAACGATGAAGGATCGCCCTCACCCTCACATAGCTGTTGTCTAAGCATATGCCTTACCTTCTTTCAGAAATTTATTACTATGTTGTCCTATGTTCAAGCCATAGCTACACAGGCTTTTCCCCGGCTAAGATGGTTAAAATCAATTTCCCATCTGAAGAAATTTCTCAATATGTTTAGACCAGTGATGGATTTCTTTGTCTAATTTTGGTGATTGTGAAGAATAATTACCCTGCCAAGCCTTGTGACCCTGGTTCTTTCCGTTTTTATTAAGGACCACAGCACTTACTGTCATTATTTGGTTCACTGGCTTAAAATCATACGACACATTTAAATGTAAAACAATGAGATTCCATTCTAAATGGTGGTAAGTAATGTGAGAACATTCTCAATCTCAAGTGTTACACAATCCCGGAAGCTCACCTCTCTGTGAAGAGACTGAGAAGGAGCAAGAATATTATTCCCGCCACAACCAAAGAAGTGTGTGCTCTAGGTTTTGTGAAAAAGATGTGGCTTGTAAAAAAGGAACAGTCACTCTGGGGATTAAGTTCTAGTGACTTGATGAGGCCAGGCAGCTCCTCCTGGGTTTTCTAGGCAGGTGTTGGGTTCTATGTGCACATTTCTGCTATTCAGACCCTACAGCACTTTGAGACAGACGTTGCTCACTGGGTAAAATTACAGAAGTTGTTGGAGACATACATATGCTGAGGAGAGAAAGTCATGTGCCCACCAAAGGATTTTCACTTCAGACTGTGTGTCTACTCATGGTCGACTACCTTCCTGGCCATGTTGTATCCCCCTCCTCAGTATCTGTATCCCCTATTCTCTCCAGGTCTTCTGGACCATGGTGGCCAATGTCTATCACCTGACCACCCTTACTAGTTTGTACCATGTCAGAGCTGGGTGGAAGACCCACAGCACTCAACACTGGTGTGGTCAGTGATCTCATCTCTAACCCTATGCTGAGACCCCCTCAGCATGAAGCCTTACTCTCCAGTTTGTGGCTCAGACAATTCAGACGTGGAATTCCCAGTAAAACTGTAGAGGAAGCAGAGGTATTTGTCCAGCCCTGGAGTGTGCTCTCTCATGGTGACCATACCAGTTGAGGAAGAGTGAAGGATTATTTGCAGAGACATTGAGCTCGAATGCTTAAGCTGAGAGCTCCGCCTGGTCATTCACAGAGAGTGGATGAGCTGTTAGCATCTGCTTTACAAAGCCAAGAAGTTCCAGACCTGACTGCAGGCTGGAGCCCCTTGAATCCACTCCAACAGATGCTTTGGTCCCCATGACATCACATTTTTTTCACTCTTAAACCTTCCTGCTGGATCAGAAGATCCTTCCAAATTTACTTACTTAACTAATCGTTCAAAGACAAAATCATCAGGAGATATTGGAGAGTCTAAAATGATGGATTTTATTTTTACAGTTTTATAGTGTCATACTAAGTTCTTTCTGAGTGGTTCCAGTTGCATGGATCTTAAGAGAATCCTTTCTTTCCCCAGGAGGGAACATTTCAATTCAGAGCACATACCTGACCTCAGAAACATTGTAACAGGTAGTGTTCTGGCAGAAACCTCTCACTATGGAGACTTGGAAGTCTCCACTTCAAAGAGAAGATGTCAGTCGAGGATGGTATTAACTCTGCTTGGAGCTTGCTGTGTGTTGCTGACGCTGAAAGTTCACCCCCTGAGATCCAGACGGTCTAGGAACCCTGCTTTCTCATTAGCTCCAATGGAACTTCCTGCACAGGCCTGCAACTGGGGAGGAATAAGTGGGGAGTTTATCACAGAAGCACCCTTCCATTCCCATGTGCTATGAAATTTAAAAGGAAAAAAGAAACTGAAGTATGATTCACCATGTTCTCTTCTAAACACTTCTCAGTCACGTCCTTCACTTTTGAACACTTAGCCAAGACACATGCCCATGAGTATACATGTATAAATGTATAATTCATCTCTGTATATATAATGTATATTTGTGTATATTATAATATACATAAGCATAGTGTATGACATCATATTTATATATTATAACATAAACTATAATCAATATAATATACTATATTTGTATATTATATAATGTATAATATATAATGCACATTTATGTTCTTTCTAGAGATACATAATGATGCTAAGAAAAACTCCGTTTTATTTTAATGAAAAGAATGGAGAATAAAATTTTATTGAGGCGCGATCTATATTTCCTTTGAATAATTAATAACCTGCCTCTTACCCCAATTATAGCACAATGCCCTCATAATAACAACTTCCATTGTTTTGTGTCATTGTTTTACCTCCCAATAGTGTCAATCCCTCCTACTGGTTTCCAATGTTACTTCTCAAAATACTCACCTTGGGGTTTTCCTGAGCACTGCCTTCCAAGGCAGGCAAACCAGTAGCTATCGCTATGCAGCGATCAATAGAGTCTAAACTGTAAGTGACACATTTTATGACCGCTTCCTTAACTTCAATGTTTAAATTCCTATAAGAGCGAAGGAAACACGATAAGGCTGAATTGCCCTGTGATGGTTTAAAGAGTTGGCACAAGGACAAGCCACCGATGGTAAGACACCTGAATTTTTTATTTATTTAAAAGATACATTTAAATAACAGCCCAGGTTCTTGCGGTTTTAAACCGCTTACAGTACTCAGCAGCCATTTGAGGGGGGGTGGGGGTGATGACGTCAGAAGAGTCCTCACAATAAACTAAGGCGTGGCTTGCTTTTCTCTCTTGTCTGTGCGCATGTGCAGTGGGGACTCCCAAGGCTTCGCTTGGAGACTAAACACTGAGGCAGAGTGGACATTACCCTGCACGCCAGGGATTAGAAAAACAAAACCCCCAAACGGTAAGTACTGTCTCCTTTGTTTTAAAAACAGAGATAGACAAAAGTATCTTTAAATGTTCGACTAACACGTCAGCTAGTAGCATAAGCAAAGAACGGGCAAACTGTGCCAACCTCAAGGTTTCCTGGTTTAACATTCAATATTGTATAACAGTTATGGCTGATATAAATGAAAATTGGGCGTGGCGGTACATTCCTATAATCCCTGACCCAGAGAATTGGAGACAGACAGATCCCTGGGGCTTTCGGGCAAGACACTCTAGCTAAATAGTGAACTCCAGGATCACTGAAAGTCCCTGTCTCAATAGAAAGAATGTGTGGGTGACTGAGGAATGACTGCTGCTCATATATACATGCACACACATGAACACATATACACGTGGAAGAGACATCAATCACTCCTCCTTACTTTTTATGACCTTATTTATTGAATATTAACTTATCCCTTTCTGGAAAAGAATGGTGCAAGAAATCCTATGTCCTTACCTGATGCCCATCCTAATCGTTCGTGGCTCTTGCTTTACCATATAAAAATATGTTCAAATATTCTCTCAGTAAGCTGCGGCTATCAACCTGCCCCAGTTCAAGCTATCTGAGAATCCTAACTGGGAAATTATGTGGAGCAGGCTGGCCTGTGGACATCGTGTCTCTGGAGACTTCTCTTCATGGCTAACAGGTGGAGGCCCAACCAATACTGAGGAGCCATTCCTGGAGGAAGCTACCCGGACTGGAAGCTGGGAGCCAGCCACTGATCACTGTTCCTTTGTGCTTTCTGTTTCAAGTTCCTGCCTCGGGTTCCTGACGCGGCTTTGCTCCAGGATGTACTAAAACCTGGATGCCAAATAAACCCCTTTCTCCCCAAGGAAATGGTGTTTATCACAGCAGCAGAAAGCACACTAGAGCAAAGGTATTCCATTCTATCTTCCATCTAAGCAAAACATGATATCAAATGCAGTCAATTTAATACCAATACAACACTGGGACCTATGGGATGTATCTGATCCAGTTGCCCTGGTGCATGGGTAATGATCTTTTCACAATAAAACTGAACAAGAAGTATTTATGTATCATGAAGGGTTCTCAAGAGGAACAGCATGGACATGATGGCTAGATATCACAGAAGGGAGATCAATAGATTGGTTTGCAAAGTTGGGTCTGGATAGTTGCACCATCTGGTTTTGTGTGTCAACTTGACACATGGTGGAGTTATCGAAGAGAAAGGAGCCTCCCTTGAGGAAATGCCTCCATGAGATCCAGCTGTCAGGCATTTTCTCAATTAGTGATTAATGGGGAGGGGCCAGCCCATCGTGGGCGGGGCCATCCCTGGGCTGGTGGTCCTGGGTTCTATAAGAAAGCAAGCTGAGCAAGCCAGGGGAAGCAAGCCAGCAAGCAGGACCCCTTCATGTCCTCTGCACCAGCATCTGCCTCTAAGTTCCTGCCCCGTGTGAGTCCCTGTTCTGACTTCCTTTGGTGATGAACAGCAATGTGGAAGTGTAAGCTGAATAAATCCTTTTTTCTCCAACTTGCTTCTTGGTCATGATGTTTTGTGCAGGAATAGAAACCCTGACTAAGACAGTAGTCCAATAACATCCATCTCTGTGCTGGAGAGGCTGAGTGTATAGCAGTGGCTCAGCCTGTGAGGCTGGACACCTCAGCAGCCCTGATCTGACCCTGAAAGCACAGGGTTTCCTGGAGAGGGACATTGGTCTTCAGTCCACAGTCAAAAACCGAAGATTTGGGTTCTGATGTCATCAGCAAAATCAACGGGGATAGAAATCATTAAACAGGAAGTGAACGCAGGCCGACAAAGCTGTGTGTCCTCACGTTTTTCTACTGAGGTCACCTGCTGTTGCCTTCACTTGTCCACTCTGAGCAGGGACCCAGCCCCTCAGTTAACCCTTCCTGAAAAGGCCTTACCAACAACCCTGAGGTACGCCTCTCAGTGGATTCCAGGTCTTGTCAAGTTGATGGTTGAGATTTACCTTCACATTCTCCCTCCAAGACGAGCTTCACTGTCAAATGACTTTTACCTCCACATCTTTACCCTTGCTTAACTTGCATTTAGGTTTTTATGTCATTGCTTAGCATGAGGACAATTTGTCTTTTATAAGTTTTTCCACACATACACACCCGCACAAACACATGTGCACACAAATTTTATTGCTTTAAAAAATGCACCCAGATATGAACTCTAATATTTGACAAGTTCTTTTTATGTATATATTGCAGCATCTCTCTTGTTAATGTTTTCCTGAATTTTATTATAACCAGTCTTATGGGCATTGTTCATCTTTTTAATAATTATTCTAGGACAGCATACACATTTCTAGGGGAAAAAAAAAAGAACCCCAGCTAGCTGAGGCAGCTGGTGGTAACCGGCAGTGGGAAGTCACATCTTTGGGATAACATGGTATCCTACTTCCCAGATGTTCTCTGTGGCACAGGAAATTGAAGGGATTTTCACCGTTTCTTCCATAGGAGGAGAAGAATACTGTGCTAAAGGCATAGAAAATATTTTCACAGGTATCTTATCTGTTACGTGACTGAATTCAGGTAGAAAACTTTAGAAATAATTAGGATTCCGTGCAATGCACCTCTTCTGCTCAGGCCTGTGCAGAAGGTTCACCGTGCCCAGGTTTCCATCTGATGGGCTAGCTAAGGTTGCTCCCCCAATACTGTACCTTCTGTCTGCAGTGAGGGACTCGTTAACCATCTAAGATCCCAGTGTGTCATGGGTTCCCTGCTATTAATCAGTCTTGAATGGTTTTGGCATCAGTTGAAAATGGTGCCTTTAAGCATTCGGATGTGGCAATGGCTGCAAATTTAGGAGGGACTAGTAGCTTCTTTCCTTTATATTTGTTCTTTAACTCCCCTGTCGGGCCCCCTGAGTTGTTGACATCACTGTGGACACTGGTTGAGTCTCCAAGCCAGGTTTCGGTCCCTTGGCTGGACCAAGTTGACAACCTCCCTTACATAGCTGCCACCCTGACTATCACCTGCAGCACCATGCTGGCGACGAGAGGGATGTGACCCAGTGCTGGAGAAGGGACACAGGGAGAACCCAACACGAAGAGGCAACTTTCCGGCAGAACTAAGTTTGTCTTGGAAAAAAAAATAGTGAGCTCTGGTTTCTTTATGGAGGTGTAAGGGGAGCAAAACATAAAAAGGTAGGAAAAATTCAAGTGAAGCTTGTCCTCGGGAAAAACTCCAGAAAGTTTTTCACGTGGCCTAAGAAGGTAAGTGAGAAGTTGAAGGGACGACCATGCAAAGGTGGTGACACAATTGGAGTCTTTATCCTTCCGCTCGTTCCCCCATCCACATTTATAGGAGCTAAGGGTCCGGTAGAAGGAAAGAGCGAGAAGCACCATCTCTACACTTACAGATCACTTTCTTCCTTCTCTCCACACCATCTGCTTATCTCCATGGCAACAGTGCACCTATTGTCTCTGCCTCTGAACTGGAATCTCATTCTCTTATGTCCTAAACCCAGATTAAATATGACACATTATCAAGATGCAACATTTTTCAATGATTTGAAATGTATCAGGTACCACAGTACACACACACACACACACACATACATATACATATACATATATATATATACATATACATATATATATATATATATATATATATATATAAAATCATCACAATCACATCTTCCCTTTATGTGAATGCCAGATGCTGACGTAAAATATATATGCAATTCCTTGTAGCAACAGCTATTGGCATGGAAACTGTTTCCAGTCAATTTAGTGCTTAAAACAATTGGCCATCAATGTCTGTATTTGAAAACAGTTGCAGCTATGTTTCCATTTCTTTTTTAAACCAGAGAGTAGAGTGATATCATCTGAACATGCACACGGAGTATCATCGACACATGCAAGTGTTACCTGGTTTGCAACAAAGTTTCACAGTTCTGCCCTTGGGAGGCAAACGGGCTCAGTCTACATCATGGGAAGCACCATGCCTGACCTTCAGCAAGGTGCACCCAGACACGTGATAATGATGCGGTTGTTTGTGTGTGTCCGGTAATCTGCAATGCCCAAGTGTGCAAAACCTGACCTTTCTCTTTTCAAAAGCAGTGTGTAAAGAACCAGAAAAAAGTCACTCCAACTGAGTGGGGACTCTTCTCTGGCAGTGGAATGGGGAAGAGAAGGCTCCGCCATGGCAACTTGAGCTGATTGCCTGGGAGATGGGGGTCCTGTGATCTCAGTCGGAAGCTGTGCGTGAAATGGGAGGAGAGAGCCGGGAGCCCAGGAAGCAAGCAATGGGAGGGTGTAATGAGGTAAGATGTTCTAAGGTGGCTGGTAGAAGTGATTTTTAAAGTGATTTTTAAAAAAATTGCACAACTTGAAAGTTTCAGGAAACTCAAGCCACTTGGTGAGAAATTGAACTTGGGAGCGGCACCTGTTACCACTGTTCCTTTCAGGGCCAGAGAAGGCTGTCTTTGCTGACTCCCCATGTTTGATTAAAAGAAGGAGCCATCTCTGTTACTCAGGTAGATGAGATGCAATAAGAGGTACAAACACTGCTTGTTTAAGAAATGAATCTGGAGGAACACATATATTAAAAACGCGAATCTCACTCGCATCATCATAAAGAAATGGAGTTCGTGGAATGAAACTTCGCACAGCATTCTGGGTAGCCCATGTGGGCTCGAATTTGAGATACATGATTCCCCATGAGCAGCCTCACTCGGCACACAGTAGGAACACAGTAGGATGGCACTCCCATCGGCATGGCCTCCTGTTCACATTAGAGTTGGAATTTTGTGTCTGTTTTCAGTTTAAGAGTAGGTCTTGCTGAGCAAAACCTAGAATTTTAAGTCATTTGGGTCTCTCTCTCTTTCTCTCTCTCTCTCTCTCTCTCTCTCTCTCTCTCTCTCTCTCATTTTCACACTTGATATGGAAAACACCTATAATTGATTGGTTTTGATGGTTTCTCCCTGATTTTTTTTAAACACAAGAGTTGTCCATTTCATTTATAAGGGCAGGAAATTACTCCTTTGATACTGAAGTCAGGAACAAACAGGAAATTATGGTATTTTCAGGCCATGGGTACCTAAAATTGCAAATTAGACCTACCACTTGCCCAAATACAAGTCACCTTCTCTCTCCCACACAATTCAACCATTAGATCCTATTGTGTTATCTGCTTGCCTGCTAAGGTTCCCCTTAGAATAGGATGCCAAGGAGGATGGAGTCATAATGCATCCCGTATAACAACTTCATCACCAGTACCCAACCTGGAGTCTCAACAGATCTGGTGGTGCTGGGACCTTGCATGGCAGGGTCCTGAGGAAGGGCAAAGGGCATAAGAGTGTGTGGGCATTGTTGCAGGAAGTGATCCAGCCTAAGAAAAGTGCAGTGAGATGTGAGATTCATCATAGTGCCAGGTTCCCATTCCATTCCATTGTGTACCCTGCCTGTAGTATTGACCTTAGGAAACTGACCGAGGCTACCTACTCTGGGGGCATCTGCCCACATCCTTTTTCGGTAATAGGAGACTGAAGTGTGGAGGCTGTATTTCCCCAGCTCCTTCTTTTTTGTATTATAGGTGTAGCTTCCTGTTTGTAGATGCTGCCCTTCATAGAGAATGAGCAGTTGGAAGAGAACACTGGGGCTCTCCAGGTACAGGCAGCAGGTGTACTCAGAACAGAGCAAAGGACCGGAATATCTACGTTAACTTATAAAAATTCAACAACTATTTTAGCCACTGTGAAATTAGGAAAGCCTCTTCTAAGTGTCCTGTTACAAAAGATTCAGCAGGGAGCAAGCAGAAGTTTTAAACTGCGTAGAATTTATTGAAAGACAGCACACTAGACTCTCATGCAAGGCACAGGTGGAAGACGCTTTGGCTTATGAAATGTGTTGAACTCTTCCTGCTGTTAAAACACATCAGAGCACCTCAGATCAGAGGGATCTGAAGGGAAATAGAGTAGAAAACGGAGATGATTCTTAAGTTGTAAAAGATGATACCAAAATGTAGCTAAGAAGACCATATAAACCTGGTCTTTAAAAAGAGCATCAGACAGGTAATTTAAAACCAGAAAGCACAATTAGCGGTGAGAACTATACTACGATGGCACGCACTGCATTGGCAGTGTGTGTGAGATCAAGTAGTCATGCTGCGGTCACTGCAACTCTATGTGCCACTGGCTTTGAAGGCCTGGGCAGGTCAGCTTGTGTTCTGCACATCATCAAACTGACTGGAAGCACTACTGAAATTTTAGGAACAATGATCGATGATACGTCGTTTGAAGAAAGATGGATTGATCACTAATAAAACTTACAGCAGGTCATTATATTGGCTGGAGTAGATGTTTGGGAACTGGAACAGTTCCCAATTCTGGACACACAAAACCTTCCTAGGAACACAGGGTAAGTAAACACCCAAAACAAAACAAAGGAATCTCAAAGAGACTGGTATCTCTGAGGCAAATCCTCCATGTTCCTGTTGTATGGGCCTCCTCTGCCTGATCTTGCTGCTGGCTGCTCACAGGAGACAGACGTACTATTCCATTCCAGGAAGTCCATATCCACGAGTTCTACTCATCTTTGACTAGAAGTAAGCCTTAGACTTTAGCTGCCTATTATTCTTTCCAATTCTTCAACCATTTGTCCAGACCCAGATATACTTTCACAGGGTTTAAAACATATGAGGGGCTTCCACCAGCTAGCAGGGCCTGCAGACACACTTCAGGGCACAGAGCTCTACATGTTGTCCAGGTGTAACCTGTGGCTTCATCTTGGAGCTTGGTCTGTGATTTACCAGTGTCTTAATATTTATAAGAAATACTTTGACGTCTGGGTACACAGCTCAGCCAGTAAAGTGCTTGCCCTGCAAGTATGAGGACTTATGTTCAGATCTCCAGTGTGCATGATAGCATATTTGTGATTCCAATGATAGGGGTGGGCACCAAGGGAAGCCTTGCATTTGCTAACCAGGTGGAGAGCGATTAATGATGATATCTGATGTCAACTCTTGGCCTCCACATAAATATCCATTACATACTACCAAGCATGCACCCCAACAGGAATATTTATACACACACACACACACACACACACACACACACACACACACACACACATACACACACGGGCGCGCGCGCAGGAGGGAGAGGGATATTTGAGGTAAAAACACAAGTTTATCCGTTCATGATTCGTGTTCTGTTGATTTGGGTCTTAATTTTCTTCATACCATTGGATAAAGAAGGAATCTCCTTAGTATTGCTGATGGCGCTCATGGCTGACATTGACATTCTGTCGTCCAGCACGCTCTGGTATAACCAGAGGAGTCACAATAGCGAGTAATATTGAGGTGTCTATGGCTTTCTCAGACTGTTAGTAAGCAGCAGGGGACTAGAAGACCACTGTGGACCACGAGTCACATGTGTGCCTCTTTAATGTCACACAGGGGTCGTCTGAAGCCAGAGTCCCAGATGGGAGCCCTCTATCTGAGCCTCTGAGTCAATTTATGCAGTGAATCATAGCATCGAAACAAAACAGGCACACGGGAGAAAGGAGGCCATGGTAGGTATCAGAAAAAGGACATTTCATTCACATTTTTGCTGATTTATTAAAAGCACCAAAGAAGTAATAGTGGTAAAAGGTAGAGTTTGAACAGCAAAGCAAGTGGAGGCAAAGCCATGGAGATGCCTAGACTGGGGGTAGGGGGCTGCCCATAGGCATTAATGAACTGATGTCAGTGTTCCTTGAATGTGGGCAGAGTCGTCGTCCTCCCCACTCCTCTCCCTCCCTTTCATTTTCTCTCTCTTTTGCAGTTTTCTCCCTGTTTGTCTATCCCCCTGTCTCTCATGGTTTCCATCCTTTTCTTGCTCTGCTTTGGCTCTCCCAGAACCATTAGCCAGACACAATGTTTAAAATCACTTTCTCAGGTATGTGTTGGTCTCTGTGAAAAACATTATCCCCTTCTCTTACCATACCGTAGAGAGAAGGGGACTTTATGAAAGCTGACTCCGCCCTTTGATTTATGCAGGCTTTCCCCACAGACACTTATTAATAATACCGGTGACGGCAGGCATCATTTTGAAGGTCAGAGAAGTTAGGGACTTAACGTATAATCTTTACAGTTCTGGTAATATATTACATAAGCCCAGTTTGAACGATTTTAAACTCAAATTGAATTTCTGTCAAGTAATTCCTGTGATGTTTAGTATGACTTATAAGTCGTCAAGTCTCAACAAGTATCAGCTGCAAAATAATATCTTAAAAGGAAATGAGGAAGATGATTTTACCAGTTAATTTGGCAATTATCACATGATGATGGGAATATATATTTTTCATTAAATTTTCTTAGGGTGTTTATTATTTCTTGTGGCTGGAACATACTGCTTTGCTTTTATGTAAATCATACTGGAAAATGGATGAGCTGTAGAGGGTATTAACCACTTTCATATATATATGTATATATATGTATATATATATATATATATATATATATATGTGAAAGAATTCCATTTCTACATAGGCAAGATGGACTTTTGAGAGAGAACTTCCAAATTTGATAATTCTCTTTTGTCTCACATAGGAAATTTAATACCTAATCTAAGAAGTGGTATCATATGCAAGGTACAACAGGTTAAAAGAGATTAAATCAGATCCCGATGCACACATGTTGGAAAGGGTGGTGGCCTCCAGGACACAACCAAGCTCTGATGAGCACGCTCAGCTGCAAACTTGACTAACTGCCACCAGATTGAGCAGGAGAACTTGACAGGACAGAGAAACACTCTGGGCAGCACTGTCATGGCAGATACATGTCTGTGCTGACAAAAGGTATTAACGAGACCAACGGGGATATGCTGGGCAGAAGTATGTCAACGTGATACAGGTTATAGTCATCTGAGAGGAGGGAAACCTCAATTAAGAACATACCTCCATAGCTGCAGGCAAGCCTGTAGAGCATTTTCTTAATTAGTGATCAATGGGGGCGGGCACAGCCCATTGTGGGTGGGGCCATCCCAGGGCTGGTGCTGCTGGCTTCTATAAGAGAGCAAGCAGAGCATGCATAGGAAGCCATGGGCTATACCAAAAACGTACAACCTGTTAAACATTAAAACTACAGTCATCTATTAACAATAAAACTGTAGTCATTGTTAGGGTTTGAAAGGAGAAACAGGATTCTTGAAACAACTTTGAGTTGAGTCATCCTTTACACAAGAGTTATATCATTGTAAGTGGCAGAAAGCAGATGGGCAGACAGACAGACAAACAGTGTGGTGTGGCTCTAAATAAGTTTCTGGCCTGCCTAGGGAGAGTAGAGCCCACTCTTTTAAAATCCTTTGTGGGAAAGAAAGTAGAGGTTAGGGAAGGACCAGGTGTCGTGTCTTTAAGAAATGGATCAAAAATTTATTGATTAGGCTAGAAGACACCATGTTTTCTTGTATTTATGGCTGGGGCTGGTGTTTACAGAGTTCCAAGGACATCCCTTGATTGGACCATCCAGAAGAACAAAGGGCCTGGTCAATGTGATATGTGACCAGATGTCACTTGTCCTGCCTGCAGCCCTTCTGTTTAGGACTTTGTAGTCTATAGAATAAGTCTTCTGCCTCTATGATCTCACAATGGTATGTATACTTACTTTGTTTAAAAAATATTCAAAGAGCAAGTATCAAGAAATGCAGTAACATTCCTGAAATGGAGAACCGCACTGGGGCACTTGGGAATTCTTCACAGCTCTGGTTCTGTGTGTGCCTTGATCGTGAGCTCTGTGGCAATGTGCTTTGCTGGGTATTAATCTGCACTTGCGCCTCATAATCCGTTATCTGCACATTTGGATCTGTGTGCACAGTGGCGTGACAGGCTAAGTGTCTATCAACCCATAAGTAAAGTGTTGTGATCACAGAGATTATGACCTACATTGTAGAGTCACGCTAACTGCTGCAAACTAAGTTCATTTATTCTAACAGATGCTTGTCGTTACCAATCTCAGCCCCTCCCACATTTGAAACTGTGCACAAAAAGAACTAATGAGGGCAGCCTTTGTGTTCTATGATGGACAGAGCTTCTTCTACATCAAAAGCACAGTTTTAGATGATGTGTTAGAAATATACTCTAAGTTCAGCTGAAAAATCACCAGCCAAAGAGAATTTAGAACCTGGGAGGCATGTGTCCACTACTCTAATTCGAATTTCACTTGACGGGTGTGGTCCTTACCTTAAAGGAGCTTTATATATACCATTGTGTTATTTTTAATAGAAAAATTCTGCCTACTACTTTGCCAGTGTGTAGGGCAGCGGGGGCAGGGTATTTTAGGATGTCACTAAAACATTTTCAAGAAAATTTGCACACTTAAGTCAAACTGGAATGCAGGAATAAAGCACTTCAGTTTTAATAATCAACTGACAAGTGGTAACAACTTCTGTGCTTTGGAAGGTCTGGATGGCAGGCTGCAGAGCCTGGTGTGGTTTGTTTCAGTGAGAGGGAGTAATGAGGACCGACATCATAAGGCACTGATGGAGCTCGCCAGTGAAGACAAAGTGCCCAAGTCCTTTGATGCGTATTCTGTTAAAATCCAGAGGGCTTGTTGGTTCTCCCCTCCCTGAATATATACTAAGCTTTCTAAAAATAGAAAGTGTACAAGGAACAGAGCCCTAGTGCAGGCTGTCTATACTGTGTTTGAGGAGGGCATTTTGATTTCATGGTGTGCTGAGACAAAAAGCTGGAACCAGGACCCACCTAATTGTCAAACAGGTTTATTTGATGTACATATTTTTACTGTAAGTTTAATTCTCCTGTCTGATCCCCTTTATTTCAAGCCCAACACAGAGATCTCAGCAGTGTCATGTGTTGCTGTCCCTGAAACTCTCATGGAAGCTTGGGGGTGCAAAGGGTCATCAGACGGTCTTATTTGCTTGACTTACGGGAGAGATCGCTTAGCTTTCTGGGTGATGTTTCCTGTCTTGATAAAGGATGATTTAGAATTCCAATCAACATGCCACTTGCTCATCACGCCAAACAACTCTAACTTTTATGAAATATATTTATGACGGATGTAAATTTAGCCAGCTTTTTGTAAACCTCATAAACCTCATCTAAATTTCCTCTTCGGCATTTTAAATAGGGAATGGATTCACAGATACGAATTAAAAAGATAAATTCTACCATATGAAAATAATTATTCAAAGCAAAGAACTTCGCCAAATGCCCTTTTGTGATTAAAAAAAAAGAGAGAGAGATATTTAGCCATCTAACGGATACAGATTTCTCGAGATCGCCCCGCATCATGCTCCTCTGAAAGCGAGGAGAACGCCGAGCATTTGTGAGATGAAATGGATGGGCAATTTTGGGTTCAGATGTGATATTGATTTCTTGGGTTTGTGTTGATTGTTCTCATTTCAATTTTGCTTCCATTGTTCTCGGTTATTTTCTGCCCATTGTGAATGCAAAATGCTGAAGCACACCCTGTCCTGAGAGCTCATACAGTGAGGAACGTTACACCACAAAGTCAGAAACGGGCTTCGACCAACAGAGGAGGAAAAGCAGCCACGAGTTTATGTCAGACAAGTGATTAGAAAATGCTGGCTTTGCAACAGGCATGCCTTTTGTAATGGTGTGCTTGTGCGTGTGCGTCTGTGCATGTGTGGGTAGATGTTTGCGTGTAAACTGAATAGAAATGTGTCACTAAAATGTGTTGCATATTCATCCTCATAACCCAGACATTTAATAGTTTCTAATTCGTGTTTCCCTGCTGCAAAAGGTATAGTTTTGTAGGAAATTTAAGATGACATTTCCAAGCAGAAAACGACTTGTATTTTTATAACTGGAAAAGAGCAGGTGAAATAGACCTCAATGACCATTCTTAGTCCCAACTGAACAGCTCACGCATATTTAAGAGAGATAACATTTTGGTTACTGATATGATACTGTTTTTGCTAATCATTGGCTTCACAGATGAATTTTTCTTACAACAGTGGCTCTCGACCTCCTTAATGCTGCAAAATTTTAAGGTAGTTCCTTATATTGTGGTAACTCTCAACCATAAAATGATTTTCATTGCCTCTTCTTAACTGTAATTTTGCTGTTATGTTATCATAATGTAACATCTGATATGCAAGATATCTGATATATGACCCCATGAAAGAGTCCTGTGACTCCCAAAGGGGTTGTGACCCACAAGTTAAGAGCCACTCCATTACAACAACGCACTGTGAAATCTACCCAAACAAGTCATCCACAGAAGACCATGGTCCAGTTCTGTGCTTCTAACGCTGTATATCAACACAGTTTTTCTCATCTTGGAAATAATTCATTGACAGAGCCAAAGGTGAGAGTGGTGATGCACAATAGTAATCTCAGCTACCTGGGCAGCTGAGGACGGAAAGTCACAAGGCCTGGCTTGGCCGTGTTTAGAGCCAGCCTGAACAACTTAGTGAGGGAGTATTTCAAAGGAAACAGTAAAAGGTCTGAGATGTAGCTCAGTGGTCAAGCACTCACCTAGCCTAGGGAGCTTATATCCAAGGTTCAGTCCTCAGGACCAGAAAATAATGCAATGCAAACCCAACCCCCAAGAGCCTTGCAGTAGTTCTCTTTCTGTTGCTGTGATAAACACCATGAACAAAAACATCCTGGGACGGAAATGTGCAGAGAATACATGGGGGTTGAAAGCTCAGCCCTCAAATGACACCTATGCCATTCTCCCTAAAGCTCAGGGGACATTGAAGAGGATTGAGCAGAAGGAAGAGTTGAGAGATGGGGAGGGGACCTGAGGAATACCTGTTTCTGGCCACACAACAGCTGTCATAACCATGAAGAAGACCGGCCTTGTTAATAGTCAGTCATGGATGGCAGAAGGCTTGGGGGACTTCTGCCCTCTCCATAATCATTGGCTGCTAATAGAGTTTTTATAGAGGAAGGGTCATTGTCTTCAGGTGTATCCCTTTGTGGGAACCCACAAGGCTCCAAAGACACTTCAAAACCCATGGTCACACAAACAGCCCTGGTTCAATTAAATGGTTATAAAACAGAAGAGAAAGACATGAGTGTGGGAAAGGTCCTTTATTCCTACAGGGAGGAAAAAAGAATAGGGTAGAGTGGGAGAGAAGGAACAGAGAGCCAAGCTGAGGAGCAGCAATGCAGTCTATACATAATATTATACCATCAGGGAGCAATTTTAGTTAATACAAAAACTACTTGCAAAACAACAGTAAAAAAAGTGCAACCAACAATGAACTGAAAATCCACACAGCTATTTTCTAACTATTGATGCTCTGGTGACACTTCCTTTTGTTAAAAATTTAGTTAATTCTTTGAGGATGTACAGTGACTTTTATCAATATCTACCTCTAACCCTGTTCTTCCTAGACTCCCTTTGTCATGCAACCACACCTCAACTTAGATCCTTTCTCCATGACCCATTGAGGACAATCAGTGCTATCAAAGATGTAGGACTATCTCTGAAGCATAGGCATCCTAAGAGGCCACTTCCTTGAAGAACCGACTCTCTGGCCTTTAGCAGCTACCAACTGCTAAATTCATCAAGAGGCCCAGAGGTTCATGAGTCTGCCCATATCTCACCTCCACATCTGCGCTGGACTTTTTTATTTTTCAGCTTGATCTTGTTTAGGTCTTGCATAGAATTTAAAAAAAATAAGTATTTTTGATGCTATTGAATAATTCTTGCAGCCCTTTTAATGCTGGAGTCTGATGGCTTTCCTCACAGATGGGTGGAATTTCTTTTCTCCCCGTTGCTCAGCTGAAGCCGTCCTAGTAAATTCTGCTCCTGCCCTTCAGTTCCTTCAGCCCTCTCAGCATCTCTTGGGGGGCAGGTAGGCACCCGTGACACAGAGTGGGACTTGGGAAACCGATAAGGAGTGAAATGGATTTGCTGTGGTTTTTCTTTTTGGAAAAGTGTTTAGTTGGAACACTACAGCTGGGCAGCGGGGTGGTAGTTTCCTGTGTACCACCCAAGGCCCGCTGTTATTTCTTTATAGACACAAATAGAAGTAAGGAGCTGCTGAGGAGGAGAGAGGGTGAGACAGACAGATCCCTAGCTAACTTTAGTATTGCTCTTAACATGGGTTTGGTCAATGACAGAATAATAACAAAAATCAGGCGCAAATCAAGGGGATCAAGGGTGGCAGACAGGGGCACAAGAGCCATGACATAATTACACATTTTATCCCTTACGGTGTCAGTGCTGAGGTCAGGACTGAGAATGCCGATGTCATACTCAGGACATGTTCATTGTAAGAAACGTGTGGGTAACGTCAACGGACAACGTTAATGACACCAGTGTTAATTCACTCCAGCCAAGTCAGACTGACCGAACGATTATCGAAAACAGCACTTTCTTCCTTGCTGTATTCGCCCTGCAGTTCGATATCTGGAAAGGAGATGCCTCCTTCTGCCATTAAGATTCTCCTCCTCTGTCGCTCCCACCCCTGCTCAGGGTAACCATCACTCAGCGACCTACCTCTTTATCCTTCCCATCCCTTAGCAGCTGTGGGGAAAAAGAAAGAAAGAAAGTGCTTGCCTTCCAGCAGATTAAACCACTGGTGTGATGAAACCACACACAAGGGCTACCAGAGAAGAAGAAGAAGGAAAGAACCCAGTAGCCTAGAGCAATGAGAGACGCATTAATTCAGAATGCCGAGATGAAAAATGAGCCGCACAGGGTGTCATTTATAACTGCTTATTCTGAGGCACTGACTAAATTATAATTTGTTAAATAAATCTGAGTGCATCTGGGAGCTTCTAGGTGACTCAATTTTTGACACTACCAACTTCTGTTAAAGTGGCAAAAAAGCTCTCTAATTCATCCTGAATTTTCCCTTAGCAAAGCTAGGGAACATTGAAAAATGGAAGGACTATTTCGGGTCATAGAAACCAACTTCGTACCTTAGGAAGCAAATGGTCCTGAGGACAGGAGGAGGAAAGAGGAACCAATCAAAGCTAGGACTACCAACACAGAAGACATCCAGGCCATCTACATAACCTGCAGTGCCTCTTATTGGATGGGCTGGCCTCACAGAGTACCCATGAAATGCTAGAGCTGTGACCCTGTGCTCAGTGATGGGGATCCATGAGGACCACTCCAAGTGAAGAGTGCTGGGTGGGACTGCCATCAGGATGACAGGAAAGATATTGGAGAATCTCTGTGAAGTCTGACAAGCTCTGCCAATCATAAGGTAAAGGGTGTGAAGATTAGCTCACTGGAAAGGAATTGCTTAGAGAAAAGAGCCCTGCGGTACTCTGATTGTACAAGGGAAAAAATTCAGCCATTATGCACTCAGTGGTCACTGGGGCCATGGCCAAGATCCTCGGCTATGACCTGAGCTGGTGTCAGACTTCAGTTTTGTTCCCAGGACATGGCTGTAGAGAGATGAAGGGTATAAGACTTATCGGTCCATGGAAGTCTCAGGCCAAATTTCAAAGGGAACCCTCAGAGGGCAGGCAGTGTTCAGCAGAGTGAGAATCCCTGTGTGGAGGCCATGGAAGGAAGGCGTAATATGAGCTGTTTGGAGGATGATTTCAGCACACACTGTCTGGGCATTTCACCATAATGGAAGGCAAGGACTGCTGGTAGACCTTGTGCTCATCGGAACCCTACGCAATTGCTTTTCCTGGGGGTGCTGAATGCTTCACTTCTCTTCAGCTGAAGATGTGACAGGTTAATCGTAAAGCATGTTGCTGATAGAAAATCACCTTGGGTTATCCACACAAGTGTGTTAAACCTTTATTGGTCACCTTCCCATGTTAGAATGACTGATGCTTGGCATGGTACAGACTTGCTGTATTTTGTGCTTTAAATATACACATACATGTATATGTTTATGTTATATATATGTTTATATGTATACATGTTTAATTGGGTAGTGTGTGTGTGTTCCCACACATACTCAAGTGTGCACACATGGGTATATGGGCATATGCACATGCCACCACACATGGAAGAGGTCACGGGACAGTTTCAGGATCCATTTCTGCTTTCTTTTGAGAACTTCGGAATCCAACTCAGACCTTTAGATTTGGCAGTGGGTGCCTTGAGTAAATAAGACGTCTTTCTCATCCTTGTTTTATTTTAACCAGAGTTTCCTCACTGTCAAACACTTTATGATGCTGTCTTACTTAGTCCACAAATAAATGTGGAATATAATTTTTTCTGAAGTCTCTTTGTTTTTAGTAGATTTGCCTTCTGCATAACATGTATGTGGAATCAACTGTGTGTGGGAAAACAGCATGTTCTAGGCTACAGTCTTGATTTTTTTAAAAAGGAAACAATGTCACGCAGATTTGGGGCCAAATCACAGGGACATGAAATGACCCTGGAATGATAGCTATGTTCCCACTCAGAAGCACAGTGGTAAGCCATCATTGAGAGCCAGTTCTGATCTAAGATAATAAATTAGAACAAACTGTATAAATAATTTATCTACTTGGCCCCAGAATAAGCTTTTTTTTATATAAGAAATGTATTCTGTAAGAATAAAAAAGAGATTATGCCAGAATCATTTGATGTTTCAGTTGTCACAGGAACACAATGGGTTCTATTTAAGCCCTAGTTATTAAAATTATATGAGCAGCATTCAAAGAAATATATTTTGATATCTGCTATTATATAACAAGATATTTGTTTTTCTTCTTGACAGAGGAAAAGCTCTGCCTTCACTGTGAGGCAGGTAGGTCAAGGAAGCAGAGCGAGTCCATCCTAACTTGCTTCTGCCTCATCTCAGGCCATTGGCTTCATCACTCTAACAGAGACGCTAAACAGAGAGTGCAGAGGGGGTGAGAGGCTCCTTAAACACAGGGACACTTTGTTGTAGTTATGAGGGATTCTAGTTTTGTGCCTGAGTTCAAGGATAGGACTCATTCACATAGCTTCTCTGTGACAGAATGCTTTTCATATATGTTTGATTTCTCAAGATCGATTCCTTTGTTTGAAAAATAGCACCTAGCCAAAGCCCCACAGAAAGGAGAAAATGAGAGAAGCCCAGGACCTGGCTTGCCTGCAGTGCTGTGATTGACCAAACCCTGGGGTCTGACAAAGACAAAACAGCCCCTAAGCCCCACTGATCAGGAAACACGGCTGACAAATGAGTCTACTGTCCTGTGAACTAGCATACTTTTAGAAAACTGCAAGATACCTACACAGGAATAGTATATTGGACAGATTTCCTTCATCCACTATGTACTTAAAGACAGGTTCTATGAGCATGAAGTGACACTCTGCTAGCTTGTCAGGGACCAGAATATAAAGAGGCATTCTACAGCAACATGGAGGGCACCCAGGAAAATGTTGGGGTCATTGAATATTTCATCAACCACGAGATATATTTGTGCAGCGAATAGTTAGCAAGAGCAAGGAGTGAAGAGCCTGAGGGCTTGGTGACCACGAGTAGACCTTACATAAGACTCAATTTCAGGTAAGAAAACAATTATATTAAAAAGTGGGAAAAGCAACGGGAATAGCAGTTCAGTGTTGGCTGATCACTGAGTTCCTCCCCAGCCTGTCTGGCTTTCTTATCGTTAAGAGTTTTCCCAGAGTCCCATCCCAAACAGCTGCTGGCTTTCAGCACTTTGTCTTGGTAACACCAGCCACAGTCATATTCAATACACCGGCTGCGAATCATTTATCCCAAGTGAGAGAGAGCAGCAGGAGTAAATCTCTGGCTATCACATCAGAACCGCTAGCATTTGGGTGCTGTGAGGGTCCTGGGATAAGCTCAGCAATCTTTCTGGGGGTCCTGACATTTGACATCAGAGGTCCTAGATGTTTATGGGATTAGGACCCTTCACGCTATTGACTTTGTCTTGCCCTGTTCTAAGGAATGCATTCCTGCTGGTGAGATTTGGACTCCTGGCACTTCATCTCCCTTTTTCTTTCATCCAGAGGCCATAGAACTCTGCCTGGGTTGCGGGGGAGGGGGCGGGAGGGTTGAAGGGAAACGTATATTCTAGTGTCAACGAACCTCTGTGCTGTCTCTGACCTTGATGATGGAGCCCTGTAGTCAAGTCAAAAAGCCTCCAGAACAGGGATGGAGAACACCCACTAGAGAGACCAGTAGAGGGCAGTGTCTTCAATGCTGTCACTGAATCTTGGCCAATGGGGATTCAGGGTATGTTTCCAAGATTTTGTGTTTGCTTTGTGTTAGTAGCCTGCTAACTCTAGGCTCTGTCTCACAAGGTAGCAGAGCAGTCAGCTGCTTTCAGTGTTGAGAAACAAGTTAGAATAGGGACGGTTAGGGAGGTGATCATGTTTGAAGCCAGTTGCTATCGCGTTTAAACATAAACCAGGAGGCCGAGTTGGAGAACCGAAGTAGCCACTAGCTCCAGGCCACTGCTTAGCTGATAGCTCTATCTTGTTCTTCTCTTAAGTGAGGTGAACACTGATGCAGGGAGGGAACGCTCACATCGTCAAAGTCTCCAGAAAGTTCTGAAGAGCCGAGGGGATTATCTGAAGCTCCCCAAGCTTGACTATTCAGGAAGGAAAAGGGAACATTCTCTTAATGGTGTCCGTCTAACTTGATGTAAAATATTACTTAACAACGCAAGGACATCGATGCATACTTCTGCTTCCTACAGGCTTTCATTATGGTAGTTTTACCAAAAAAAAAAAAAGGAGTTTATTAATAAAACAGGAAGGGAGAAGGTTAAAGATAACCCCCCAAAATTTGGCAATAATACAGAAGCATTAAGGATTCTACAATTTGACAATTTACACGTTAATGATAGAGATTTATTTCCGATCAGAAGGGGCCACGGGCAAATCCTACCGCATAATTGCTCTTTTTCCCAGGTGGCCCCAGTGCCAATGCCCAGGGTTTACAAGTGGACCCCGGGGTCAGCTGAGGTGGTGTGGAGTGTCCTTTTCTTTTTTGTTTTTTCTTCTGTTTTATTTCTCACTGAAATGAAAAGCAAAGGAAACTTTGAGTCCAATTTCAGTACATGTTTACATTCTCTCTCTCTCTCTCTCTCTCTCTCTCTCTCTCTCTCTCTCTTTTCTTCTTTTGAGATAGGGTTTTTCTATTCAGGCCTGACTCTCCTGAACTATCTAGCCTTGAACTCACAAAGATTCTCCTGCATCTATTCCCAAAATGCTGGCATTAAAGGCATGTGTCATTATTCCCAGCTCTCATCATGATTTCTCCTTAAGATGTATTTGCAGTGAACCGGTTTGAAATGCATCTTAAAGAAGAAACAAAAGAAAAACATAGGAAAATACATTTTGTCTGAACACTGGCCAATGACAAATCATTCAAATTGATTCTTTCTGACAAGCCACTCCCACAATCGTTCCAGCTCCTTAAAGATTTGGGGTGGGGGTGGGGGTGGTGGAGAGGCTTTTTCTTCCATTCCAAGAGGCTTGTCTTCATTTTACTTGATTCTACAAAACACAGCAGTTGTTCCCCATTTAAATATTTGGCTCCACTAGAAACTATTTTATGAATCTTTATCCTTCCTTCTCTAAAAATCGTAAGTGATCCTTTACCCAAGACTGTGTAATAAACCTCATGGTCATCAAAACCAACTTCTGCATTCCGTAAATGGCTGCCTTGTTTAGCAGATTAATAGTGCGCTTCCTAGGATTCTTGGGTGATTTTTGTTCATAATTTCAGTCATGGGGTGACACTGGTCATGGTTGTCAAGGATTTTGATTATCTTTTCCTGGAAGCATGGCACGGAGCACCCTGGCGTTCATAAGAACATCACAACTTCAGCTCTGAGCTAACAGTCCAGGAGACTTAGCTCTCATGAAGGGGCAGAGTGGGAGTTTATATCCCAGAGTCTGCTGCAGAGCAGATCTGTCTCCTTGTGTCTCCCTGTGTCTCCCTGTCTCCCTGTGTCTCCCTGTCTCTCACTGTGTCTCCCTGTCTCTCACTGTGTCTCCCTGTGTCTCCCTGTGTCTCCCTGTGTCTCCCTGTCTCTCACTGTGTCTCCCTGTGTCTCCCTGGGGACTGAAGCTCATCAGCATGGATTTGCTCCCTACAAGGCTGGAACTTGTAAGAGCATGATCAAGCAGAAGGGGTCTCTGGAAGAGGCTTCTTGTTTCTAACTGCAGATTCTCCATGTTTCTCTCTCTCTCTCTCTCTCTCTCTCTCTCTCTCTCTCTCTCTCTCCTCTCTGTAGTCTCCTTTCTTTTCATGTTTATTTACTTTGAGTTTGAGCTTGTCTCAAGCTCGTGGGATATAGCATTCCACCTGCCTCAGTGTCCACATCCAGCTCGGAGGTTCCTTCATGCAGGCTGGAAATCCACTAGAGGCTCATTCCCTCTCAAAGGTCCCCCGCTATCACCATCACAATGTGGGACAGGCCCTTGCAACCTGGATCTGGAGAATACAGAACTCAGCCCATTCATCACACTGTTATTCATAAAATAAGATACATAAATAATTTTAGAATTATGTATTGATGAGACCATAAAGGTGTCATAAACACCAACATCGGGGTTTTTATTTCCACGAATATGCTCTAAAACTATATATTTTTTGTTTTGTGTATCAGAAAAGGCATAAACATTAAGAATTTTTACTTATTTTAATATGTTTTTATGTAAGATTGGACTGGTGGGGCTCTCTTAATGACTAATGCAGATTAATGACAATGAAAATAAGACCGAGTCAAATACTGGGGATCATCTTCTATACTGATATCTGACCCATGAATCAGGAATTAGCAGACAGTGAATAGCAAGTGTCTGATGTGTTCCACATTTAAGGAGAGAGACCTGATGTAGAAGACACAGTATTTCTTAGGAGATCTTTGCATGGGTGGTAGGTTGTGTACGCTTCAGATCCAGTAAAGTTGGTATTGTGTGACACAGACGGATTGTGGAGTACACTGTGGATGTAAGCAGAGGGTGCTGACCTCTGAGAGGGTGCTGATCTTCTATAATCAGAGCTCTGCATCTGGGGAGAGAAGCACAACCCGGGAATGTAACAGACCTGAGTGGGAAACTTTCAGAGGTACAGGGCGAAGGGGCAGCACCAGTGCTGATACTGAGAAGGGCTAGCAGAGTCCCTCTCAGGGACTCACAGAGACAGAGACTTAGTTCAACAATGTCTCTGCTTATCTGTATAATTGTGGACATGATATTCCAGTTCAGTCAGGGAGGGATGAAGCAGTCAACGACCGTCTCCCATCCATGAGATGGATGGACAGACACGTGACGTCCAATACAGTAGATAGATGATAGACACGTAGAAGAGATGCATGTCCTGGCTACTTTTGTGTCAACTTGACACAAGCTAGAGTTATCTGAAAGGAAGAAGCTGCAATTGAGAAAAATGACTACATCAGATCCAGCTGTAAACATTTTCTTAATTAGTGATTGAGAGGGGAGCTCATGGTAGATGGTGCCATCCCCAGGCTGGTGGTCCTGGGTTCTATAAGAAAGCAGGCTGAGCAAGCCAGTAGGCAGCTCATGACCCTCCATGGCTCTGTATCAGCTCCTGCCTCCAGGTTCCTGCCCTGTTTGAGTTTCTGTCCTGATTTCCTTCAGTGATGAACAGGGGCATGGAAGTGTAAGCCATATAAACCCTTTCCTCCCCAAGTTTCTTTAGTCACGGTGTTTCATCACAGCCATAATAACTCTTAATAAGACAGTGCATGCCAGAGAGAATATAGAAATATTGTAGATAATAGACAGATAGATACAACAGGGACAGACAAATGGTAGATGAAAGAGAGTAAAATATAGAACTATCATGGTCGTAAGAATATTAGTTGGATTTCTTGCTCCCCATTCTTTTTTTTAAGCTTTTTTAAAATTCTCTCATCCATTACTTCCTTACCCCAGTTTCCCCTCTCTCCACTCCTCTCACCCATATCAACTCCCATGCCCCCCCCACTCTAAAAGAGCAAGCCTCCCAGAGATATCCACTGAAGAGTGACCCTAGCAAAGCCTCCTAGTAATGGAGAATGCAGAATCCAAAATGGCCATCTTCTATAATTGGCTGCTAACAGTGGGACTCGGGCATCAACCCAGCCATAAAACCTTCTACTTACAACCTTCTTCCTTCAAGCTGGGCTAGGGCAATGGTGGGGCAGAACTTGTGTGGTAGTGGCCAACCCATGACTGGTCCAACTTATGACCCATTCCATGAGGGACTCACACTCACACTGCCTGGGTAGCCAGATGTAGAGACAGGATAGCCCAGAGACCCAGGATAGAAACAAACGCAACTGGCAGAAAAGGTCAATGAGATGATCGCTAATGATATTCTGCTGTGCTCCAAGATGGATACCTTGCCCAGTTGTCATCAGAGTGGTGTCATTCAGCAACTGCTGGGAGCAGATACAACCAAACACTAGGCGGAGCCACAGGAACCCAACAGAGTGAGGAGGAGGGAGGGTTGAAGGAGCTAGAGGGGTAGAGAACACTGGTGCAGAATCAACTAAGCATGGCTTTAGGAGCTCACAGAAACGGACGTGATAAACGTGGACCATGTATGGGTCTGAGCTAGGTCCTCTGAATATATGTTACGGTTGTTTAGCTTGGTGAACTAGTGGGACTTCTAACCATGAGATCGAAGCTGTCCATGACTCATTGTCTGCACTTGGAACCCTTTTCCTCTGTGGGGTTGCCACATCCCCACATGATAGGAGGGTCTTACTGTATCCAGATTCATTTTTATTCTTACCTTTTAATTTTGGGAGGTGGAGATAATAAACAGTGCTTAGTAAAGAAAGGTTTGAGAGATAACTACAGACAAAATGGCGCAATGGCGCCAAGTAACTACTTACCTGGCAATTGCATAGGGGACAAACACCCCAATTGGAGTTATATTGCCAAATCTCGAATGTCCATTGTATGAGCCTTCTGACCAATGGTATGATGTGAAGCAGGCTGGTAGCGCCATGCGCTCTGAATAAGGCTTCCTCTTCAGTTGAAAGTTTAGGTTACTACCAAAAAAACCCCCCAAACAAACAAACAAACAAACAAACAGAAAGAAAGGATGAAGGCAGAGTGGGAGGAAACATAGACTCCTTCTGCAGGCCTTGGACAAGGAGTTAATCTTCGCATGAAGAATGAGAGGATTTCCTGTGTCCTACTATAAGGGCCAGGAGGCAGCCGGCTTTCCAGTCTATTAATCCACACTGGGCTTTGGGAGGACAAACACCTTATCCAATGGTGGCAGACATCTCCATATGCCCCAGAGAGACCGGCAACATCCAGAAGTCGTAGATGCTGGGCAGATGGAGAGCAGTATGCAGTTTCTCTCAGTTGCCCAGAGAAATTACAGAATGTCCTGTGTGTGCAAATGAAACACATGTAGGGGTTCTAAGGGTGGTAGCAAGCTGCTACTTGGTCCCTAGTCCCATCTCCATAGCAACCACTGCAGTTGAGTCTCAATTGACCACAAAGATCAGTCAGTAAACACTGATAGGCTCGCACCAGCCCTGCACTGCAGAGTGATGGGTCCGTCCTCCAGCTAGGGTAGAGCACCAAGAGGCTCCTTGTCTCTCTTTCTTAGGACTAGGAAATTCACTGGTAGGTATCCCATGTGACCACTGGACATCTGCAAGTGTCAGAAGGAAGCTATGTGACGCAACACTGACCTTAGCAGGCTGCCTCACTGGCAAATCCCAGATGGACGCACTATGCCTTACCGTCCTAATGTCAGCACACCTGATCCTTAGCAACAGTGTTTCTGGGTCAATCATGGCGATTAGCACCGGGCCTCTTCCCCAGTGAGGAGCCCAGGAGGCTCCTCCTGCCTTGGGGACAGCAGCATTGTAGACACCTGTGCAAGCTTTGACGGGTTGCTAACACACATCCCCTCTGCAATGTACGACAGAGATGAAGCACATCAGACTAGGGGAAGTGCCTGCTATTAGCTAGAAAATCCCCACATGTTCCGTCTGCCTCCTTCTCGTGGAAATGACCAATCTTGTTTATCCTAATATTCTGCTTTAGAAACAGCTTCACACTGTACCTGCTTTTCTAGAGGAAATTGTGTAAAGTCAGCCAATGCATGGAAGGGGTTTAATGAGCCACTGATTTGTACCGGAGAAGACTGTGGGGAGCTGAGGCGGAAATGCCTTAGTGATGAACTGATGGGCTAACCGGGTGGAATCCTTATATCTGTCTTCACACCCAAGGCAAGCCTGAGTGCCAGCCTTCAATCCTTCCTTTGTTCCTCTGCCACCCATCTAGTGGGAAGGTGGGATATTTCTGTTTGTTTGTCTTTTTTCTTTCTTTTCTTTCAGTAATGGTCATTAGGGAGGGAAAAAGCTCTGATACAAGGCAGAGTTTAAGGCGGTTTGAGACAATTGGCTGGATTATAGCTATGGTAAGAGTGTGTATTTAACATGTACACAGCCACTGGATCAATAGTTTCAGCCTGCACATTGACACACACACACACACACACACACACACACACAAACACACACACACCACACATACACACACACACATACACACACACATGCGCACACACACACTCACACACACTCACACACACACACACACGTACAGTTTTGGATTACTTTCTTTTGTATTCACAGTGTTCAAGAATAAAATACTAACATTCTTTCTAGGCAATGATTTACGCCGTCATCATGCTATGTCCTGTGACAGTGACGTCCAGGAGAGAAAACTGGAAAGTCTGTGCTCCTTTTTCCTCATTCAAGAATAAGTTTAGGATTTGACATTGGTGATCTGGGTTTCAGGGACCTCACCTTCTCCACAGAAAGGTCTCAGGTTTTGTTGCCCCGCCTCCTCGATACAAACCCTCGTTCCCCAGAGGCTGCTTCTCTATCACCCATCACAGTAGCATTCAGGCAGAAAGGAGAGTTTGGGAAATTATTCTTCTCTATAAACCTCTTTCTCACCCTCTTATAGAATGTTGGAACAAGCACAGAATAGAACCCTATGAATGTTATTTATAAAAGAAACTAAAGTCACAATTTAATACTCGCAAAACCTCTACATTCCGTGATTGCTCATGACGTTATACGGGCCACTCCCAGATTATCTCAGAAGATGGTGTGGACCCTGAGTGGAGAATGGGCAGGTAAGCTGCGGCTCACTCTGTTTATTTAGCTGTTGCCATGGCCGCCAGTGCTCTCACTCTTTTTCCTTGCAATGTATCAGTTGGCCTTGGCGCTCCATTCTCACGAGGCTTGGTCTGCAGAGTTCTGTAATCGCGTTTCTGCAGACACTAAGTAATTCTCTACTTACCCCCCTCCCTCTGGGACCGCTGAGGGTGTAAGCATCTGCTACTCAAGCTATTTCCTTGCTTTAAGCTGAGATGTAAGGTGTTGGGGGGGGGTCAAATCCCCCTAGGTTGTTGACTCCTGGATTATCCAATTCCGTGTCTTTGGACACAGAGCGGTAAGATAAGATGTGCGGTGTTGCACGAAGCCTAGGACTAACTATTTGGATTTACCTGGGAAAGCGAGGGCAATTACAGATAAGCAGAATTAGTCACAGCATAAGCCGTTGTGGGGAGAACGCGGAGGGGGGCTTTATCCAAGGGTAACTGCGGAGCTCCGGGGAGAGGCACTATGGCCAGCAGTGGCCAGGCAGCTGAGGATTTAGGCAATGGAGAGACGCTTATATTATAGTGCTCCGGGTTTGAAAGACCAATAATTTAAAAAAAAAAACCCTCTCTAAAGCTAGGACCCAAAAGAGTCGAATCTCCCAAACATTCATTTGTACTCTGAACCAAGTGATGGGAAGAGAAGCATCCCACTCACCAGTGGGCGCTTACTGTTTCCCACACAGTGATTCTGGCTCACAACAACGAATCAGTTCTAATCCCCTCAAAAAAGGGAGGTACAAGAGCCTAAGGACCCCATGTGCCGGTCAGGGAAAGAAGGCTCTCATGACTGGTGTATTCCTCTTGCGGGAGTCGGCCACTCTGTCCTCCCTGTGTGTTTCAGGGTTGAGCGGCTCAGTGTAAATGCAGAGTAGGGGCCCTGCTAAGTCACCTTTCTCTCAGTGTAGTCAAACGCACTTAGCCTCTGGATTGTGTCTTAATTCTCTCGGCCCCGGATTATAGATTTCGGGGAAGTCTGTCCGCCATCAGTTCATCAGGGCGAACACTTTAAAGAGAATAGAATCACAGGCATCATGCGGAGGTTTGGTGGGGGGAGGGGGCTCTCAGAAAGTGGACTACTGAAAGTCTGGAAACGAACTCTCACTGGAAGGAGATGGAGGTGGGGGATCTTCCTCTGGGAATTTTGAGTGCTTGTTGGTGACTTTGAGGGTCTTTCCATAAAGGATAATTTGAGACAGGAATGAGCTCCCTACCCTACATGAGACCATATTATCATATGAGATGGGGCTCTAGATGTAGTTAAAGAGAAAAGGACAGATCCAGGTTAGCTTCTGTGACCTGCAAAGGAAGGCAGCTTAGGGGTTCAGGTGGATATGCCATAGCAAGGACCTGTCCAAGCCTAGTAAGTGAAGCACACAGCAGGTGTCCAAGTGGCTGGGCTCTTTCCTTCTGGGTTTTTGGTCCTATGTTCGTCCTAACTTTTCTTTTTCCTGTCCTCCTTCCTCTCTTGAGCTGTGGCTATTTATTCTTTGGTAGTATAAATAAGGAATATAGCGTTTGTTTTGGGTTTTGCAATCATACCTTACAGGTTCCCTTGGCTCTCAGGGGAGACCTTGAACTTGGACTTTGAGCAATGTTGTACTGTGTGTAATGTGGGGTCTGGTGACTCAAACTGATTGCATTTTTCCATGTGAGATAAACAATAAACATTGCTTGCAAGGCTGGAATAGGATGTTAGAGCTAGTGTTTATGTGTGTGTGTGTGTGTGTGTGTGTGTGTGAGTGTGTGTGTATGTGTGTGTGAGTGTGTGTGTATGTGTGTGTGAGTGTGTATGTGTGTGTGAGTATGTGTGTATGTGAGTGTGTGTGTACGTGTGTGAGTGTGTATGTGTGTGTATGTGTGTGTGTGTGAGTATGTGTGTATGTGAGTGTGTGTGTGTACATGTGTGTGAGTGTGTGTGGTTAACAAGAGCTTGCATAATGATGGTTAATCTGCAGGGTATACTTGGGTGGATTTAAAATACCTTAAAAGACTGAAGCACAAGACTAGGAGTGTCGGCTCTGGTGTTTTCAGAAGATTAACAAAGTGGGAAAGATCCACCTTGAAGATGGGGGTTCAAAAAATGTGGATGAAGGTGATGAACCCCATGTTCTCTGCTCCTGGTTGTGTTTTTCTGCCACAGATGGGCTGACCTCTTCCAACAGTGTGAATAGAATGATCCTTCTGGCTTTAAGTGGTTCATATTGGGTATTTTAGACACAGAGACAAGCTAATAGTACCTAGCACCCAGATACTGGGTTAACCAAAGCATCGTGAAAGTTAATATGATTACGGTCGTCTGCCTTCTTCTTCCACAGATTAAGTTTATATCATTTAGTTTTATTAAAAATAATTCACCTGACTAAAATGAACACCTTTTTTTCCTAAGGAAAATATGTTTATTTCCTTCTGGTGAAAATAAATTCTGCTCCCTGCTAAAATTCATTTCCAGTCTTCCACTGTTATTAAAACCCGTTGTCTATCTTTGTTTATACTTAGAATGTTGACTTTGGTATTTAATATATCTGCTAAAGGTCTGAACGATGCAGTATTTCTTTTCTTCAGTGCAATGAAAAAATATCTTCTCAGTCTGTCCCATTGAGATGCTGTGAGCATGCTGACAGCCATTCCTCTCAGGGGTCATTTCTGCAGCACATTCAGAGGGAAGCCCGGGAGGAAACCAAGACACCACAATCACATCAGAGCCATAGAGCTGCCCATGAGACTACGGGCTTCTTGATCACGTGGTTTTTAATCATGCCCGTGTGTCCACATCACAGTTCCTTCCTGGAAGCAAAATACATACTTAATGTGTACACTTGCAGGTGTCTGTAATTTTTATTTTACACAGCAAACAGAACTTGTAGTCCCGACCATCTGTTATTAACCTGCTCACACTGGTTCTGGTGATGCAGTCCTGTTATCTTGGCTACTTGGGACGCTGAGGCAGCAAGACTGAAGGCTCAAGTCCTGTCTGGCTATAGACATAGTTCAAGGGCAGCCTAGTCCTTTAGACAAGGGACAATAAATTACAACATTAAAAGGGCAGGCAATAGTACCCAGTGGTAGTGATGTTGCATGCAATAAACTAAAGAAAAATATACTGTTACTTCTGTAAAATTAACCCACCAAAACACACCAAGGAAAAGGAGACCTGACTCCTGCAGCTACAGTGAGTCCACAGGCTAGAGGCCAAATCTATTAATGATGATTAATATTTACTTTTTAATTCATGTGTGAAAGATTTCTTCCAGTGAAACCACATATGTCCCATCCAGGACCCTCTCATAGCCGTGTGGCCCTTCCTTCTGCTTCTGGAAGAAGTTAAATGTGTGTGTGTGTGTGTGTGTGTGTGTGTGTGTGTGTGTGTATGTCTGTGTGCATGTTGTGTATGTGTGTATGTGTGTATATGTCTGTGTGTATGTGTGTTTGTGGGTGTATGTATGTTTATGTGTGTTTGTGTATGTATTTGTGTGTGTATGTGTTTATGTGTGTTTGTGTGTCTCTGTCTGTGTTTATGCATGTTTGTATTTCTATATATATGTTCTGTGTATGTATATGAGTGTGTGTATGCATATATTTGTGTATGTGTATGTCTGTGTGTATATGCATATATCTGTGTATTTGTGTGTGTTTGCATATGTATGTGTCTGCATCTATATGTGTGTGTGTGTTGTATATTGTGTGTTTGTGTGTGTATTTTAATATGTGTATATGTGTGCTTGTGTGTGTTGTATATGTGTGTGTGTTTTTGTATGTTTATGTGTGTATGTGTATATGTGTGTATGTATGTCTGTGTGTATGTTGTGTATGTGTGTGAGTTTGTGTGTGTGTATATGTGTCTGTGTATATGTATATGTGTTTCTGTGTTTGGATTTTTATATGTGTGTGTGTATGTATGTGTGTGTTGAGTATATGTGTGTATATTATATATATATGTGTGTGTGTGTGTGCGTGTGTGTGTATTTGTGTGTGTATGTGTCTGTATAAGTATGTGAGTATTTCTGTGTGTATGTTGTATATGTGTGTGTGAATGTGTTCATATATGTGTTTGTGTGTGCCTGTGTGTATATATGTGTATGTCTGTGTGTGTGTCTGTGTATGTGTGTATGTGTATATGTATGTGTGTTCAATGTGTATGTGTCTATGTGTCTGTGTGTGTATGTGTATATGTATATATGTGTGTCTGTGTACCTATGTATATGTCTATGTGTATGCGTGTATCTGTGTGTATGTGTATGTTTGTGTTTGTGTGTATATGTGTGTATTTGTCTTTGTATATGCTTGTGTGTATGTGTTTGCGTGTATGTTTGTGTATGCATGTGTATGTGTGTATATGTGTGTATGTGTGTGGGTAGTATAGATGTGACGGTGGACATATCAGTGTGATTATATGTGGTGGCCAGAGGATAACATCAGGATTTTCTTCTTTATCACTCTTTTTGTTTTTGAGAACAGGGTCTTTCAATGAATCTGGACTCTGTTTATTGGTTAGATGGACTGATGGTTGAACACATAGAATCAGCATCTCTCTATCTCCAAGCACTTGGATTACCATCTCATGCCACTGTTATAAGGTTTGCTCTGGGATCAAAAGTTGGGTCCTCACACTCAGGTAGCAGGTATTTGGCCTATGTGGACATCTCCCAGTGTTATGCATACTGTGGTAACAGATACTCAGGTAGCAGGTATTTGGCCTATGTGGACATCTCCCAGTGTCATGCATACTGTGGTAACGGAGCACCCTGTGTGGCATCTCCATCTTTCCTCATGAGATACTTCTTCCATGTCTCAGATTCTGTCACCACTGAGTTTATGTGAGAATCAAATAATATTTTATTCATTGATGATGGCATTCAATGAGAAATATGGCATAAATATGACTTCTTTTACAAAAGAAGATTTTCCTGGTGACAAAACCAGGGTGTGCTGACACTTACGTGGAGGCCACAAAGGAACAGAGTCTTTTTGAAGTCAGATAACAAGCAGTCAGAGTTTTGATTGGCTTGGGCAAGGAGGCATGTCATGCATAAGTACTTACCATCCCACATGTACTAGACCCTTTTCCTTTGAATCAAATGATAGAAGACACTGTGCGGAGACTTCTGAGGTTGAAATAGAAATGTATGCTAATTCCCTACATGCTTGAAATGACAACAGCTTGCTTTGGAGGCTGCCCTAGTTCTTCCTGAAGTTTTCATGTCAGCCATTTTGTTATGATGTAAGCCCTAGTCCTTGTTCTTTAAGCAAAGTGGCTTGGGTGATTCCTAAGCAGTGAGATGGAGCTAAAGTATGGCCCAGCAAATAGAGAACCAATGGACTAGGCTTACAACCTCGGGACTGTCATACCTCGTATTTCACCCTGAATTCTAGGAGCACTGGTGGGAACACGGACTTTTGAATGCATGGACCTGGGCTAGTGTTTTCATGTAGGCTGTCACATTTAGTTATTAAAAGCATCAAAGCAAACAGGTGGCAGAGACCTTCAGTGTGTTTGACATTCTTGTGTTTGCCTAGTAAAATATGCGTCTCTCTTAGACATTTTATGAAGTGCAGGAAACGCAAAGGTCAGCATGACCTTTCCACTGAATTTCAGCTAATCCATCATCTACAATTAAACATACTGTGTTAATCAGTTCTTTGTTACTGTAACAAAGTACTTGAGACTCTTACGGCAGGAAGCTCAGAGCCTTAGAGAGTCTACAGTACACAGCTGATTGGCCTTATTGTTTTTAAGCCTGGATAAAGGTACATGGCAGAAGAGAATACCACAAAACATCAGAGGAGGCCTCTGGAAGTGGCTTCAGAGGGACACTAACAGCAAGTAGATCTTGAGGTGAATCTAGGGGAATGAGATAGTTAGAAGAAAAAAGTTGTACCCACAGTGAGCGGTCTTAGAAGATGTGTAACTGGAACAAAAGATCTGAACCTGTAGTTTTATCAGGTTGAATGGTCAGTAGAAAGAGAAATAAGCACAGTTTCTGGTATTGAGGAAATGAGATGTCCTATAGATAGTCCTGGACCTACAGTTACACAGATTCAAAAGACAAGGATATCTTTGTGTTCTGATATCATTTCTGTGGCTGTGATAAAATACCCTGAGTCCTAGAAATTTCTGAAAGATTTATTTTAGTCACAATTCTAGGCTACAATCCAATAAATTGGGAAGCTAAGACGGTGAGAATGTAAACTATCTAGTACCATCACAGCCCAAGTCAAGAGTAGATAGAAATAAATGCATATATGCTCATTTGCTTGCTTGTTTGTGTTCATCTAGTCTCTCCATTTTTATATCAGCAGAATCCTCTGCCTAGGGAATGGTGCTACCCACAGTGGACAGGGACTTCCCATATCGATTAACTTAAAAAAAAAACCAAAAAGATAAGTCCATAGGCCAATGCAGTATAGACAATCCTTCCTTGAGTGAGACCTTTGGTGATATTAGAGTGTATGAAATCAACACAGCTAATGTTTAGTTTCTTTATGTGGAAAAACAAAATACCGAATGTAAAAGTACAGAGATACACTGGGGAAATGAAACAGAATTGATAGAATAAGTCAGAATTTCTGTAAATTAAAAGGAAATTGGGTAGAAGAGGTTGACCTAATGGGATGATACCTTTCTTCCTATTCTCAGGGCCATGCAAACTCAGAGCTCTGTTTCCAGGATCATGTTTGAACAGGTTTTAGAAATGGACACAGATTTCTCACAGATTATGTTTCTTTCCCAATTTTTATTTGAATAAATAATCAAATGCTTATTAATTTTGTAAATGATCAGGGATTTAGTTGTTCAATGACACTAGACACAAACTATTCATAGAACCAAAAGGTAAACACAGCACAACTATCCATCAACAGGTGGATACTTAAACAGGTGAAACAAAATGCTGTGTACACATACAATGACCTGTTTTCCAAACTACATATATAAGAATAAAAAAAAGACCCCCAAATCAGTCCAAGTAACTTTCTAATCCTTGATGAAGCACAGCTTCTCTCAACAGCAGGGGACACTGCTTCCTTCCCATTGGACGATCTCAGATCCCGCCTAGGCCGCTGATTGTGTGTACAGAAACGACCACAGTCTATGCTGTGGACAAACTCCTGGAATTCTGCAGTGGTGCTGAGATTGAATGTTGATAGGAGACAGAAGACGTTAGAAGATAAAGGACGATGGAAAAAAAGACACAGAAACAGATTTCAGTCCTGCCACAGTCTAGGAAACTCTTGCTAATCGTCTCCTCGCCTCCCTGGTCAGACCCAGAGAAAGTAAAAATTCCTGTTTATTTGTTTGCATAGGAAGTGAGGGACACTCTTGTTCAGACGCTCGAAATTCAGTGACCAAATTGCATGATAATGTCATTTCGCTTAATTTTTCAAAACTAATTTAAAAGGTGGTGAACACCAACCAAGAGGTTTTCACGGATATTGTAAACATTAGCACTTCATTGCCACTTATGGGAAAGAAGGGTGCATCGGATAATTCACCAGACAGTGGGAAGCTTCTGATTTCTTCCTTCACTAAGGCTATATATGTCTGTATGTGTCAGTACATGGGTCCCCGTGCCATGGAGAAGCTGAAGGGCTCTGAAGAAGAGCAATATTTATTTACACACAGGCTTCATGATCTCAGCCCTTACCTTCCTGGCTATGTTAACCTCACAAGAGAAAGCGCAGAGATCACATGCAAGTATGTAAAGATCGAGAGATTCTGCAAGCACCCGGCGTGCTACAGCCAGTGGAAACACAGCTTTGATTCTCAGGACCCATGCCCTGTTCTATTTACGCGAGGTTGATGGCTCTGAAGGGATCATGAGACTGAAATATCTATGCAAAATATTTTTCAATTGACCCTATAGGGTTCAGAAGTCTCCATTCAGGACACAGATTCTCCTGCAGCTGCATTTACGGCTTGGGTACAGTCTCCATATTATCAATAGAACATTGCTTTGGATTTAGAGAATTGTCAAAAGTCTGTTTCATTTCATTATTTTTACCTATTTTGTGAAGCTTAGTAAATAAATTAAATAAACTATAACTGAATCCAGCATTTCAGCAACGTCAGCAAAGGCTCACATCTTGAAGGGTTACTCCCCAATGCAATATTCAGAGAGGGATTTGGGGAGGTTGGTCAATAATGCAGCTCCCATCCAATTAATACATGAATTTGTTGGTCGATGTGTTGACATTATAGGGACAAGATCAGCCCAAATGGAGGAAGTGGGTCACGGGCTTGCACCCTTCAAGAATGTGCTCTGGTCCTTCTTACTGTCTCTCTGCTCCCTGGACATAAAGCAAGTTCCTGATGTCATACCTTTCTACCTTGAGGTCTCTACCTGTCTCAGGCAGAAAAACAGTGCACCCAGTTGAGCAGGGATCCAGCCCTCTGAAACTGTAAAGCAGTTTAGATTATTCACCATTAAGGTGATATTCAGTGATAAAATGTGAGTGTAATTCATGTTCTCTAACATGATAATGTAGTCCAGAAAAGACAGAGAGGGCAAGCACTTAATGGGTAACATGCTAGTAGTACAGACATGAGGACCTGAATTCCATCCTCTAAAATTACACACACACACACACACACACACACACACACACACACACACCACATTCCCACTTTTGTCTCTTCTCCATCTCTCTGTCTTTGTTTCTCTGTCTTTCTGTCTTACTCTCTGACTCTCTCTCTCTTACTGCCTCTGTCTTTCTCTCACTTTCTCTCTTAAAACACACACATACCAACCATATTCTCACTTTCTCTCTTACACACACATACCAACCATATTCTCACTTTTCTATCCTCTCTGTCTTTCTGCCTGTCTCTCTCCATCTCCCTATCCCTCTTTCTTTGTCTCTCTCTCTCTCTCTCTCTCTCTCTCACACACACACACACACACACACACACACACACACACACACACACAGAGCTTCCCTCCCACCACACAGTGGTTTTAAAAACAGTAAGATTATGGTTAGGAGAATGAAATAAGTCACTGTTTCTAAACTCACGATTGAGAAAATGATATCCTAGATGAGGGAAGGGGAGGAGGGGAGGGTACTTGTGCATTCTTGAATCTTGTGGTCTGTCATCCGGGCACACAGGGATGAAAGCCTGGCAGAGTATGACTTTTACGCTCTCTAGGTTATCAACAAATTATTTGTACAGACATTAACTTTTTCTAAAGTTATAAAAAGTCTGGTCTTGCCAATACCTTTGTCTCCTAATTGTGAATTTGGTAGGCAAGTCTAATAGTTGCTAATCTTTTCTATTTTGTAATTTATAAGAAAATTTAAATAAAAGAAATGTTTTGTCTTTATTGAAGTATTTTAGCTAGTGGTGGAGTCATTAAGTTAGATATGTGACATAATAAAGGTGGATAAATACATACATATATATATGTGTGTGTGTGTGTGTGTGTGTGTGTGTGTGTGTGTGTGTGTGTGTGAATCATGTGAGTGCAGAGCACACAGAGGCCAGAAGAGGGTGTCAGGGTGTCAGATGTCCTGAAACCAGAGTTACAAGCTGTAGAGATCTATCACATATGGGTGCTGGGAAGCAAACCACAGTCCTCGGAATAGCAGTCCATATTCTCACTATCGAGACATTTCTCTGGTGCCAAGATTAGCTTTTAGAAGCCCCAGGACACCTGAAGCAAAATTCTATAGGTAAGATTTTGGGAAATATATTACCCTTCAATTTTGATTTTTTTCCTTTGTTTCTGTGAGTCTTTTGAGCACAGGAAGATTATTTTCCCCATTGTAACATCATGATTTTAAACAATTAAGTAGTTTTAATGCAATGTTTCAGAAAGAGCCAGGAATATGTCAGAATACAGTTGAACGCTTTGTAACAAAGTCTGCAGTTTTAAATTCGTGGGGGTTTTACAAACAAATAGTGCTTGCTGGTGCTAAAAATAAATAGCCATCCTTAATAAATAAAACATCTATATGTTAGTTATCTAATAATAGCTCTATGAATAAGTGGTAGGTTTACTAGGGCATTAAAAGGCATGAGTAAGATCTGGACTCTTGGGGCTGGGGAGATGGCTCAGTAGGTTAAGATCTTGCCTTGCAAGTATGAGGAGGGCCTGAGTTTGGACCCCAGAGTCCCTGTAAATGCAGAGGCAACAGTGCACACCTGTTCTTGGGTGAGGAGGGAGACAGAGACACAATCCCCAGAAGCTCCTGGGCCAGCATACAGCTGCA
The DNA here is from genome assembly GCF_021556685.1 of Rattus norvegicus. Classification (NCBI taxonomy): domain Eukaryota; kingdom Metazoa; phylum Chordata; class Mammalia; order Rodentia; family Muridae; genus Rattus; species Rattus norvegicus. Next base: position 82,135,983 of record NC_141549.1, on the reverse strand, counting down.
AACAATGAGAGACCGTCCCTCAAACAGGTGGAAGATAAGAAGTGACACCCAAGGTTGTCCTGTCCATGGTCCCCAGGACACATACCTGTCCACGTTCACACACATACATGCCTTTTGAAACGATTTGGGATATGAAACATGGCAGATTAAGATAAATCAAAATCAGTCTCAATCAGCAAAAATTGGCATGGTTTGATCTTGAACACCACAGAACACCTGTATTTTCGTGACTCGCAGCGTCACAGATCAATTCACTGTACTCTGACAGCGTTCTCCTCCCCAGACAGGCTGTGGTCACAGATCTCTGTGCTCTCAATGCCTCCTTGGACTTGCTCTCCCTTTATGGCATTCGGGAGGTTACTGGACTTTAAACATAACCCTCAGCAGACAAAAACAAACAAAACAACATCAACAAAACAATTGGCTTTTCTTACTATCAAAACTTGTTCACAATGAGCCATGTAGATAGAACACAGCATTTAAAAAAAATCCTTTTTTGTTTTCCTTAGGAACCTAGACCTTATAATTAGGCAACATCAGGTGCCAATCAAGAGGGTGGATAAGAAAAAGTCATTCGTGTTCATAACCCAAATTCTAATGCAGGGCACTGTAGATTAAATCCTAAGTTTAGATTTCAGCTCTTAGTCATCCACTGCATCAGGACTGTAATTTATTCTCCATGAGCCTGTATTTTATCATCTGTTATATGAGTCATAGTATATTTTTATCATAACTCACAAGGGTCTGACTGTGAAATTAGAGTCACTTGGAAATACTTGTTTAAAACTTTCACAGATATTATTTACTATTGCTGGCAATTATTTCTTAGGCATCGGGAGCCTTTATTGATGCTAAGAAGACACGGGGTTGGAGAGATGACTCAGCAATTAAGAGCACATGTTGCTTTTCCTGAGCACCTAACCAGTTCCCAGCAGCAACATGGCAGCTCACAGATACCTGTAACACCAGCTTCAGGGGTTCTGATGCCCTCCTCTGGCTCACATACGTCATATACTTACACAGATGTGCATGCACACACACGAGCATACTCACACAGATACAAAAATATTTTCATAAGAAACAAAATATGAAGTAGGTTTGCACTGTAACCTAACCACTCCACAGACAGAGGTGAGTTCTAGGCCAGCCAGGATACTCTGCTGAGACCTTGTCTTCTAAAACACAATGGAACTGAACAAAAACAAAAGAGACCAGGAAACACAGGCCTTCTCATTTGCACACTCAGGAATCCCATAAAACCACTAACCTGGAAGCCATCATATAAACACAGAGAACGTGCTACAGGCCTGTGCTGCCTCAATCTCTGGGAGTTCACGTAAGTTTTGATCATGTTGATTTAGGGGACCATGTTTTCTTGGTGATCGCCATCATTTCTGGCTCTAACACTCTTTCTGCCTTCTCTTCTGCCGAGTTCCCTGAACCTTGAGGGGAAGGATTTGGTAGAGCCATCCCACTTAGGGCTGAGTGAGTGTTCCAAGGTCTCACTCATTGCAATGTCTGTGGGTCTCTCTATTTGTTCCCATGCGCAGCAGGAGGAAGCTTCAAGTAGTATTTGGTTCTACCTTACATTCCTGTCCCTGGGCTGTCTAGGCTGAAATTCTTCGTCACCCATGCAGCATCAGCTTGTGGAGTGGCATGACTTCTCCATGAAACGGAATGTGAAAAGAGACAGAGGACCAAGAGAGAACTCCCATCATGCCTTACTCTTGAGAAATGCTAACTTTGCCGGATGAAGCGGAATATCCCGCAAGTCATACATCTAGGCTGCCTTGAAAATTCCCCCACAGATTTTAAAATCACATTGTCCATTGTCCATTGTCGATTGGAATGCGCCTTCCTGCTGTGATGTCTGCCACACGGGACAGTGTCTGTGGATGCTTATTTGAATCTTCCAACCCTCGAGGGCAACATTTTTCTTGGTTAGGGTTTCTGTTGCTGTGATAAAATGCCATGGCCATAATCAACATTGTAAGGGAAGGGGGTTATTTCAGTTTAGATGCCCCTAGCAGCGTCTATCACTGAGGAACTGGGAGAGGGGGGTAGGAATGGGGGCAGAAAGCATGGGAGAATGCTGCCTACTGGTTCGCACTTATAGCTTGGTCAGTCTGCTTTCTTCCATAACTCCTGTTCGGGGGTGACAGCAGTCACGATGAGCTGGACCTGCCTACCTCAATCAGTAATTAAGGAAATGTCCCAAATCACGCAGTTAAATTTTGTTCCACCCTTTCCACTGCTGATATGTTGAATAGCGCAGATTTTTGTGTGTTTTTATGGAATATGTTCATGTGTGTGATGACTGTGTGTTTGTGTGTATCTGCACATGTAACATGCAAGTAGCATATGATAGCCTCAGGGAACAGTTATTTATTGATTATTGATTATTATTATTATTATTATTATTATTATTATTATTATATTACTACTACTACTACTACTACAATTTAGACAAGGTACCTTGTTAACCTGGAACTTGTCTAAGAAGCTAGGCAGGCTGACAAAGGAACCCCAAGGATCTTTCTGTGTCTTCTTTCTAGACACCATGCCTTTTTTTTTTTAATGAATTCTGGTATCAGGCTTATATTGCTATGCTTACAAGGCAAGCACACTACTAAAGGGGCCATCTTTCTAACCTTAGTCCTTCCAAAAAGCTTTTCTTGAAGAAATTAAGCTTAATAATACTTCACTCTTTGATACTCTGATGTTTACTACTGGTCAGACAATTTTACTTTAGCTTTTTGTACAGTTGGACTGCTGCTGAATCTGGGCAGTAAGTCCTCAGAGTTGGAGAAGATAGGATATGAATTAAGCCATCAGCTTATGGATCTGAAGAGGGACAATGTGGCAGGAGGGTGTGTCTTCGAGAGGTGGAGTAGTTATGTATGGGAATTTCTGCTATGGACCTCATAAAGAGCTCCAGGCTTCCTCAGAGCATGGTGGCCTCAGGGTAGTAGTAGCATTTAAACTTGCTTATTATCGTTGTCAATTGCAGGCACATATGATAAGACACAGGCCAGAAAATGATCAAATTTCATCCAACGGTCCTATGTCAAAGAGATTCAAAAGCCTCGGCACACTGCTTGGAAAAAGGTGAATTTTTTTTGTGAACCACAGTCACCCTATATGGCATGGGACACCACCTCTCAGCCTTCCTATGTATTGGGTACTGCTGACTCACAGACAGACCTACTTCATGAAAGTCCCAAAGCCACCAAGTAGAGTTCACACTGGACAGAGCTAGGGCTGTAAGGCAGAGCAGAGAAAGAGAGAAAACCAGCTGGAGGTAGGGGTTTAAATGGGCAGCCATCCAGCAGCCATGTTAATCCCATGTTAATCCCATGAGGCATTCTCCAGTTACCTGAGTCACCTGCTCTCTCCCTCTCTGATGCTCTCTCAACTGGATTTCAGAAAGTGTCTCTGCTCCTTCAGGGCCAGGACACCCTTTTGTCTTTGTATCTGCTTTTTTTTTTCTGCCTGAAGGCATTCGTTCACTTCAGAACATCATCAGCTCAACACCTCCAGTGAAGTCCAGTATTTCCTGACATCTAAAGAACCAGGTCTATGATGCTCTACTAGAAATCAAAGGAAAGCAAGACAACTCTCTGTGTTTCCTAGCGTAGTGGTGACTTGCAATTTACTTGTAAACTGATGTAAACACGTTTTCTCAATTTTGGACATTATGCCTGGTTTTAATATGTAACAGCATCATCACTTGATGGCGAATCCAGATACACAAAAGGCTGCAAAGCCTCCAGGAATAGAAGACACTTACAAGAGAACAAGATATCAGTTTGGAGGAGTCCTCTGCCTTATATGAAAGATAAGGTGCATGAAGTCTACAACTCATTGGGTAGAATGCTTGCCTCTCATGCATCAGTCCCTGGGTCAGACCTCCAGTACCACACGGAGCTGGACTCAGTGGTAGACACCTGTGACACCATCATTCAGAAGAGTTGTTCTCAACCTTCCTGGTGTTGTGACCCTTTAACACAGTTCCTTATATGGTGGCCCCAATCATAAAATTATTTCCTTGCTACTTGTAATTTTGACAATCATGAATCATAATGTAATATGTGATAGGCAGGATATCTGATATGCAACCCCAAAAGTGGTCATGACCTGCAGATTGAGAACCAATGACCTAGGAGGTAGAGACAGGGGAATCATAGGTTCAAAGTCATCTTTGGCAATGTTAAGGCCAGCCTGAGATCCAAGAGACCATACTAAGTAAACAAAAAACAAAATATCCGAATTGAAAATGCCTTCATTTATTGACAATTTAAATACTTAACAAAAGCGTCTCACTACTTTAAACACAGGCAATTGTGGGACGTCATTAAGGAAAAGAAAAATTGCTACATAAATGAGTGGTGACTTCAGGTTCCATGGCACCTGCCAGGAGAACATAGGAGTTGCTGCCAGAAGCAGGCTCTGGAGCCAGTGAGGTAACTCACAGATGATGGATGATAATAGACACTTAGTGTGTGTGTGAGGCAGGCAGGACCCTGGTGCGGCCTCCACACGCGCAGCATGGCTTTTATAACACTCCTTTGAGGCAGAAACTATTACTGTTCCCATTTATAGAGGAAACTAAGAACTCCTGACAGGTGATTCACACAGTGTCCTGTGGTGAACAAGGACTTGGATTCCCTGTAACCCACAGCATCTGTCTCTGTTTCCAGCTGAATGGACCAGTTGTATCACAGCTTGCAGCAGACCAGGATAATGAGTCACCCCATGGTTCACGTAGAACCCAACTGCCACATTGTAAAGTGGGTAGGACCCCAGGTCAAGAGTCAAAGACCTGTACTGTAGTAGAAAAAAACCATTGTTTGCTCCCCGAAATACCTGGCACAGTTCCTGGAGGATACTCTGCTGGAGACTGGCATTGTCCTCCAGACAATTCCCCACTGAGAGAACAGAAAAACATGAGGTGACTATATGGCACTGACTGCAAAATTATAGACAAGGAAGCAAAATCATGAGGCAAAAGGCTGTTTGCAAACATGAGTTGACAGGCTGCCAAGACATTGACTGGTTCTTCACATGAAAGCTCTGAGTGTGGGGTTTGGAGAGAGGCAGAAGTTCAGTGATACTTAACCTCCTTTCACTTGACAGCTCCGCCTCTAGAAAGAAATGACTACGCTGAGTCCATTCTGAACTCTCAGCCCACAAGCATGGCTGTGGTAGCCAGCTGTACATGTTGAGGCAGGGGGTGGGGGACTCTGGTTCTGAGCCTCATGCAAACTCTGCATGAATGGCTTGAAAGTCAACATTTGCAACAAGTTACTCAATTAATTGTTGGGTGACCAAACACCACACAGTCTTCTCCAGCTCTTTAGCAACCAGGATTAACTACAACTCAGGACACAGCATGGAATGACATGGAGAAATACTACCATCTACTGTCAACCATGCCATGGCAAGGGTTTTAATTGCCTCAGGGAAATAATTGGAGCATCTCCCTAACTACAGGTGCTCAATAATTGGCTCTCCAGCAGATTAATGCATGCATGAATTTACATAGATAATTGGACAATTGTAATGTGTAATGTGACTCCATTTTTGATGCCTTGACATCTTCTAAGCCCGGCCTTTCCCAGCTTTCTGCTTGGCCTTCATCTGGTTAAGAACACAGCCTCATTTTGTCATCACACCATAAAGCTGCTCACCACAGGTTCCCTTCAGCCTGATGCTATCACCACCACTTCCAGATAAGCTGGACCATGGCAAAGCTATGGTTCAGCTAGGGAATGGGATCTCACTCAGCAGTGAAAAATGAATGGGTTCTCGAACCAGGAAAAACAATGCAGGTGGAGATGGTAGAGATGCTTATTACTATCGAAAGAAACCAATCTAGAAAGAATCCAGTTGCCTGATTGCCAATATACGGCGTTGCAGAGCAGGTGAGAGACGTTGCATGCAGGGGGATTCTTAGAATTTTGAGATGGCCACTGTACCATTTAGCGCTATTGACTGAAATCCTGCTGGACTAGTGATTGTACTGGTACTGTGCCTGTGACTGTGCAATGGTGGGAGGAGTGCGGAGCCTAGGTCAGGGGATTCCAATTAGTTCTACCCCAGCTTCTCAGTGAACTACTGTCTATGGCTGGGGAATTGCACAGGGTCCATCTGTCATACATGAGCTCTACCCTGCTCTGTGTAGGGCAGAAACGTGTTTCCCTCCATGCCATCTAGGAGGTGTCACCCAGTCCTTCACTTGATTATGTCCCTTACTCCGCAAAGCCAAGGGTAGTGGGGAGCCTTCTCCGATATCCAACATTACAGTGCTTGCAGCTCCTCTTTGGAAGAATCCCAGAATCATGATTCAAGTAGGTATCAGGGACCTGCCACTGGCTCCTGTCCCCATTCAGCCTATGAAGCAATGCCACCCAACACCTCTGGCCGTGGTTGGCACCTTCACCTCCCTGGGTTATGGTGACAGATTGTGTCTCTGTTTCCAGGTGTGAAGCTGGCATTTAACTTCTGGCTTCATTTCTTGGGTAGGTAAGAAAATCATTGATTTGAGTTTGCTCAGATTGTTCTTGTTGATAGAAAAGAAGTGGGGATCTCAGAACTTTGAGTTCATTTAGGTGAACCCAGAAGTTCTTGTTTGATTTTAGATCAAACACATGGTTTTGGTAAAATAGCATCCATTGAGATCAAGAAATGGCTCAGTTGGTTAAATGCTTGCCTCATAGGCATGAGATACCCAAATTCTGTTTCCAAGAACCCAGAGTAAAGATCTGGACACAGCATGACAAGGCTGCCAGGGAATAATCCCAGGCCTAGGGGGTTAGAAACAGGAAAATCCCTGAGTTTGTTGGCCAAGCAGCTTAGCCAAGTCAGAGAGCTCATACTTAGTAAGAGACCCTGTCTGAAAAAAATAACAATAACAACAGAAACAAAACCCAGAAACCAAACATGAAAGCATTTGAGGTCATCATCTATGTCACATCGTCCTCTGACCTCTACTCACATATTGCATATTCATGTGTATACATATGTTAGAGGCACACACACACACACACACACACACACACACACACACACAATCTTATTATCTTCCATGGAATCAGCGGTCTCTGATTTTTTCTAAGTCCTAGTCAATAGACTATCTTCATCATTGTTATTTTATAGCTTAATTATGACATATAACATAAATATGGATCTCCATGACAACAAATATTGCTACCCATTATCAACATGATGGTTATTGCTTTTTATCTTGAGAGGAATTTTAATAGATTCTGATTAAGGCTCTGGATTGAGACTTTCATAAGTTAGGGGAAAGGATATTCAATGTCATTCAGTCCTTTAGCTCCTGGCATGGGAGTACTACTCCTTCTACACAGCACATGATAAATCTACTGTTACGGATTTGCCCCTGATGTCTGTGATATCCAGCCCTTTGTCAGCTATAGAGTTTTGCACCTGACTAAGCTTAACCTATCTACTCCCCTTTCGTCCTTGACATTTAACTCAAAAAGAAAGTATCACCATGGGTGGTGCATGGGAACCGGAAGGAACCTGTTCATGAGATCTTCTCATCAGAACGACCAGAGCACATTTGTCTCTTGACCTGGCTGGCACGGGCATCCCCAGGTGTGCAACTTGAGGTACTATGTGGACTTCTAATTTCAGATATAGCCTGACAGCTTGTGCACACAAGCTGTGCACAAGACAGCCTGTCCTCCCTTCCATCGGTGGGCTGGCACCATGGCATGGAGACACATACTTGCTGCATGCCTCAAGGCTTTCAAGGAGTTATTTGCTTTCCCCTTCAGCACTGGTGTCTGCCTTCACCTGCTCTTCTTTACTCTGTTATTTTATAGGAAAAGCTAAGGCTTACACCCTTGAATGAATTGTTTGCATTTAGTTTCCATGAACAGATGGGCTACTTTATATGTATTGTCTTCCAAAATATCCCAGGAAATGAAATACACTATCAATGCACAACCACTCAGTTGGTTCAATTTTACTGAATTTTATACAGTGATATACAAAGATCACCTGACATCCTTGTTTTTGAGCTCCAGAAAATTTTCTGTTTTTTTTTTTCCCCCAGCTATGCTCTGTGGATGTGTCCCTGACACACAACTACTACAAATATAATACTGAGGAAGAGAAAAACCATGGCCCACATGAACACTGAGATTTCCTGAGAGTCTCCATCTACCATTTCTGGGTAGGCAGAACAATTAATCAATGACTGATGGCTAACACTCCAGGCTTTGCCAAGTGTTACCCTCTTTTTCACAGTTGTCTGAGGAACCTTACATGTCTATTCTGTGGCTGACAGTGCATGTTGAATTGCCAGTTATCCCAAAACCCTTGTTTATAGCCTTTGTGAGACATTTTCCCTTCCCACATTGGAAGTCAAAGCATTAAATATGGACTTTTACCCCTCCATTACTACCAATTTGCCACAATTGGACAGTAAACCAAAGGAGTTTTTTCATACTTGAAAATCATTTTTGTTACATCATTAATAAAGAACTGACACTTAAATTTAGTCTCTTCATAGGAGCTGTTGATAAATTCATTGTGACTAAGACACAGTCAGATGTAAATAGACTTGTGAAGGCAGATAAAAAGAGTGGGTATGGTTGGGCATGGCAGCATGCTGCCGGGCAGAGGCTGGTGGATCTCTGAGTTAGAAGGCAGCCTAGTCTACCTGATGAGTTCCAGGCTAGCCTAGGCTATATAGTGTGAACCTGTCTCAATACACACATGCGAGCGTGCACACACACACACATACACACACACACACACACACACACACACACACACGCATGTGCGCACAAACGCACATATATTCTTGGTCCTGTAAAACCAAGTCTTATCAAGACAGAACCACACACTGAGTGGCACCATGAATTTCTACATAATCAATTACTACATAAACGATACTATGAAAAATATTTTTTTAGAAACAGGAACTTCTTCAAAAGTGTTACTTTTTAAAATAATACATCATCATGTAACCACTTAATAAATTCATATTATTTCCTGATTCATGTGTATAGCTATGTACATAGATATTTTTGAATACATATGACACACAATGAAGATTAATAATTATATTTATAATACTTCTAGTTTATAAAACTAATTCTAGTAGGTTATTCCACAATACTGCACCATATAAAAAAGTCATTCATGACCAAAACGGAATGAGCTTTTTAATTTAGGTGAACTTTTTGTTTTGGATAAGTGCCCCCAAACCTAAATTTAAGTTTCTGTAGGTATTGAATTTGGGATACCTTAGCTTGTAATAAATCATAATACTGAAAAGATTGATTGTACCAGAGATTGATCTTGTGGGCAACTGCCATTTTTCTCCAAGACAAGTTATTTTGAGCGTCAATACATTGTACCGCACACAAATAGAAAGTAGTTTAAGTTCTGCGATTCCAAATGGATTTTTATCAACTTTTCAGTATTATGTAGTCACAAATACATTTTTTTGAACAATGAGGTACAAAATATGGTGAATGGGTATAATTTGAATAAAAAATAATCTATTCCAATTGCTACTATGAGAAAGCACATGTATTTGTTTTAAGCTATATCTGTTGGTCGTGGAGATTTTACTTTTATGAGCTGACTTACAGAGGTGTCTATTTCAAGAATTATCCTGCTGAAAGGATTAATTCTAAAAGAAATGAAATCAAGAGAGTTGATGGCAGGAGTGTAGGCCCCAAGTCCACCCTGCATTCAAGAGCCTACCTTTCTGTGATGGAACCTCTGCATGCTGTCAGTCAACATCCATGCCACCTTTAGCACAAAGTTATTGTTTGCTCTGCTACACACTAGACAGAACATGACATTTAAAATAGTAGTCCCAAGAAGAGCTAGTTTCTTGTTTATTTTTATCAAGCCCAGTTCTCACAAAGTTACTTTGTTCTTCTGCTTCAAACAGACCACCTAGATACCCTTCCTGGGAGTAGAAGATGTGATTAAAAACTGAAAAGATATAAAATACATTTGTGGCTTTATTTTATCATTCATGGTGATACTCAACATTGAAGAATATTTATGCTAATATGACCACGAAGTGTGCAGAATCTTGCCCTCTACTCTAGCCTACTATTGCTGGAGACCTTTCTGTGATGCTCACGGTTCTAAGTCTGCATCTATGAGTTTTTGCATCACAGTTGCAAATCTGTATAACAGATCTTAGTGAAAGGAAGAACCCACTAAAGGGTGAAGCTAAAGGAAACAGTGAAGTTAAACCTCACTAATGATTAAGTCAAAAGAGCCAAATCAAAACATGAAACCCAGAAGCATCAGCCATGACTGCCCATATGGACAATTTAGTCTGGGAAGAGCACACAGTATTTTGAGCTCATTGCTTCCCACACCAAAGCTTGACTAACTCTCAATGACATGTAGAGTCAATAGAGTTCTTCATTTTCTTTTCATTTCTGTAAACTGCCTATAATCTTATAGGCATGTTAGCCTGCTCTCCTCTTGGGCAGCCACGATCTTTTCAGCAAGTGTAATGTAATGGCAAGTGCAGTAACATATGCCTGATTCACTCCCTTGTCTCCCACCATGTTGGCCTGCACTGATACGTAATTCTCTCACAGCTCTTTAAATAGTGGCAGTGCATCCTTCTATAAATGTGTTATAACTTCCTTGACATTTTAATATCAATTTTGAAATATCTTGACAAGTGTGTACTTTGATATAGCTTTCCAAGTTCTGTATTAAGGATACTTAATTTCCATTATATACTTCATTTTTAATTAAATTTGAGACAAGTTTCATTCTGCACACATTAGCATAGAAACCATGCTTTTCTGGTGATGTCTTCACAGTAGAAAAGCTTTCAAAGCCCTTAGAATGGACAAAGTGGAGTTAGGTATCTTTGTAAGTCAACGGCAGTGGATTTTTCCTGATGAGACTAAATCCAAGAAGCACAGCCAAGAGGCAAAAGAGAGGAAGGAGAATTACCTGAAAAGGATGGAAAGACCTGGAGACCAATCTCACTACTACAGTATTCTCTCAAAGAAAGCATCAGATTCAGATATACACCAGGTCAAGGGCCATGTCGTGTTCTGAGCATGCTCAGTCGAGGGCAATAAGTCAAGTGGTCAGATTAGTATAAATCAAGTTCCCTTGGGCAGAGATGAGCAAAGTGAACTTGGCCATCTGAAAACCAAGAGTTGTGTTACTCTGCACATTTGGCTGGTCCCTTATAACAAGTTCAACTTTGAAGGAACGTCAAAAGTCACTCACAATGACAGCAGATGATGACTTCCCCAGAGGAAGCCATCATTTCCCTTGTCACATGACTGTGCTATTTTAGGAGACTGGTTTTGGCACCTGTATGTCTTAAAGCTGGTAGAAGCCTGAACACAGTTTAGAAGCTGCTTTCCCCTCCTCCTCATATGACACTGTCTTGCTTATAACCAGATTGGTGGCCTTGCTCCCGACCCCATCCCTGCCAGAGCCCATCCTAGGCTTCTCCACATCGCACCACTCTACAGCCCTGCCTTGTGTGGGTTAAAATGTTTCTGTGCACAACTGTACTTTTACTACATCTAAATACGTGAAATACTGTCTCTCTTTTGTGTGCCAGCTAACAGAAAGCAGGCAGGGTCCTTCCAGCCACATATTAGTGCTTGAACTGAAAGTACACTTGTGTTTTTGCACAAATGCCTCAGAATAGATATAGTAAGATTAGCAACAGTAATACAAAACTAGGCACGCTCTCCATTTAATATTGGGTCCATTGCTGTGGATTTTCCTATCTCTACTGCAACCGTGCAGAAAATGCTTTCTTATTTCATACTCTTTTAAGATTTTACTTTAAATTTCAATGTAGTTTGCTAAGCTTTGCTGAAAAGTGTAATATTAACATACAGCTAATTTGAATCTAAATATAATGTTGGCTAGCTTTATAAACTCACAGTTGCCAGATGGGACTTCAGGGCAGCAGAATGCTGACTTCACTGTATTTGGAGAAAAGAGGAGGGGTTGATTGCTTTAAGAACTGAGGAAATAGACAGCCACATATGCACACACGCACGCACACACATATTCAGAGTTAGAAGTCACGCAAGTACACAAATTTCAGATTTCAAAATTACAGATGTTTGCACATAAAATCGCCTGCCCTTTTTACACTAGTAATGAACAGCCAGGAATATAAATTAGAAAAAATAATTTACATAATCCTAGAAATATAAGATACCTTGAAATAAGATTAGTCAGGGCTGTACAATATTTGTATGATGAAGACTACATAATGTTAATAAAAGCAATTAATGAAATAATAATTAATGAAATAATGAAATAATGAATAGCAGATCTAGGTTACTCAGAAACAAAAATCAAACTTGGTTCCACTGCAGAAGAAACTGAACCTGGGGTTAAGTAGGTGAACTTAGGGGCACAAATGATGGGAAACTCGCCTCTGTCAATTCACTTGAAAGCTGGACAGAGTCCAAGAAGTATCTTGGAGTACAGGGTGCATGCATCTTTCTATTGCTATGACAAACCTTTTGCTTTGTAATTATTTGATATTATTATATTAATATGTAATTACATCATTTACCCATTCCATTTCCTCCCTCCATGCTCCCCCCACCAGCCAAGCTCCTACTGTTTTTTAAATTCACAGCCCCTTTGTTTAACTGTTGGTTTTGGTGGTGGTGGTAATGTGTGTACGCACAGCCTGTTTAGACTGTTCAATGTTACTTGTGTGGATATGTTTTAAGGGTTGACATATGGTATTGGATAACCGATTGATGTGCTTGTCCCCGGAGAAGGCTATTTCTCCAGCTCTCAGAATTCCTTAGTCTCCTGTAGTTCTTACTAACAAAACATGTCAGAATGACTATTGGTATCACCCTTGCTCAGGTCATATTGGAGTAGACGTGTTGCTGAAATTTCAGGGGTGTATCTTCTGGCCTCTCCAGGAGACACGTTCTCATAGCAAACTTTCTGTTTCCTTGGCTCTCCCCACCTTCTCTTCTGCAATGAATGAGCTTTGAGCTTCAGCTCATCAGTGTGAGAATAATTGTAATCAGCCTAATTCAGGTGCTGTCTCCAAGACTTACTGTCTCCATCTGATAACCCGAGCCTAGTCCTGGAACCTTCTACCTTCTGTGCAATCTTACCCAGGCCTAGAAGATTTTCAGCCTCTGAGATTTGCTGCTAAATAAACTCACCATTTCTAGTTCTCTCTTAACTCTGGCAGCTACAAGTTGGTGGTTCTGGCTCAAACTCCTCTCCAGGATGACTGATTCAGTCTGATTTCTTTCTTGGCCTCTGACTTTTTGTTCTGCTTGGTCTCAAGCCAGAGGCAATCTGCTCTAATCTGGCCCCTTCTTATGTTCTGGCTTCTTCTGTCTTCACCTATGTCTAGCTTGTTCTCTTTGCAACTTGTCTTTGCCTTCTTCCAGTAAAACTGAGCTCGCTCTCTCTCTCTCTCTCTCTCTCTCTCTTTCTCTCTCTCTCTATCCCTCCCTCCCTCTCTCTGCATCTCTCTCTGTCTCTCTCCCTCTGTCTCTCTCTCTCTCGCTGTATCTCTACCTCTGCTTCTCTCTCTGTCTCTCTGTCTCTCTCCCTGTGTGTGTCTCTGTCTCTCTCTGTCTCTCTCTCTCTTTCTCCCTCTCTTTCTCTCTCTCTCTCTATCCCTCCCTCCCTCTCTCTGCATCTCTCTCTGTCTTTCTCCCTCTGTCTCTCTCTCTCTCTCTCTCTCTCTCTCTCTCTCTCTCTCTCGCTGTATCTCTACCTCTGCTTCTCTCTCTGTCTCTCTGTCTCTGTCTCTCTCCCTGTGTGTGTCTCTGTCTCTCTCTGTCTCTCTCTCTGTCTCTCTCTCTGTCTCTCTCTCTCTGCCTCTCTCTCTCTCTCCCTCTGTCTCTGTCTCTCTGTCTCTCTGTCTCTGTCTCTGTCTCTCTCCCTGTGTGTGTGTCTGTCTCTGTCTCTCTCTCCTACTTTCTCTTAAGTAGCTTTTTCTCACTGATCTCGTGAGACGTGGGCATATCTTATTCTATCAGATCTTTCTCTGTTGTGGTCCATAGGATTCATAGTTGTGTAGGAGTGTTACCTGCCCCCCCCCACTGTACGCTTACCAAGTGCCTTCTGGTACCTTAAACATTGGACCCAGGTCAGATCCACCTCAGGTTCTCACCATCCTCACCTGGCTTTTCAGTCTCACCCACATTACCCTCGACAGTTTGTGTACTTTGCAGAAGTAATATAAATCAGTACCTTTCCATCTTCTAGAGTGGAAGTCGGGGTGATTCAACTTCAAGCCCTTAGGCTCTGGGTTTCTGCTTGGAATGTTTGCTTGGGTGGGACTTGGCTTTTCCTGCCTGTAAGCCTTTCCTCCACCTGTCACTGACTCCACATACTCCTCATATTAGCTTTCAGCAAAAGACTCACACCTGGCTTTATTCTCTTTATTGACAGTTCCTTCTCCAGGTCTCCATGGATTCTGATCTTTCTGATCTTTCTTTGCTTAGCATCCTGCTGGTAGAATCTCTCAGGGATCCTCCTGAGAACTGCTATCTGGGTTCAGCCTGTAGATCTTCCCAAATGGAAATCAGTGTATCCATCCATCACATTCAAACGCTTTCCCCCATTTGGCACAAAATTCAGGGAGGAGCAGGTTGTGACCTGTGGACCTTGGCCAGGGGCAACAGAGTTATGGGAGCCATCAGAGTGGATGCCTTTGCCCCCAGTTTCAGTTTGAAAGAGGACAGACACTTTTGATTCCTTCTCGGAGGGCTGCGAAGTCAGAAGTCAGTTCTCCAAATAGATTTCTTTCTCTTTCTTTATTTAATGCTTTTGCAATCAGAAATTACACCCCTCCCATAAGTTCTTAAACTAGGAAACCCACACATTACAGCCATTCAGTTTTATTTCAGACAATATTTGCCGCAATAAAAAAGCTACTTACCAGTAAATATAACTTTTTTCTCTTTTATTTCGTCTCAAATCTTTAATCATTATGAGTCAAACTGAATTATTCATAATTCTTAAAACAACATAATGTTGGGCATGTTTACTATAATTTAACGTGGCAATTTAGACCGGAGGAAAATGCTGCTGTTTATTCTCCATTTCCACGTGTAACTAAGGAATCAATCTTGGTTCAACTTGATGTCCCTGCTTGGTGGCAATGCCTTCATACCATGTGCGTACATCGCATGCGTTCTTGAAGTTTTATTTTTACTCATTTTTAATTAGAAATATATCCCTTAGGCAAAATAAAGGAAATTATTCATTTTTGTGGAAATGCTGCAAACTATAGCTTGAGGGCTGTTCTGGAGCCTTCCTTAGGGCTGTGTATCTTCAGCGAATAGCATTTTGCTTATAACCTCATGAGACCCTTATGGGAGAATCGTACCACTAATTGAGCAACCACCATAGGTCTCATTTTTAAAAATGGTCTTACATATGTGCTAACACGGAAAATGTGGGTTATGAAGAACGTACGAGTGGGAGCTGTCCCTTGATAGATTGGCTTCTAAATGTCTGATTGGAATAAGTTGCACAACTCTAGCCACTGGTATCTGGGCGTTAATAACAGTCTTAGACTTGCAAAAATAGAAATTCTAGTTTTAGTGGGAAATGGTTGTTTAAAGCCTTCCCTCAGGAGGCCTCCATTTGCCTCTGCATTTAAGTTCTCTGTATCAACCTACATCAGAGTCACCATCCTACGTCTGCATCCCAGGACTGAAGGCTTGTTGCCATAGAGATTTGAACTTTGGATTTTATAATTTTTTTTTCATTGTGGGTGGTTAAACTCACTTGGCTCCTATAACAAACATGATTCAGAGAAGGAACACACTGAAACTTTTACCTTAAGTTACCAATGGCAAACTGACAGCAATATCCTAATGTCAGGAGTGCTGACAGCCAGCAAGAATCCACCTTAAGAACCATGGAAGGAGCGATGGGTCAGAGGTTAAGAGTACTTGGTGCTCTTGCAGAATAGCAGAGTTCAGATCCCAGCACCGAGACTGGGCAGCTCAAATTGCTTATAACTCGAGGTCCAAGTGGGAAATTCGGTGCTCTCATCTGACCTCTGAGAGCAGCTGCTTGCATTTCATGGAATGCCTCTTTCTGGAAGGAACTTAGGTGAGTTCTGAATATGTATATGTTGCGGGAAAGCCAATTTTGGAGATCATGATCTTATTCCTCGTGTCTCAGCTCCATAACTTGATATAGATCTCCAGGCAGCACTCCTGGTCTGGCTTGATCACAGGACAGCTAGCCCTGCCCCACCCCAAAGGCTTTCCTTTTTCTAGACAGGGAAGTGGCGTTCCTTTCTCTATACCCCAGCAGTACCTCGAGTCTTCTCAGGTCCTACTGGTCTCTTGGCACAGGTTTCAGTTGTGTTTTTTGTCTTTGGGTATGAGAATCTTCAAACTACCAAACAGTGGGGTCAGTGGTATACAGACTTTCTCCTGATCCCACCTGAGTTAACAGGGAGGCCTGAGGGCATTCCACTGCACAAGCTAGCATAACCAGCTTCCAGCAGAAATCCAAGTCTGGTCCATCCTTTTCCACAGTGCTATCAACTGATGTCTATTCTCTAATGAATAATTATAATACTGAATCACATGCTGATATCCCGGATACCACAATATATCAAAGTTTGCTTCATTAATAGGAAAATATTAGTGCCATCAGCAGTTAGCTGTCTATGGACCTGATGACTGTAGGCGAGCTAACGTTCATTTATCTGTGGTTTATGGCTAGTTTGTTCAATCACATAGAATTTATCTTTGCCACACCTTAATCATTTAAGTCATTTCCAAGATGCATTTAACCAGGTTATCAAAGATGCAAAACTTGGTCAAAATTTATGCTGAATGTTGCCATGAACTACTTGAAGATTTTATAGGATGAAAATATTTATGGGACCCAACTTTTTTTTCTAAACGGAATTTGAAATCCACCCTCTCCATTTCTCCCATTAATTTCCCAATTGGGGGAAAGAACAACTCCTCATGGGTATCATCTATTTCTAGTAATTTCTCTGTAGTACAGAGCTTTTGGCTGAAGACAAGAGCACTTGTATACCACTCCTCCCAAGGCCTCATGAATGCCTTACAACAAATGAAACAAGATGCTAGATGCGGCCCCACTGAAGACACTGACATGCAGACGAAACCGTGTCCACAGACATTCATTCACAATGCGCATCTGGTACGACACCCTCAAAACTGAGAAGTCTTTACTTGCTACTCTGGGGATGGGTAGGTGAGGTTTTTGTTTTTGTTTTGTTTTGTTTTTTTTACTTTTCAATTCAGTCTCTGATTGTCTATTAGCCCAGCACCTCAAGCAGATCTTATGTGACATTCATCCTTGCTCTAGAACAAGAGGTTTAGTTCCAGATACTTCTTGCTAGATCTAGATATGACCTCGTCTTTTGAAACATGCATGCACGCAAGCCTGCCATTTGCAGCAGAAAGGATTTAAACGCAGATGTTAAAAACGCTCCCTTCGAACTAAAGTCAGAAAGGAAAATATCAGGGATCCTTCAGTATCCCTGCACACTGTGAAATCTCGGCATGTGCTGGAAATAACACCCATTGTTCTGTACAGCACATCTCTGGCTCTTTCGTTAGACAAATGAATGACAACACGGCACTTATTATTCAACTCAGATCTCTGATAGGCCTAGCTCGTTTGCATAGAGAAAACATATGGAGTGTATTTTAGATTTATGTCTGTGCTTCCCTCTAAGATCTCCGAGTCCAATGGAAATCACTAGACACATGATAAATTTCCCTTTAGATACAACATCTAAAGCAGGCATGATTGTGGAAAAGGAAGTGGAGGAGATATTTTTCTTAAGCTAACATTGTCTAGTTTTTCTTAGATATAGCTCCCAATGGGAAATATACATGTCAAAACAAAGCAGGTCGGAGTAAAAGAATTCACATGGAGAGAGATTTAATTGCAAGGGGATTCAGCACTGCCCCAGGCCCGTTTGCAGTAGAGTATTAATGATGGAGTGAGACACAGGGATGAGAAATATCTGATGTTGCTCAGGAATAATAAAAGACCCACCAACCTGCCTTAATTCAGTGCCAGGAATAACACTGGGCATACTTTTATTGACTTACATAAATTCTTCTCCACTGCAGCTCATATTAGGAGACTCAGAAAGAAATCAGTACAGCAGCAGAGATAGACCAGGGAAAAGTTGGAGGGATTGGAGAAGAAAAATGACCCCCTTGAATCCAGCTTTCTCCTGGAGGCCGCGCTCCTGGTGATGGACTGGGTGACTGACAGATCCTAGGCCCCACCCATGCATGAGGTTGTGCTTTCTAAATTTAAAACTTGAGGCATATTTTCTTGATGATAGAAGAATCGATTTTTTTCCATTTTCTTTTCTTTTATTGGATATTTTCTTTATTTACATTTCAAACGTTATCCCCTTTCGGGGTTTCCCTTCTGCAAATGCCCTATCCCATCCCCCCTCTCCCTGTTTCTATGAGGGTGATCCCCTATCCACTCACTTACTCCGTCCCACCTTCCTACCCTAGCATTCCCCTACACGGGGGCATCAAGCCTTCACAGGACCAAGGGCCTCTCTTTCCACTGATGCCCAACAAGACCATTCTCTGCTACATATGCAACTGGAGCCATGGGTTGCTCCATGTGTACTCTTTGGTTGGTGTTTTAGTCCCTGGGAACTCTGGGAGATATGCTTGGTCGATATTGTTGTTCTTACTATGGGGTTGAAAACACCTTCAGCTCCTTCAGTCCTTTCTCTAACTCTTCCATTGGGGACCCTATTCTCAGTCCAGTGTTTGGCATCTGACTCTGTATTTGTCAGGTTCTGGCAGATCCTCTCAGGAGACAGCTATATCAGGCACCTGTCGGCTTGCACTTCTTGGCATCTGTAATAGCGTCTGAGTTTGGTGACTGTGTATGGGACGGATCCCCAGGTGGGGCAGTCTCTGGATGGCTTTTCCTTCAGTCTCTGCCTCACACTTTGTCTCTGTATTTCCTACTGTATTTTGTTCCCTCTTCTAGGAAGGACTGAAGCATCCACACTTTGGTCTTCCTTCTTCTTGAGCTTCATGTGGTCTGTAAATTGTATCTTGGGTATTCTGAGCTTTTGGGCTAATATCCAATTATCAGTGGGTTCATACCATGTGTGAGAAGAACACATTATCATTCTGTATCACTGGGCTTTGTAATTTTTGAGGCTGGCTCCTGTCTCCATGTTCAGAACCTTCAGGAACGTGAGTGAACACCTTGGGATCCCTGCTCTGTCCTTCAAAGGAAACAGCAGAATCAAGCCATAAGGCTCCTGCTTTGTTGCTTCTCCATGAAGACCTAGACAAGCTAGCTGGACTGCGAATCCCTAGCCTTAGCCAGTAGCTCCAGCACAGACTGTTCATCTGAAAACTTACCTTTTCCGGGTACAACTCAACATGCTATTGATCTATACAGAAACTGGAAGCGCTGGAGATGGTGCCAAGAAGATTCTGAAAAGCAATTCTCATCCATTGCCTCTATTGAGTTTTAACAAGTTTGGTAATAGAGGTAAGAATTAGCTCAATCTTAACTGTGCTTCCAGGGGTTCTGAGTGGGCAGAGCTAGTGGGAGTTATCGGTAAGCATGGCACCCAGTGGAAACAAAAGGGAGAGGGTCCAGCGATGTTACATTTTACATATTATAATGTTACAATATTACATTTAAAAAACCCAGGTGTATCAAGAAATAATAGCCGTTCTCACCAGCAAAAATCAGGTCAGCCACAACACCACACAATATACCGAGCAACCAACAGGTTCTCGAAACGACACAAGCAACATGAAAGCAAGCCACAGGAGATAAAAAGCAAATTAGGTCTGCATGTGCCCCATACAACTGTCTGCAGCACTCCTGATCTGCCCCAGAGGCAATGGGACTAGCGTTTCTGAGAGTCTGAGGACTGTTAGTTAGAAGGCTGCAGTTCACAGAAAAGACTGATGGAGGAGGAAGCGATGCCTGGGGAGCATAGTCTGAGTCCCGGTCTTTGCAGTTTGTGCATGCTCACAGAAAATGCTGAAAGCTGGAGTAAGGACCATGGAGAGAGATCAAAGGGAAGAAACCTGTGCTCCCAGGAGGCTGTGCGAGGTGCCCGCTCCTCTGCTGGCTTAAGAGAGCAGCCAAGAGGCCGGAGAAGTGAGGCGATGCTGGGTAAGGACGATCCCTAAGTTGTCTTACTGTCGGTTGAGCATAGTGTTGATCATAAAAGGATCAAACACAGTGCAGATGATTTTACTGCAGCTCACGGAGGAAGCTGGACACGTGAACAGAAACGCTAAGGCACACAGCTGGGAAGATTCTGTGAAGAAGAAAAGCATCTATCAGGGAGGAAAGAGCGTAGAGAGGAAGCGGGTAGGCACATGGATGAAATGAAAGAGATTTGTGTGAATGTACAAAACATCTATGCAAACCCATTAATCCAAATAATTAATAGACACTAATAAAAACAGTGACTAAGGTTATTAGACATGTCCTAAAGAAAACATACTCCAGAAAGTAGAGAAAGACCAACTAATTGAGGTTTATACAGGATTCACACAGCTGTAATTTAGCAAAGGGAGAGGTGAAACAGGGGCCCCAGAGTGGGTCAGTCATGAGGACCTGAATTTAGATTCTTAACACCTCTGCTGAGCTCTAGCATGTGCCTAGAACCTCAGTGTTGGATAAGTGGAGTCAGGAAGACATTCCTGGAACTTTTGACCAGCCAGTGAATTCTGGATCAGGGTGAGATCTTCCTTTAAAAATTAAAGTGGGTCCCCAGCTCTGAAAAAAAAAAAAGAAAGAAAGAAAAGAAAAGAAAAGAAAAAGAAAAATTAAAGTGAAGCCAGTGTTAATCTCTGGCCTTTGCCACATGCATATGCACATATACAAGAACACACACACACACACTCACACGAATACACACATATGAGATATTTAAAATAATTATATCTGTGTAAATTGAAACGAGTTAGAGACATGGCGTGTATAATGAGAAAGTTTCACTCAACTCAAGAGAGGAAAACGTTAATATCTAGTATAGAAAATCAAATGGCATATCTGTGTGAAGAGATGATGAGGAAACGACCATTGGATACAAGGACACAGTAAAAACACCAAAGCCAAGGAGAGCTTGGCTCTAAGGGTGAGACCCTCGGCAAGGTAGGAAGACATGGGAACTATCACTCAGAACAATCCATATGTGGACAAACTTAAGGACCGATTAGTGTCTAAATCTGTGCATCACAAGTGTGTGAGCAAATAAGTACGTGTGGGACAGGGGCACTTGATCAGTTACGATCAACTTTAGGAAATTGATCCGTGGCCAGAAGAGAAAAAGCAGAAACACAAACAATTGTGAATGGGGTGAGATGTTATTCAGCCTTTAAAGCACTGTGTCAGCATGGCTCCAGCTGCATATGTAGCAGAGGATGGCCTTGTTGGGTACCAATGGGAGGAGAAGCTCTTGGTCCTGCCAAGGCTGGACCCCCCAGTGTAGGGGAATGTCAGGCTATGGGGGTGGGAATGGGGAGTAGTTGAGGAACACCCTCATAGAAGAAGGGGTCAGGGGAAGGGATGGGGGCTTGTGGAGGAAAACCAGGAAAGGGAATAACATTTGAAATGTAAATTTAAAAAAATCCAATCACATACACACACACACACACACACACACACACACACACTCAAGCTTGATGTTGGTGTTTGTCTTCCTAAGTACATCTATAGAGAACCAGTATGGGCTAGAAGTGAGGTAGAATCCTGTTTCTCCACTGAGGATTTAAATATGTCTTCTGCTAAGGGACAGGTTTGACAGATACCAGGGAATACAAAGCTACCCACCAGCTTTCCTTTCCTGAGGGATTACTTCATTTTACAAAGGAGTATCTTCCTGTGCTTTCCCTAGGACGCACCGGACACATACTCCCTGGTCTCTAGGTATGTGGACTGTGATAATCAGAGTTGCAGAGACTGGGTGAGGAAGGCCCTCAAAGCAAAACCAGACCAAAGCAAACCAGTTTCAGCATGCAAAACTATATAAAGTGTGTGTTTTCCTATGTGAGGTACAAAATGGTAAACAGAGACACCTCGTACATATCTGATGGGGTTTCACAGTCTGTAAGTTAGCATCAAACACTCCAGTGAGATGGCTAATCTTAGCTGACAACACGCCTGAGAAGACAGAACTTCAGTTGCAGAATTGCTTCCATTGGCCTGAGCCCATGTCTATGGGACAGTATCTCTATTGATCGCTGATGTGGGAGAACTCGGGCCAATGTGGGCAGTGCTACACCTAGGCAGGAGATCCTGAGCCATGTAAGGAAGAGACATAAGCACAAGCAGAGAACCAGCCAACAAGTAATGTCCTCCATAATCTCTGCTTCAGCTCTGGCCTGAAGGTTCCTGCCTTGCAGGAAGCCAAGGTAGGAACCACACCCCTTTCCTTCACCTATGTGAGCAGGGAACACACATGTGCGACACTTTCACTCAGGAGGAAAGAACATTGCTTTCTCAGTTGCTTATTTTGCTTTTGGTCAATCCACTTGTTTCAATCCAACATTTCCTGAACCTTTCAACGACATCTTTCTCTGCTTAGATTAAAGAAATGTGTGGTTTCAAAGGAAGCTGGGAATTGATTATTAATGTACATTTCACCAATGATCTGATTTTATCTTTTATTCAGTAACTAATCCCTTAAGAATAATTCTTGCTGTTTCTTGGGTATGCTCCGTTTGTGTTTGACCCACACATGGCTTTGATTGGCTCTATGCTCACTTTTGAAATTGGACCATTTCTGTCTTACACATTCAGAGATCTATCAGTTATTCACATAATGGGTACCTGTTTTACATCCACATACACTTTGCCAGATACAGGGAAAAATCCTATCCATGGCAGCTATGGTGTTCTAACTGGAGGCTGGGTGATAAGCATTCTGGTTTGACCAGAGGAGTGGGTTAGGGGACAAGAAGCATGCTTATAAGAGTCCTGAGGTCACCAAGGGAAACACAGACAGGCCAGTGCACTGCGTTACTTATGTCAATGTTTGGTGAACGGATTTTGGGTTATAATGGAGTGCACTGAGATCCAAAACAACTCAAACACCAGGTCAGTCCAGATGAGTAGAATTTATGGTAATCAAGCTGCTACTGATTGACTAGGGCTACAGAACAGATCCAGGTGATGAACTTCGACCCAGGGCCAGAATGTCACAGAGTATTTAAGCTCACAAACCACAAGCATTTGGGTCAAGTTATTGACACATATTTTCACCAATTAGGATTTATGGATAAGAACTTTCCTTATGTGGTTGATTTATGTCATCTGATACAGAAGGTAGGTTTTACAGGCCAATCAATCAAATGCATTTTCCTCTTTCCTAGTTAGGGATAGTTATTACATTTTGGTGAACGAGGGACAAATAACAGAAGCTGTAGTTAGGAATAGTGTCAGTCCTTAAAACAAGTTTCTTTTGCTTGTTCCCCCAAATAATATTTTCACCCCCTGCAAGTCAATGAGCAGCCGTGTTTTCGTGGGGAAGCCAAACCCTGGTCTGTAATGCAGACTCAATAAGAAAGTTCTAGGAATAAAACTGGATTAGTTTAAAAGAAAGCAGAGAAAGGAGAAAATGGTGACCCAGAAAGAGAGCAAAGGATTAGATGATAAGTTCAAATCCAATCTGAGATCAACTCTGTTGATGTAAAAAGCTAGACACAGCCATTTACAATGGGAATTGCCAGATTAATATATAAAACATTCAACTGATTTTCTGTATCAAAGATACCCACTTTATGTGTCGACAGAATCTAACAGCCAAAGAAAGAATGCTTGAGCCATGGGTCTGTCCATGTGTAAATATGAGTGTCTGTATATATTTCAGAAGCAGAAGTCAAAGGAATTTTGGAGAAGCTCTGCTGATATTTAAAAAAAAAGGATATCACATCTAGGGTATGAATAAAGATATTCACAAAGACATAATAGTTCTACATGGGGGTACATAAGGAGGGGACCTCAAAATATACAAGGAGATGGTGGGAATGAATGGTGAAATAACAGAATTCACATTGGCAGTTATGAAATATGTCTCATCCATAACTAAAAAAGCATAAAGCATAAAGTCAACATAGGAGGCCTGACAATTAGGATCACTTATCTTGATTCCACCTGTCTTCATGGGTTGTGTCTGTGAAGTGCATTAGACTATACAGTCTATTTTTTTTTGTATTTTTTTCTTGTTGTCCTGGAGCTTTCAGTCATTCTGTTAAGTTGCTAGTATGAGAATTTTCCAGTTTCTGTTTTTTTCTTTTCTTTTATTGGTTATTTTCTTTATTTACATTTCAAATGATATCCCCTTTCCTGGTTTCCTCTCCCATCCCCCCATCCCCCTGCTTCTATGAGGATGTTCCCTCATCCACCCACCCACCCATTCCCTTCTGCCTCCCCACCCTGACATTCCCCTAAACTGGCAGGACCATGGGCCTCTCCTCCCACTGATACCCAACGAGGCCATCCTCTGCTACATATGCAGCTGGAGCCATGAGTCTGTCCATGGTCCTCTTTGGTTGGTGGTTTAGTCCCTGGGAGCTCTGGCGGGGGGGTCTGGTTGGTTGGTACTGCGGTTCTTCCTGTGGGGCTGCAAACCCCTTCAGCTCCTTCCAAGACTACACATTCTTTGCATCTACAGACGTCCTCTGTTTCTGCAGAGTCAATGTGCAATTCTTTCCAACTGCACTCTGCAGAAACTTCGCGATGTCTTCTGGTGTGTAATAACTAGAACTTTCAGCCGTGTGAATCCCACTCTACCTAGGCCAAGCCCTCAAACTTTTTCTTTAGACTCCGTAAACTAAATCACTTAACTCAGCTTCTACCAATTAACACATTACTTCTAGAGATAGGGCTAGAAGTAGACATGGTGAACAGAAGATGCCACGTTGGGGAGTCTCTCTCTCTCTCTCTCTCTCTCTCTCTCTCTCTCTCTCTCTCAAACACACACACACACATGCACACACACACACACACACACACACACACACACACACACACACACGGTAGAGAAAGGAAGAGAGTCAGATTACCATACTAGTGAGGTGAATGCAGTTTGTTTGGTTAGTTAACATTGTATCGGGAAGAGATAGGGATCAAGTTGGTAAAGGAAATGACAAGTGATTTACGTTTATGTACAGTTACACTGGCTTGTGTGACGTTCTGGTAAGAAGGGTAACACTGGCTCAGTAGATGTCTGCTTCTGTTAGCAGCCGAAAGCACCAAAGGATCTGGAATTGATTGTGGAATCTCTGGGAACTATAAAGAGAGCAAAAAGATGTATTTGAGGACTCGCTGGCCTTTACACAAGTTCATCAGAGAGGAAGGTCACAAGTTAGGGAAAATGTCAGTCATTAGAAGGTCGGGACAGCCAGGGACTTGTCATAAAAGGTGTGGGAAGAGCTTACTTAGAGCATTTAGAGCCTCTGAGAGGGGTTGGTGGTCACCTCAGTGTGGAGAAATGCTGTAACCTGGAAGGAAGGGAACCACAATAGCATGAGACGGATGTATAATTAATATGGGTGCCTTGAGGGGGGTATCATTGCAGGAATTAGGGAAGTGGTATAGCAGGTAAAGTGTCTGCAATGTAGTCACGAGGACCGGAGTTTAGTCCCTAGTAACCTTGTAAAAAGCCAGGCAGGGTAGCATGTGCCTAAAATGCAAGCAATGGTGAAGCAGAGGCAGAGGCAGAGAGAGAGGCAGAGAGGCAGAGAGAGAGGCAGAGAGGCAGAGAGAGAGGCAGAGGCAGAGAGAGAGGCAGAGAGAGAGAGAGAGAGAGAGAGAGAGAGAGAGAGAGGCAGAGAGAGAGAGGCAGAGAGGCAGAGAGGCAGAGAGGCAGAGAGGCAGAGAGGCAGAGAGGCAGAGAGGCAGAGAGGCAGAGAGGCAGAGAGGCAGAGAGAGAGGCAGAGAGAGAGGCAGAGAGAGAGAGGCAGAGAGAGAGGCAGAGAGGCAGAAAGAGAGGCAGAGAGGCAGATAGGCAGAGAGGTAGAGGCCGAGGCAGAGAGGCAGAGGCAGAGGCAGAGGAAGAAGTATATCTAGGTCATGCTGGCCAGCCAGACCTGCAGAGTCAATGTGGTCCCAATTCACAGTGAGACTCAGAGACTCAAGAATAATAGAATACAATACATGCCTAGCACTGACCTACACACACACACACACACACACACACACACACACACACACACACACACACATGCACACAAGTTAGGTAATGGAAGAGGTGTTACAACTGTAGAACAGGGAAGGGTCTGTTTCTTTGTTCTTTCCTTTCAAGGTTGAGTCAGAGTTGAGTCTATGTAAAGCCTGATTGAAGACATCTGTAGATAAGGAGGAAGAAAGGCCAAACGTGTGGAGAGAGTGGGCCTACTCAGTGATTGTGCCGCAAGCACTCAGCCACCCACGTCCCATGGGCACGCTGGGACTCCTTCTAACAGGGCGCACAATGCGGAGAGAGTTATGAGACAAATTAAGTATATTTGTCTTAGAGCCCCATAGAAATGTCCTAAGAGATAAGAGTCATCCATGTCATGGAAATAGAAAATAAACTTCAAACGGCAGTGCTGGTGAGCTATTCCAAATTGTCAGTCTTCAGAAGACTCGCATAAAGAAACAAAAGCTATATTTTTAGGCTATAATTAAAATTTTATGACATCCAGTTGGGGACTGTAACAGTGAAGATCTCGTAGAATTTTTTTTTTCTTTCTTTCTTTCCTTCAGAAAGTCTGAACCTCACAGGCATCCTCTAAGTTTCCAGGAGAGTCAGGCGGCTTCTCAGGCAAGAACTATCACATTTCACAGGAGCTCGGGGAGTGAGGCTGCAGCTGCCAGATAAGGGGACAATGGGAAGTAAAGATGGTCCCAGGGAATGTGAACTACTTAAACAGAACACAATGTGAACCTCCAAACTCTGTCAGCACATCACAAGGAAATTATTTTAGAATGTCTATGAAGAGGAATTTAGGAATTAAGGTTGATGTAATAGAGGTGGTAACAGAATTCAGCGGTGTAGGATGAGGTTCAAGTATGTCCAAATGATGAATCTATTGTCCGGGTCCTGCTCTTGTTGTTAAATAACTCGGAGCAGTTATGTGACTGTGAAATTGGAAGAGAAATTGAGTCTTCCCTTTTTATAGAGTAAATATATTCGGCAAGGTATATTGAGCAACCCAAGGAGTGAGCGCTGGGGAAAATAGTGAGATATTTTAGTTTGCCCAAGACACTGTTTGAAAAGTCACTCTGATTTTGAGATGGAAATATTCAACTTGAGTGTGCTATCTCTGCATTTACTCAGAATTTCTCTGGTGGAAGTTTAAACTAAGCACTTTTAAACAATGCAACCCAGAAATATTTCTAAGGCCGGTAAGCCATAACTAAGAAATGTTTCTCAGAAATTTATCCCAGATATGCATGCCTGAATATAGACAGCCCACAAATAATCATATTTACAAAGAACAGCTAATTATCGTTTACTATTAGAGGAGAACAAGTTACTTATTTATGGCTCTGATAGTGGGGCTCATGAAGCAAGACGTGGAATCTTGAATGTGAATTTTCAGCAGGGGAAGCTGGGAATCCAAGGAACATTAGAGAAACTCTAAGAATCCACAGTTACTCTTGTACTGAGCTTGTATTAGAAGCATTCAAAGACAACATCTAATCATCCAACTGTTTATAGGTAATGAAAGGTTCTGCTTAATACATCACTGTGAAGGAGAAAGACAAGGAAGTCCAGATACAATGTATGGGAACAAAACAAATCTGCATGTCTTAAGAGATAGCACACTCCTGTGTTCTTGAGGTAGAACCATGTGCTACTCTATAAATTAGTTTCCTGTGTGCTCATTGTGCCAAGGGTCACAGTGCTTTTAGAAGCAGAACATATCTTTCTTAGATGAAGCTATGGGCAATATATTTGCGTTGAAAGATATGGGTGTGTGTGTGTGTGTGTGTGTGTGTGTGTGTGTGTGTCTGAGAGTATAGGTGAATATATGTGAGTATATGTGTGTGTGTGTGTGTATCTGTGTTTGAGAGATAGGCAAGTGTGTTTGTGTATATGTGTGAGTGTGTGTAAGAGAGAGTGTAAGTGAATATGTATGTATGTGTGTGTGTATGTGTTTGAGAGTATAGGCAAGTATGTGTGTATGTGTGAGTGTGTGTGATTGAGAGTGTAGTTGAGTGTGTATGAGTGTGTGTGTGTTTGAGAGTGTAGGTGGATATATGTGAGTGTGTTTGAGAGTGTTGACAAGTGTGTGTATATGTGTGAGCATTTGTATTTGAGAGTGTAGGTGAATGTGTGTGAATATAAGTTGTGTGTGTGTGTGTGTGTGTGTGTGTGTGTGTGTGTGTGTAGCATGCTAAACTTGACGCATTGCACTTACTAGGTGTGCACCATGCAGCTGGGTTATATCCCCAGCCTTTGAAATTTTATTTATTTTATATGTGAAACGCCTGGTTTAAAGCATGAGTTTGTGAACCTTCATGATCCTGCCTCACTAGTGATATGGCACAGGAGTTGGTAGAATAAGAACATGTAGGGAATCATGACAAATGGAGAAAACTCATGTTGGCAGAGATTTGAAAGTGAATGGGGTGTGACCCACTCATGCAGTCTTACCAAAAAATAGCTGAAGCTGTCGGAAGTATTTTAACGTATTCCCATGCTCTCTCCATCCCCCTGATAGGCTTGAAATCCAGATGTCAAAGATCTACTAAAACAACAAAGATTTCCCTTCCCTCCCAGACCAATATGGCCTCTCTGTGTTGTATGCTGATCTGCGGAAGGGGACTCACCTGTATCCTCATGGAGTCCTGAGGTCCTCATGAACAAACCCATCAGACTTGCAGGTACAGGGTGGGTTTTATCTAACACATCCACAGAGGTGGTTTAGACTCTCTATTTGATGACATTTCCCAGCAGAAGCAAACACATGATGTCCTAATCCCCTCAATAGGAGTAAGGATGGTATTTCTCCTTTGCACGGTTTTTCTTTTTAACCTTTCCCCTCTTCCTTTTCTTTCTTCACTTTACCTCCCTCTTCTCCCAGTTCTACCCTGTCCCCTCCCTCTCCCATCCTCCCTCCTTTTCTCCTCAGAGAAGAGGGGTAGGTCATGTATACTAACCTGGTCTAGCACATCAAGTCACAACAGCACTAAGTGCATGGACTAACCAATGACTGGCCCAAGTTGAGACCCATCCCTTTAGAGAAAGTCAACACCTAACACTATCAAGTATCTCTCTGCTGTGCTTGTATTCAGTAGCCTAGCATGATTCTCTTCTGAGAGGCTTCCTCAGTTCACAGCACACAGTTTTCTTACTTTGATGTTTCTAGGGCCCATGGTTTTCAGCAGAGATTCACTTGCCCCTCGATACTGACTTGTCTGGTCATTTTCTGTACTTCTGCAGGTGTCGTTATTCCCCTAGCACTTTGCTCAAATCATAGAGGTCAGCATAACTGATAACCTAGAAGATTGTGAGGACCGTGAATGCCATCATCCAGAGCCTGCAGGAAGTAAGCCCGCTATGTCAATGAGGCTGCTAGGAACTGTGGTCTCACCCAGCAAGTTCAGATGAACTTGGTAAGGTGGAAGTTCACTTCCCTTCCACCATAGTTTTGTGATCTGGGCAGGGTGTGGGCAGGGCATTTGGAGAAGGATAGCGGTTTAGATCAGCTCATTAAAAACACAACCATGACCCTGCAGTTCTATGCCTTGCCCAGGTGAGTCAGCAGGGACTTTGACCGAGGCTGTACCTGCTAGGCCATCATTCTCAGTGCCATAAATCAAAGGCTCACATAAAGGTATAGAACAATTCTTAATATGGCACAGTCTTTGGACTCATGTAGGTCAGTCTGGTAGATCTGTGTGTACAACTCTTAGAATAGTAACTTAGTTTAAGGGGCAAGATATAGAGGACAAGTTGATCATAGCCAATAGATATCTCTTATATTTGAGGTCGGCAATTTAAATTAGAAACAGTAAATCTATATTAATAATTCCATTATTATTTTCCTTTGATATACAAATTAGCTAAGACAGAAGCTTAATAAAAATATCACATATACACACATACACAAACACACACATACACACATTCACACACACACACACACACACACACAAATGGTACTCATAGTATCAGGAGATAAAGATAGAATTTTTTTTTAATTCTTAAAGCATGGCCCAGAGGGATGGGTTTAGTCAGGTATGGAACTTACTCTGCAGTAATGTGGTAGAATGTAGGAAGAATGTGAAGTTGAATCCTTCATTAGGGTCCCGTTCCAAAAGGATGGGCAGAAGCAGTTCTCTGCCATCCCATTGACAAGACGTTTACCATAACAGGCTCCCCAAACCATGAAGTATATTCTCTAACTGTGTCTCACAGGCATCCCCTCTTTGATGCAGAGTAGGCTTTATTGAAAGGATGATCGTGATCATTTGTGTAGCTTGTCTTTCTTCATTTCAGTAAATGTTTTTTCCATACCATTCAATGCTGATTCTTATAGTGTCAGAAAGCAATGGACATCAATATTTTGCAAAGTGTTGCTTTATACCTTTCTATGTTTGGAAACAATTGAAACATAATCAAAACTTTGAGTTGCAAAGACCTGTGGAAGTTCTTCACTCTAGTTGCCTCATCATAGGAGTGACAATAGTACACCCCATTGAAGACACTTAGATGGTAGAGAGGAGAAGCGGGAGGAAGATGTAGATCTATGACATCATTGTTTGTTAGCCTATCTTGCCCATTATGAAATATGGATTCAGAATGTTCAAAATATTCTATGAATTGTTTTGATCTGCATTATAAGAGCAGGTAAGAGCAGCAACTTGAGGGCTCTCTGATATGAATGCTAAAGATGGCAGATCCCCAAGAGTAAGGGCAAACCTGTGATTTAATAAACCTTGAAGTTCAGGCATGAGCAACTTTGAAGCAGTCACACATCTGTACCGTCAAGGACATGTTCACAAGAGCTCTGCTGAAACAGCCAATTGGACAATTTCTAAGGTTTGTCTCAGAAGAAAGAGTGGATACTTTTAGCAATAACATTGTAGCCCAGTAGACTAGATTCCCTATGAGTTATGGACAAAGATACAGATGACCACTGTCTTGGGTTACTCTACCTATAGTTATGCTTTGGACAAGAAAATTATCATCTACTGACTCAGAGCCCCATAAGGTTTCTTGTGGACTTTAGCAACCTCTCCCTCCCCATCTCCTGACTTGTGCTTGTCTGTCTGTCACCTGTTCTCTCTACATTAGATACATGTTACGATCAAATCAGACCACAACTCTCTTGTACCCAAAATTCTCCTGTGGGGTTTTCCCTTGCCTTACCCTTGTGCTCATTGTGATAGCTTTAGTTTCTGATCAAGGGAACTGAAAGTACGGCTCACTAAAAAAACATTATGTCAGTGATGATCAAATGCAAATTAAGAATTCTCAAATGGAAACAAGCCAAGCATCCAACCCAAAGATGGTAAATGGGAAAAAAAATCTATCCCTGAAACCTAATAGCCCCAGTGATAAAAATAATTAATAAGAAGAAATAATAATTTCTCAAGAATCCTCTTTTACTCATTTAATTCTTAATAGAAATTATCAATCATTCCCTAATCCAAGCTTAGCATTTAGAACAAATATGCATTAATCCTTTTTTATATTAATCTGTGTTTGTATGTGTTTTGCAGTAGAAATGCTTCAAGACAGGTTCTCATATAACTTCTATCCAGGGAGCCTGAGCCCTCAGGATAGCATTAAGAACATATAGAGGCCTAGGAGCAGAGTTGTAAGGCTAACTCCTGCTTAATATAGTCTTCTACAGGAGATTTACCTCCCTAGTGTCAATTTTTACTTGAGAATCTCACACAACAGAAAGAATCACATTACAGCAGGTGTTGGGAAAGAGGCATTGCCTGAGGCTCTGAGAGAAAAGTAAGTTGTCTGAAGGAATGTTGGATTGGTGATAGTCACTGGTATTGCCCCTATCCTCAATTTCTTGGTGTTGCCCCTATGTCAATATATAAGGACCTCTTATTTGAGAACCCACTAGGTTCATGGTGTATGTGTGCCCAGGCTGGGCTGCCTTTGAGACATGCATTTTGAAAGAGAGGAACCTGAACTAACTGACATCTAAAAGAATCCATTTGAGTTTTAGAGGGAGGTCAGTTCTGTGGTAAACTTGAAGGTTTCTAGGAGAAAAAAAACATCTATTGAATTTCAAAGAGTTCTGGGGAGAACAAACTCATGAAAAGTGAAGAAGACATCAGTGGCAGAGGCTATTGGAAGTCACGATCACTGAAATTTGAAACTGACCCTCAGGAAAGACTTGAGAATTCCCAATGTCTTACCAGAAACCAACAGGAACTTCTACCTATTGGAGGAGGAGTGGGAAAAAGAATGGCATAAAGGATGCTGGGTATCAAGATATATGGGCAGACACAAGGAGTAGAGGATGATGGACACAGATGGTTTAGTAGTTACACCAGGAGAATGGTGGGTAAAGAGATAGAGCCAGATACAAAGGACTAACACTAATATTAGGAGGGCTTACTCTGATATGAAAATCATTATTTCCAAACCACTGACAACATTGCATAAATTAAGATCTTCAACAGCTATTTTCATAAGACACTTATTCACACACTAACAGTGTGTGTGCAGGTGCACACAGTATCTTGAATTTCATTTGGATTGACATGGACTTCCTGACTTTCCTATGTAGCATGTTCAAGTCTGGCTTCCAGACATTCCGCTGAATTCTCTGAACGCACTACTGTGATCTTGAAACCTTTGTCTTGAGGCAGCACAGAGGAGGACAGTTTTGCCCTGTATCTACTAGCTTGGCAGTCTATAGAGAGTTTGCTCCCAGATGTGCTGATGTGTCTTCCTCAGTTCCCAGTAGGACCATGTCTTACTTGGGGCTTTATTGATTTGAGAAGATACCATGACCACAATAACTCTTATTAAAGGAAAACATTTAATTGGGGATGGCTTATAGTTTCAGAGTTTTAGTTTATTATCATCATGGTGGAAAATATGGCAGCACACTGACTCAGCTGGAGAAGGAGCTGAGAGCTCTACATCTTGATCCAAAGGCAGCCAGGAGCTGACTGGATGTGTTTCACACTGAGTGAGGTTTGAACATTTAAGACATTAAAGCCCTACCTCTACAGTGACACACTTCCTCTCACAAAGCCACATGTACTCCAATAAGGCCACATCTCCTAATAGTGTCACTCCCTATGGGCCAAGCATTCAAATGAATCTATGGGGGCTAAATCTATTCAATCCACCATAGACCACTAGACAACGAGGGACTTCCCACAGTTGTCACTGGCCCAGTGAGGCATAATTGTTGGTTGCCTTTGTGGTGAATCCTACCTCTATTCTCCTGACTAGTGATGAATGGCTTCTGTAAGACAGTCCAGGCCTAGTCCAATATATTCTCCCATCCCATGCTTTCCTTCTAGATCATGGTTTAAAACAAAGACTTTTTATTATGAACTAATGATTTCCTTTCCCTTTGTCTTTTGGGGTTTTTACAGGGCTATATATGTATCATTTAAAGATACCTTTACACACCAAAAAGAAAAAAGTTATATATCCAATTGACATTTCCCTCTTCACCCATTTTCTACTTGATGTGTTTGTATTTACTCTGCATCATTGCTAGACTCTTTTATCCTATGTAAGTTTAGAATTCTAGAAGCTCCTGCTAAGTTAGGGTGAATGAGAGCAAAGAAAACTTTTTTTGCTTGAGAGACCGCATTGCATCTTTTATATGTGGATTTATATCAAACCATCCAATTTTCAGTTGCCTATGCCATATTAGGATTACTTTCTAATATCATATAAAGGGGAAGAGTAAAGGTCTCTAAAGTACAGAATTCTAAACGTATCTGAACATTTAGATCCCACCATATGTTAAATATATGACAATAATTCCAAAAATGAACTTGGAAAACAAAACTTAATTCAATCTAATTTAGTAATCTTCCTTGTTAGATATTTGTAAAGTTTCAGGCTCAGCTGTTAAAAGTCCAAAATTTCATTGGCTGTCGCTGTCCTTCAGGAGCTCAGTAAAACTAAGGAAAACAAGAATGACCAAATTTAATTCAAGAAACCAAGTAAAAAAACCCACAAAGTCAGAGTGAGGGAAACAATGTTAGAAAAAAGCTCAATAAATATTTAAATGAGCATGGAGCCAAGGAGGAGAGAGGTCTAACATTAGAATAAAAACTAGGCTGCCCCCCAGTTACCTGAATAAGCTTGAAGAGTGTACTTGTAACTTATTAGACCATAAAGCAAATTCATGTTTCCAAGCAGCTCAGTGGCACAATGGAGTTTATGTTACCAACAGTAGAGAAATGCTTGTGAGAATTATGGATGCAAAACAATGTGCAAAGCTGGTATCTAGGGCATATTTAGGTTGTGCCTGTCGAGCAGTAATGGTAGGTAATGGGAAGAAGAATCAGGCCTTAACATGACTGATGCTGAATGGTTAGTTACCACCTGTCTCTTTCTGGGGGACGGAAGTAGCAAAGGAAAGCAGAGACCTTTCAGACCTGTGACTAGACCTACAACAGAGTCAGACCATTCTAATCATGAGGCTACAGGAAGGAGCTTGTATATGCCATGATTTCCTTGACATGGGGGTAAAATGTGAGATAATATATTCTCATGGTGTGAGTGAAGGACAGTTTGTGATACTGGGTACATGTAGACTGTGACAGTGGGAAAAACAAGTAGCATTCATATTTACCCATAAACCTTCATTTGCTAACAAATTAAATTTGTTGCTGCCTATGAGACCGAGGTAAGATGATCCAATTCAAGGTTCGGCCTGCCTTAAAATAAGTTTTAGCATATATTTCAGGGGTAGAATGCTTATCCACCATACAAAATGCTCTGAGTTCTACATCTCCAGTAATACCTACCAACTACACACATGTGCTCATGCGTGTGCACACACACAAACACACACACACACACACACACTTTACTGAAAGCAGACTCATCAAGCTTACTAGTGTTTTAAAATCTAAAAATATGGTTTCAGTGATATAATTGACTTATTTCCCTCTCCTTTTAACTGCAGTAAAGAATTCTAAAAATGGAAAATTCTCCTTCCAGTCAAAGTTGAGGACTTCTTAAACGGTGCATTTGATCTCATCCCTTGCTGGCTACCCAGTGGAGTGTACAAGGGAGAGCTTGCTCTGATGGCTTGGGTTGGAGAGCTGACAGACTGACCAACTCAGCTATCACCTAGGCCTAGATCTGGGACTTTGTGATGGCCCAGCCCAACTTCTACCCTATCTGTGAGCTGTTGGAGCCAGTGAAGGGGTAGGTCCTAGGGGTCCATAGCCACAGAATCTCCACAACACAGGAGAACAGATATCATATATCATATCTTATAACCATATATATCAATCATATATCATATAACATATCATACTTAAATGATATATATGATCTATAGAAATATTGTCAGTAGGAGAAAAATTAAATAAATAACTGTATATACTATGTTCATGGGTTGCAAGGTTATCACATATCAATCCTTTCTGAAGTGATTCTCTTAAGCCAAATTTTGTTTTGGGTAAACATATAGGCACTAACTTTAAATTAAACAGAAACGCAGAACACCAAACTTCATTTGAAAAATGTCTCCGTCCACCTCCCTGTTGGCCTTGTTTTCAGTTACCATAAAGGGTAAAGTTGAGGGGTGACACAGAAAAAGAATACTTAATGATAGACACAAGCAAGGACTTCCCGAAGAACCCAGTGAAACAAAAAATAATCTCAAGAACAGACAAATGGGGTTATATGAAAGTAAAAGGTTTCTGTACAACCAAGATACAAGACCTGCAGAACGAGAGGAAATTTGTACCAACTAAATGTCCAGAGGGATATTAATATTAGAAATTTATAAGATATTACTTAGCTACCCACTCAAATCTTCCAGTTAATAAATGGCCAGGAACTGAGTCCCACCCACTGTCTTACTGTAGTATCTTCTGTCTGCCATAGGTACAGTTAGTAAGAGTCACTTTTAAGACATGTATAGGTATATAAAGGCAATGTTGAAATAGTAAGGTAGTATTGCCAGTCCTCTGTAGACCCTGACTCATTTTCTCTCATACAGAACTGATATCACTATTTCTACCCTTCGATTCCAATGACCTTAATAGTATTAATTTCAATTAATTTAAGAAATGACATCATGGAGAGCAACCTGACAGAAAATCGACAAGTCCAACAATTACCTAAGCATTCTCTACCATTTGAGAGTGATACAGGCCAATGAGAAGTCCTGACTCAACCAGAGGGCAGCATCTAGGCAGGAATTGTTCTTCCTGAGACTCTGGGGTAGTTTCAGAAAACATCCACTCTCTCTTGTCTGTTTAGATATTGCTTATTACCGTTAGCAGCTACCTGACAAAGATTTTTGAAGTTTAGTTTACATTACAAATCCGAATTTCACCATTTACTTCTTGCAAAATTCAGTCTGCTAGGTCATTCAAAATTTAATTTCTTTTTATTACATTCCATGAAAGCGCTTTCCCATTCGGTTTTCCCCTACTCACAGTCAGAATGAACCTCACAGAACATCTGTCTTACAAGCCAGATGGCCAGCACCATCCATCTATTCAAGGCTTGGGCTGCTGGTAAGCTACAGTCAGGTAGTTTTATCTGTTTTTTTCCTGCCTCTCCTCCATCCACCTCAAGGGCATTAGAAGCAAGTAGAGTCTTTGAATTCAACAAATTCTATTTGGATATTTATTTCCGCCGACCGCTTTAAACAGATCCACTTAACGCTGACGCTAACATTTTGTTCAGCTTGTATGAGAGACATATGACATTATCATCCACCATAGTGTTCCTGTCTCTGAGGACCAGATTTCATTTCACGTTGCAGCATATTTTCGAGAACTGGTTCTCTGGGTAAATGATTGAGCAAGAGTCCCTGTTGACAATGCTCAGGGAATATTCTTTGGAAAATGTCATGTATTTCCTCAGTGACTCCATAGCTCTTCAGACTGCTTTGTCTGCTCCGAAAGTGAGACCTTGGAAACCTAAGGAGGACCTTACAGAACAGAAGGGTTCCTGGGCTGTCCGCTCGTGGTCCTGAATATCAGCTTAGCCACTGGATGAGTAGCTCAGTCCATGACTATGAAACCCACACTTAATAAGCACTACTGTGTACACAGGTGCCTTTATTTGATCACTCATGCATAAAGGCTATATGCGGCGGTGCCATTTATCATGTTATCACTCCCCAAACTTCTAGGATAGTAAAGCCCAGTGCTTATTTACTGAAAACACCACCAGAAATAGTGGAGTCGGGAATCTTCTCAGCTGGAAGGGGTTTTTCTCCATTAGAAAAGAAATAGGAAGCAGGTGCTTTTAGGAGCCCAGAGTGGAGAGGCCCCTTTAGAAATGGTGAGGATGAGTTTGGAAGATGGGATGGGTGTCATATAAGTCTACCAGCTAGAGATGCCCAGGGTGCAATCTCACTGATAGAGCCCCATGACTAAGGAAGCCATGTTGCTGTGTTACAGGAGATACAGAGTATGGAAATCTCAGTGCTTTCTCTAATTGGTGTGGAATTAGAACAAAAACATAGAAGATTACAAGGTAATCAAAATGTTAAATAAACTTGTCCTTTTACACATAAATATTGATGAAAAGCAAGAGCTGTGATTCAGTTCAGTGGTACCACAGCTGTGCGATGTGTGCAGATTCTGTCGCCAAAACAAACAAACCAGGAACTGTGCCTATGGCTCATACATTTACTCCTAGAACTTCAAAGGATGAGTCAGGCAGATCTCTGTGAGCTCTGGGCCAGCCTGGCCTACATAGCAAGTTCTGGGTCAGCCAGGGCTATAGCAAGACCTCATCTCAAAATGAGCAAATTAATAAGGTAAACAAGTAAAAGAAAAGAAAACATCTATTTTCTCTCATGAAAGAGTCACTTAAGGTGAGTTTCTTGACTTTAACCACAGACAAATCCAGGTTTGTTACAGTGTCTTGTTATCTACTATCTTAAGAAGAAAACCACACCTTCATAATTATTTTTTTATTTTTTATTAGATATTTTTCTTTACTTACATTTCAAATGTTGCTCCCCTTCCCGGTTTCCTGTCCATAAGCCCCCATTCCCTTCCCTCCCCCTCCCCCATACGGTTATTCCCTCTATACATCCCTCTTACTCCCCCCCATATTCCCCTGCACTGGGGGTCCAACCTTGGCAGGACCAAGGGCTTCCCCTTCCCCTGGTGCCCCAACAAGGCTATTCTCTGCTATATATGCAGTTGGAGCCCTGGGTCAGTCCGTGTATAGTCTTTCGGTAGTGGTTTAGTCCCTGGAAGCTCTGGTTGGTTGGCATTGTTGTTTTTATGGGGTTGCAAGCTCCTTCAATTCTTTCAATCCTTCCTCTAATTCCCCCCAAGGGGGTCCTGTTCTCAGTTCGGTCGTTTGCTGCTAGCATTGACCTCTGTATTGGACATGCTCTGGGTGTGTCTCTCAGGAGAGATCTATATCTGGTCTGTTTCAGCATGCATTTTCTAGCTTCATCAATCTTATCTAGTTTTGGTGGCTATATATATATATGGGCCATATGTGGAGCAGGCTCTGAATGGCCATTTCTTGAGTCACTGCTCTAAACTTTGCTTCCATATCCCCTCCTATGGATATTTTTCCCTGTTTTAAGAAGGAGTGGGAGCATCTGAATTTTGGTCATCCTTCTTTTTGAGCTTCCTGTGGTCTGTGGATTGCATCTTGGGTAATTCCAGCTTTTTGACTAATATCCATTTATCAATGAGTGCATACCAAGTGTGTTTTTCTGTGATTGAGTAACCTCACTCAGAATGATATTTTCTAGTTCATTCCATTTACCTATGAATTTCATGAAGCCATTGTTTTTGATAGCTGAGTAGTACTCCATTGTGTAGATGTACCACATTTTTTTAATCCATTCCTCTGTCGAAGGACATCCGGGTTCTTAAGAAGTTAGACTCCAGAGAGCCAAATAACCTATTAAAAATGGGGTACAGAGCTAAACAAAACATTTTCAGCTGAGGATTATTGAATGGCCAAAAAGCACCTAAAGAAATGTTCAACACCCTTAGTCATCGGGGAAATGCAAATCAAAACAACCCTGAGATCTCACCTCACACCAGTCAGAATGGCTAAGATCAAAAACTCAGGTGACAGCAGATGCTGGCAAGGGTGTGGAGAAAGAGGAACACTCCTCCATTGTTGGTGGGATTGCAAACTGGTACAACCACTCTGGAAATCAGTCTGGAGGTTCCTCAGAAAAATGGACATAATACTACCTGAGGACCCAGCTATATCTCTTCTGTGTATATACCCAAAAGATGCTCCAACATACAACAAAGACACATGCTCCACTATGTTCATGGCAGCCTTATTTATAATAGCCAGAAGCTGGAAAGAACACAATTAACTTCTTACTGGTGTTTAACATCATGAAACCATGTTCTTGATCATTTATTTAACAGGGATGAGCAGTGACTGCTGTGAACAACTTCAGGATGACTCTAGAGTGGCCTTGTGTTGTGTTCTGTGTCTTTGGCAACTGGAGTCTAGAGCTAAGCACTAGCATTTGTGTGCCAAGTATTCCTGGCTCAAAGCATAGATATGAAACCATGAAGAGTACACTATAAATGGGTTACAGTTTGACCTAGTTAGGAATTTCAAGAAGACAAAGCCAGTGTTTTCAAATTTGGAGCATCCATGTGGTTTGTCATTATATATTATATAGCTTATATATGTTATAGCTTAGCAATGTTCTTTCTGGCTCTGTGTTTGTGTGTGTGTGTGTACATGTACATATACATATATTTTGTATTCATGTGTAGGTATGTATGTAAATGTCTGTGTGTGTGCATATCTTTGCATGTACATGTAAGATGTGTATTTTTTGAGTGTCCTGTGTATATATGTGTGGGCTGGTTTTATGCTACCGCACCCACCTCATTTTGAGTGGTGCCATTCTTGGGCTGGTGGTCCTGGGTTCTGTAAGAAAGCAGACTGAGTAAGGCACGATGAGTAAGCAAGTAACCCACGTCCCTCCATGCCCTCTCTTATATTTTTGGTTGTGAGCCCAGCCCCCATCTCTCCAGCCCCTTCCATGCCCTGTCAATCCATTTCTGCCTCCAGGTTCTTGCCCTGTTTGGCTTCATGTCCTGACTGCCTTTGATGATGATATAAATGTGTAAGGCAAATAAATGCTTCCTTCCCCAAGTTACTTTGGTCATGGTGTTTCACCCCAGCAGCAGTAAGCTTAACTACAATAAGTTGGTACCAGGAATGGGATATTGCTGTGACTTACCTGGCCATGTTATTTGGGGGAGGATTGTGGGAGGATTTTGGGACTTTGGGTTAGAGAATCCACTGAGCGTTGAAAGCTCCATGAGCTGTACTGGAGGATATTGGAAGATAAGAATTTTGAGAGCAGTACAGATGACAAAGGTCTGGCTTGGGAAGCAAATGCCCTACTAGGCCTCTCGTGTGAAGAATCTGGGATATCTAGTCATCTGGAACTGGCAAATTGGCTGTGATTAACAAGAGAGGAGAGCAGTTAAAGTAAAATCTTTGCTTTGCTGGAACAATGAATTCTGGTCAGTTGGGGCTAAAAGTATCAGTTCTGATTAAGAAAAGATTAGCATCATTGATGGAAAAGTCTTCTGTTTCTTCAGAGTTAGCACACAGACATGTCCCAGACGCAGCAAAGGTTGGACTTCATGCTCACAAGCAGCAAATGCATGCTGGCATCTAAACTCAGCTGGTATTGGTATTGTAGGTATGAAAGGGTGGGAGAGAGCAGCTGGGGCTTGACTCTGTGTGGCAGGGCTGAACTCCCTGAAGTGGGTTTAGGAAAGGCCTTTGGTAAAAGCGCAACCCAGTTACGGCCAAGTTCCTCAGAAAATTTGAAGATGCCAGTACCATGGCATGACCAAAAAGAATAGAAGCAGACATAGGGTGGAGCCAGTCAGAACCTAGAAGACAAGTTGTATGTGCAGCAGAGGGCAGAGCTGGAGAAGGGACCCCAGCCCTTTGGAGGAGCATAAATCAATTGGACATTGAGTTATTTACACTGTTGGAGTTTTGGTTTTGCATTGCTTTGGTTTTGCTGAAATTGTGCCTCTGTCCTGGCTCTTCTCTACTGAAGTAATAATGTATTTAATTGATACTTTATTTTACATGAGCCCACAGTTGAAAGACTGGATTTTAAAAGACTTTGGATTTTTAAAAGATTGAAATTCTAATGACTCCGGAATGGTTAAAATTGGCAATATTTAATTTATTGTGGGGTCTTAGGGGAAGTAAAGAAAGGGTGATGGCTTGACAGTGATATGTTTATGGGTCAGGTAGACATGGGCTTGGTTGTGATAGCTGGTTTTGTGTCTGCTTGACAGAGGCTGGGGTTATTTGAAAAGAGGGAGCCTCAGTTGAGAAAATACTGGTCTTTTCTTGGTCCCTTCATCCCTCCATCTGACATTTGCCTTAAAGGACCCCAAACATATTCACTTTTGCAATAGAATCTGGTCAGAATATCCCTTAGAAAACCAGTCCAAATAGCTGCCTAATGGTGTCTCAGTAATTCTTCTGAGAGATCTCAAAAATGGAATGAGATATAATCTATCTGTAGGGTGTTTCTTATTTAGTGATTTATCATGGAGGGCCTAGCCTCTTGTGGGTGGTCCCATTCCCAGGCTGATAGTCCTGGGGTCTCTAAGAAAGCAGACTGAATAAGCCCTGAGGAGCAAGTCAGTAAGCCGCACCCCTCCATGACCCCTGCCTCAGCTCCTGCCTCCAGGTTCCTGTCCTGTTTGAATTCCTGTCCTGGCTTCCTTTGATGATGAACTGTGATGGGAAATATAAGCCAAATAAGTCCTTTCTTCCCCAAATTGCTTTGGTCATGGTGTTTCATCATAGCAATAATAACTCTAAGACAATATATTGTTTTGTGTATATATGTATATGCCTGTCTGTGTCTCTGTGTCTGTGTCTATGTGTACATGTGTATGTATTTACAGATGTATATATGTATGTATGACTTTGTCTCTATAATGTGTATATATGTTTGCATATGTACATGTGTGTGAATGTAGGTATATATGTATGTGTTTATGTTTGTATATGAGTGTGTATATATGTACATATATGTGTGCTTATATGTATGCATGTATGTGGGTATATGTATGAATGTATGTATGTGTGAGTCTAAATGTATGCATGTGCATACACAAATACACACATTTATGTGTGTTGTGTGTACCTGTGTGTACATTTATGTGTGTGTGTGTGTGTGTGTGTGTGTGTGTGTGTGTGTGTAGAGATCAGAGGTAAACTTAGGTGATTTTCTTAGTCATTCTTTATTTTTAAGGCAGGTTCTCTCGATGAACCTGGATGATCCTCCAGTTAGTCTAGACTGGCTGCAGCAAGCTCCATACATCTTTGTCTCTGTCTTCTCATGCCCTGTGTGCCATCACACACTGTTATGCTTGGGCTCTTCTGTGTTTGCTGGGGATCCAAATGCAGGTTTCATGCTTGCACAGCAAAAACTTCACTCACTAGAGAATCTCCCAAGCCCCTGTGGCATCTGATTCCAGAGCTTACAGAAGTTCTAGAGCTTAACTTATTGTATCTATAAACAAAACAACCCTGAGTAGCTGAAATGCTATTTCTAGCACCCAGGTACTTGATGGGATGTCAGACCCAGGACATTTTGTATAGCAACACCCCTCCAACTGCCATAAAAACCAGAACAAAAGAAACAAACAAACACACAAAAAACAGAGCACTGATCCTTTCTTAGAACAAGGCCCTGGGTGGTTAAGTCACCTTAAGTGTCTACCAAAGCCCCTGGAGTCACTCCACAGCCATATTCTAGGCCTTGAGGAACATACCACCTGACTGATTTAACCTCCAAACTGATTCTCTGAAACCCCACACCCTCTTGGTTGAAATTTCTGTTTTCACATCCTGATCCATTAATAAAGATGGGGAAGGAGGGGTATATTTGATTTACAGTTTTGCATCATGGTTCATCATCAAAAGAAGTCAGGGCAGGTACTGAACAGGGCAGCAATCTGGAGGCAGGAGCTGATGCAGAGGCCATGGAGGGGTGCTGTTTACTGGCTTGTTCCTCGTGGATTGCTCAACCTATTTTCTTACAGAACCCTAGCTCAGAGATGGCACTTCATTTATGCATGCCTAAAACTACTTCATAATTAGCCTTAGGGAGCACTGGATCTAGGGGTCCCAAGTAGGTGGGTGTGTCTAATTGTGGAGCCCTTAGAACAGCTCTTAGTTAATCCCTGCACTGTAAATTGTTATGATTTTTTTCCGCTTAAAGCATTTTTTAAATGGTTAGTCTTCTAGAAGGAGTCAGATGATAATCTTGTGTGTATGTTAATGCTGGGGATATGTGTGCATGCAGGTATACACAGAGAGGCCAAAAGGTCATCTCTTCTCAGGAACACCATGTACACCATACACCACTTTTAATATAACATATCCATTCACTTACAGCTATTGAATTAGGCTAGCCTGGTCACCTGGGGTTCCCAATGGTTTGCCTTTCTCTACCTCTACAAATGTTTCATACAAACCACACTCATTCAGCTTTTCTCAGGTGGGTTCTGAGGGTCTTTATGTTTGCTTATCCCAGATGCTAATTGTGAATGCAGAGTTGTTGAGTGGACTCAAAGAGCTACTGAAATCCAGGCTCACCATTCGAAGTCTGTCTAACCATGGCCCGTGAGCCTTGATCAGATGTGCCATTTTCTTCTTCCTTAAGGTTCTCCAAGATTTATAAGCAATGACTTTCCCTCTTAAGTTGTCAAAATCATTCCATCTTGGAAGGATATTTTCTCAGTTTATTTCAATGAAAGGCTATTTGCTTTGTTCTTCCTACGCATCATGACAGCATCAGTTTGTAATACAGGCTGTCATATTCCTCAAACCCTGATATTTATGCATGGCTCTAAGCACCTGGCCTGTAGAAAAGTTGTTGATCCAAACAAAACAAGGCAAAGCCAGCACTGAAAACTAACCTTTCCCTAAACTGCCAGTTACTGTTCACAAGGATTTTAAGGAGTGTTGGGTCTATTTAATAAAACCTAGGAGGGGTTAAGAAATGAGCTGACTGCCAGAAGCTAGTGAAGGCTAGATGCAGCCACCCTGACTCTGACATCTATGTGATAGATGTATTGTCCTCAAGCAAAACTAGTGCAACAAATCACCTCACTTGCGAATTAACTTCCTGTGACCTTAACGGTCACAGGGATGGTATGCCAAATATCAATGGTCTTATGTCTCAGACGCCCAAGCAAGGCAGCATCCTTACATCTGTATAATTGTTTTACTTGGAGGTACTTTATCCATAGGGTCTAGACATAGGGGGAAAATGTCCAAGATACTGTATGCTACATCCCTGGGATGCTGATTGATCCATAGATGTTCATCTACCTGTCCCATTTACATTCATGTGC
This sequence comes from Rattus norvegicus, assembly GCF_021556685.1. NCBI lineage: Eukaryota > Metazoa > Chordata > Mammalia > Rodentia > Muridae > Rattus > Rattus norvegicus. Next base: position 82,091,400 of record NC_141549.1, on the reverse strand, counting down.
TGTAGACTGCCATCCCTCTGTCACTGAAAACACTTCAACATGGATTGCCTTTTATAGCTGTAAAAGTTCTTTGTAAATTTTTTCACATGGTTGAAGAGATAGGAAATGATGCAGTTTGAGGGGTGGAAAGAGCCCAATCCTGCTTTTGGGAACCCACAAATGCACAGTTATAGAACATGATCATCAAGAACAACTCTTCCAGAAGACATGAGTTTCTGGATCAACTCCACATCTTTGTCTACAGAGTGTCCATCCCAATGGTGGATGCCTGAGTACTTTTGTTCTCCAGTACTGAAATATAAATTCATTTTGAACTTTTTGACTAATTGATAAGAAAGACCAATGCAGTCGTCCTAGTGTACCTACAGTAGATTTAATGGCTCTGGCTGCTTGGAGGGCTCACCCACACCAGAGAGCAGGAGAAGTAAATCCTCCAGCCTCAGCTCTGCCAGGTCTTTGTAGTCTGTGATTGATGAATGAGACATGAATACATGTATGTCTGCAGAGAGAGAAGTGAAAACATCTTCACCACTCATATCAGGCATCTTCACCACATGCTCCCCCCATTCGGTCTAGACTGAGCTTCTCTGCGCTTGCCAGTGCACCTCTGGTCTGCAATTTCTAACAATGGCTGCTCCACATCCCACCATCAATTAGCCAGGCTGCACCCCCACCCCCTTGTGTTCTTGCTGTTACTTATTCTGTGACTCTGAGCAAGACTGGAGCTTAATTGGCAGAACTGAGCTCTTTCCAGCTACTGGAAGCTCTTCTCTCTGGAACCATTTAAAAAACCCCCAATGCCATCAATCTTGGGAGCTTAGATATGCTCCTTGCTCATGGCCCAATTAGTTAACTTTTCTTCTTTCCTTTCCTTCTTTCTTTCTTTCTTTCTTTCTTTCTTTCTTTCTTTCTTTCTTTCTTTCCTTTTCCTTTATTTCCTTCTACAGTGAGGCCTCTTGAATTTTCATAAAGATAAAATTGGGAGGATAAACATCTTGGGAAGGAGCATGGAGGAATAAGCCTACCAGCCCACCTTTCTCTAGAAGCTGCCAATAAGAGTGTGGAAGTGTGACAGCCCTGGATGTTATGAGTTCTTAATCTTGGACCAGCCTAGCAGCACTGATACTTGATTTCCAGAACTCATACCCATGAGCTCAACCCAGACCAAAAATGGAAGATGCAGACTGCTAAAGGACAGTTCTTTCTCCCTGCATCCACTGTAACAAAATACCTACTGTAGACTGTTCACATAGCAAGAAAAGTCTGCCCTGTTTGGGGGCCTAGGAGTCCACTGTGTGGGCAGCAGCCAATTCAGTATCTAGTATTATTTTTGTTAGTGTCACTTTTGCTGCACTGGACCACCATGGTCAAAATCAAGTTGGAGACAGAAGGGTTTATTTGGCTTACACTTTCACATCAGAGTTCATCATTGAAGGAAGTCAGGACAGGAACCCAAACAGGGCAGGAACCTGGAGGCAGGAGCTAAGGCAGAGGCCATAGAAGGGTAATGCTTACTGGCTTGCTCATCATGAATTCTCCAACCTGCTTTCTTCTAAAACCCAGGATCATCAGCCCAGGGATGGCACCACCCACAGAGAACTGATCTGGGCCCACCCCCATCAATCACTAATTAAGATTAGCTGAAATGCCCAACAAAGGAGAGGGAGAACCTGTAGAGATTGTATCCAGAGCTTAGGCAAGGCCCCTGGTGGGATATGGAGCCACCCACTCATCTCCAAATTTTTAACCCAGAATTGCTCTTGTCTAAAGGAAATATAGGGACAAAGAGTGGAGCAGAGACTGAAGGAAAGGCCATCCAGAGACTGCCTCACCTGGGGATCTATCCCATATACAGACACCAAACCCAGATGCTATTTTGGATGCCAAAAGTGCTTGCTGACAGGAGCCTGAAACAGCTGTCTTCTAAGAGGCTTTGCCAGAGACTGAAAAATACAGATGTGGATGCTCACAGCCAACCATTGGACTGAGCATGGGGACCCAATGGAGGAGTTAGAGAAAGGACTGAAGGAGCAGAAGAGTTTTGCAGCTTCATAGGAAGAATAACATACCAATCAACCAGACCTCCCTGCCCCAAAGCTTCCAGGGACTAACCCACCAACCAAAGAGTACACATGGAGGGACACATGGCTCCAGCTGCCTATAGAGCAGAGGATGGTCTTTGTCAGGCATTGATGGGAGGAGAGGCCCTTGGTCCTGTGAAGGCTCAATGCCCCAGTGCAGGGGAATGCCAGGGCAGTGAGGTGGGAGTGGGTGGGTGGGTTGGGGAGCACCCTCATAGAAGCAGGGGGAGGAGGGAAGGGATGGGGTTTTGCCCAGGGGAAACCGGGAAAGGGGATAACATTTGAAATGTAAATAAAGAAAACATCCAATAAAAAATAAAAATAAATAAAAAAATAAAAATAAAACTCCTTACTGCTCTGCCTACAGCAAGATATTATGGAGCCTCTCCCCACCAATTTAGATTCTCTCCTTTCAGGGCAGGTAGCAAATGGTTACTATGGATAGTGTCATCCAGGCGTGACCATAACCCCTACATGAGTTCATGGATACCATTTAAAACCAAACTCTCCTTACTGAAACACTGCGGCATCTCAATGCCAAGGAACCCTGAAGTCTAACTCGAGTGGATATCTCTTCTGACCTGGCAAAGCCCATGACAACCGTCCTGCCATTTTGTAGAACTCTCCTTTCAGATGTGGCGGGCTGGAGGAAGAGGCCCCGAGAGGAAGAGCATACTTGACAAAGAAGCATGATAAACTCACAGATGAAGCCTGAAACTATCCACAGCTGCTCTTTTCAACCAAGTACAGACTGTAACCTCTGACCAGCCCTGGGTAGTGCTCACTGTGCACCCAAGAATATAGCAATATGCAGACACTGATGGTGAAGCAAGATTCTATAAATTAGAGGAACTCCACAGTTAACCATGAAAGTACCATAACATCAGGAAACAGGATCACCCCTGTGTTTTCATGGAACACTAAGAGGCTTAAGAGGGGGAACACTTCCTACCACCCAGTATGACTGAACACAAGAAAAGAAATTAAACATAATTTAAAATATTGAATTTGCAGGATATACCAGGAGCCCATTTTCCCCGAACCTCCTGGTGACTCTAGGACAACAGCCATTTCATTTTGTCCTTCTATCTTGAAAGCTATGGTCTCACCATATGGTTCCAGCACCTTCTACTGAGACCCACAGTCTCTGGACACACCTGATTCCTTAGCACTGATTGAGAGGGTTATGCCTTAGTTCACCACTCACCAGGAAGCCCCTGTGTTGCACAGTGTCTCCCTCCCACCTGCTTATTCAAGGCATCAGAACCTTATCAAGTAGAGTAATAAACCTTAGATGTAGGAGAAAAACACTCCAAATCTATTCTCAAACATATTATTTTCCAAAATTGATATGCAGGACAAAATATAGGCATGAAAGTCAGGACACAAATATTAGATGGAGTAATTTATGAAAATTGAGGAAAAGTTTACTGCCTTAACAATATGTCCTAATATACTTCGTGTTGTATCATTTGACACTTATAAAAGCTGGTCCAATTAGTATCTTGGAGAGAAAACACATAATTATATACCTGCTATACTACAGCCAAGAAGAGAATTTTAATATGGTTTTAAGACAGTTCAATTTTATTGTGTCCACAGTAAACTACATCTTTTCCTTTAACTAGCATCGTGTTTCAATGTTTAAAGCCTTGATAAATAAATGTATTTATCAAATGGATTTAAACGCTAGAGCACAGACACAGATTGGCCAATATGTAGAATACTTAAAATTCACAAAATAAAAATGAAACTTTAAGGGGCAGCTTGGTCCAAAAATACTACTACTTGGTATCAGAATTAAAAATGTATGGTAGACAAGGACCAGAAACAATCATGCATTCCCACATGGAATGTTTGTGCATGTGCATGTGTGTGTGTGTTAATAGAAACACACCTAGTAGAAAAAATACATAGTTCAGCTGTGTGGTATCACAAAGAGTTTGACACACATCTTTTTCTCACTAGCTCATCATCTAAAAAGATGTTATCTTATTATGTATTACATATGCCTGGGAAATATCACCATCATGCTAACACAATGTGATTATTGCATTTTCAAGGTATAAAACAGATACTTCTGTGATAAAAGCATGCATGTGTTAGGTGCTTTTCTGCTGCTTAACACAATATGTTGTGTACTGGTTGGTTGTTGTCAACATGGCACAAATCTACCATGGGAGGGGGAATCTTATTAAGAATATATCTCCATAGGATTGGTTTGAAGGCAAATCTGTGGGTTATTGTCTTGATATGGAAATGCCCAGCTCATGTAGATAGATGGTACTGGGTTGCATAGAAAGCCAGTAAGCAGTGTTTCTCCATGGCTTCTATTTCAGTTCCTTCCTTGAATCCCTGCCCTGATTTCCTTCATGATGGACAGATATCAGGGCATGAAAGCTGAAGTAAACTCCCAAGATGAGTTTGGCCAAGGTCTATTGTCACAGCAACAGAAACCCTTTATCAACATAGTTGATAGAACCAACTTAAAGGGGAAAGACTTTATTTGGTTCAGAGTTCCAGGGTACAATCTATTATGGGGAAGACATGGTAACAGGAGCTGAAGGCAGCTGGCTACATCACCTTCATGGTCAGGAGGCAGGGATGAATGCTTGAGCTTATCTCTCCTCCTTGGTCAAGGACTCTCTCACATAGGATAGAGTTTAGGATAGATCATCACACCTCAACCTAATCAAGATAATCCATCATAGGCAAAATTCTGTGTTATAGGGTGGATACCAAGCATCGCGAGTCATTAAATCCTGCCGAATTTGCTCTCACACCATCACCTGTGAACACGAGCTCCCCAGGGACAGCTTTCATTCACAGTCATTCAAGTCATCAGGCTTGGAGTGATGGTTCAGCAATTAAGTTTTTGCTCTTTCTGGGAATCTGGATTTGGTACCCAGTGTCCATAGGACTGCTCTAATAGATCATAACTCCAGTTCTAGAGGATCTCCAAGGGCCTTGGGCTGTAGAAACTGCTCAGTGGTTAGGAACACTGGCTGCTTTTCTAGAGGACTTGGGATCAATTTCTAGCACACACAGCCTTCTGTAATACCAGTCTTAAGAGATCCAACACTCTTGTCTGGCCTCCACAGGCATATAGCATGTACATGGTACACAGAAATACACGCAAGCAATACACCCACAATAAATTAAATAAATAAATAAATAAATAAATAAATAAATAAATAAATATGTCTTCCATAAGATTTTTGTTATGCAATCAAGCTAGACTTGGATGTCAGGTTCACAGTCACTGACTGAGAAAGTAAACCTATAGGGCTCAGGAAATTAACATAATAATGTCTCAGAATGTTCTGGAAAGTTAACAAGATTCACAGATCCCCTCCCGGTGCTATATGCACAGTTACGACAGTCAGGTAGAGATAGGACTCGCTAACTAGTCACGTTGCCTGCACAGAATGCTTCTGAGGTGATACCCACTCATAGGGTAGGCGGTCATAGGACTCTCCCGAGCTGATACCCATGCAGAGGCAGGCAGGCAGTCGGTCGTGCAGTTACTGCTCAGTCCCCCGTGCTTCTCTATGTAATCCTGATAAATCTGGGCTCGCTGAGCTCACTGGTTGCTGTCAGTGTCCTTTCTGCAGTGAGTACATATTTGTTCATTTCAATCTAGGAAAAGGCTGGCACACCTCAAACCTGGTCAGACAATCTGTTAAGTGGAAAACTGACCATGCATACCACACACTCTATATGTTTCCTATTTGATTTATGTCTGTGCACATGAGGCTCAGTACTCAAATAAGAGCTAGTACAAATACTGATAAATATTTTCAAATTAATAGACGTCTCAAGATCCTAAAAATGTCAGAGTCAATATATCATCTTGTAAGACATTGAATTAAATGCCACATCTTGATACTTGGGTGATCCAAAGGATGTTTGGGTGATTATTTTCTGGATAGTGGTAGTGTCAGACATAAACCTTGTGTTTATCAAACATCTCCCTGCTGAAAGGCATTCTGGAACATATCCTCAAGACTGGAGTTTCTCATCCTCCCATGGTTGAAACAGTCATCCTGCTGAACCACAAGGTGGACTGTGTGGTTCCTGCTGCCACATCCCGTTATCTGTAGAATACTTGATGTAGACAGAACATGGGGTGTGATGTTCCAAGAGCCAAAAAGCAAAGTAAAATTGTTCGGGGATCAGGTCTTGTGGAGCCTGCTTAGCCAACTAGAAAGAGAACGTGGGGGAAAGGCAGTGCAAAAGAGCATTCAGTTCATCAGTTCATGCGCTCTGAGCAGTGAGTTTTCTTTGCTGGCCAACAGTTTGTGTCTCCCATGATTCATTTATAAGCAATTGTGGGCACAGTACTATATTGCTTCACAGGATTCGTTTAAAAATGGCGTCCGTTCCCATGCTGCTCATTCTTGCTGCTCAGAATTGGCAGTTGCCTAATGATGCCGTAGCACTTAATCGGTGCACCAGTCTGTGTTGGGGAGCATCTATAGCAATGATGATTGGTGTTGGGACAGATTCCAGGGACAAGCGCTACTCTGTGAGCCTAAGAAGCTATTGATGGTTATAAATGAGGTGTTAATAAACTTTGGCATTTTATGGTATAAAAAATTTGTAAGATGTGGGTAGTTAGTCATAATTACAGGTGGACATGTAGACAGATCCTTGGCTTACACAAGCACAATAATGGCTTCAAAACAAGAAGAAAAGAGAGAAAGAAAGGATGTGCATGGTACCATTGATCATGAAAATAAAATAAGTTCATTTCAGTTAATTGCCAAATAAAACTAAAGTTAAGAATACTCCGTGGCCTTTATGAGAAACTTGTGCCCCATGGTTGAATGACCCATGCCAGAGATGAGGCGGATGGTCTGTTATTAGGCAGATTGAAGCCGTAAAGGACATTGGATACACACACATGCACATACACACACCCCACTAGGAATATATATGCAAGGGATGCTGGGTGTGTATATGACCCTGGGCATGTGTGTGATGCTTCGCAGAGAGCACTGCATGTTTGTGCAGCAGACATTGGGCATCGATACACGCAAATACTGTATACACACAGGGCATACATGTTTAGAGAACACTGGTTAGAGAGAGGTAACGGTTCCATTGTGGATTTTGGACAAACACTGGGAATGCAGGATATGCCTGAGTAGAAAAATTAAGTTTAATGGGGCACATTCTGATACTTCCTAGTCAGAAAATGAATGCCCTTTTGCCATCCTAGAAGAATCTATTTTGTTTGTTTTTTGGTTTGGGTCTCAGACAAAACAGGATGTTTTTTTTTTTTTCAAACCTGAGAATAAGTACTGCTTCTCCTACTGAGTGAGGACAGAGGGCAGTAATAGAGCACTATCTCTGGTTCTTATCAAACTGACAAGCCTTCATTGAATGATAATGACCCCTAGATTGATTACATATTGTCACCAAAATACCACAAATTGCCATTCCTATTTGAAGGCTGATGCCCAGGCTCTACGCCATTAGATAGCTGTTTATTTAATCAGAGGCTGGTTCCTTAAGTCTTCCCTGACTTTTCTTCTACCCTGGGTTCTCATGGAGACCTCATTAACCCCTTGGGTTGGTGTGCTGTGGGCTGGTTATCAGATATGTGCTGTTAGCAGTGTTTGTGAACTTGATAGGATCTAGAAAACCTAAGAGGCCAGTGTTTGGTCATACCTGTGATGACTATCTAGATTGAGTTCACTGAAATGGGAAGGACCCACATACCCCAGACGTATGTGCACAGAA